>NC_069126.1:13953302-14301877 GCF_026914265.1 Mya arenaria | reverse complement strand
GATGTTAGGAAAGGTTTTGTAACGTGTGATACAAAACTATTGTTGGTTCAACTACTTGTGGTTTCTTCAGGATGTTTTACGGCAACACAAAGACAGCTAACTTAGATGAAAGATAGGCTTCACAGATTTGAACTGCCTAGAGATATTTAACCTTCCGAATAGAAGTGTTAATGATTAATGAGTGTTTTATGATTTTAGGAACATGCACTCTTAATATAAACCACTTTATTTCAGTGTGTTTATTCAACTGTACTGAATCTTATTGGAACCTTCCCTATATGTGGCTGAAATGAACAGTATTACTATGGAAAATCACTAGTCATTGTTGTTTAACTTCGCACACTCTTATGGACAGTTACTCTAAACCATCACCGGCTTGGTCTTGCCTCATTATAATAGGACTATACTAGAAAGTTGGTCTTGTCTCATTACAATAGGACTATTATAGACAGTCTCAAAGTTTGAACCATTAAATACATTGTATTTTCATGTCAGGAGTACAATATATTGGCACTGTCCTATAAACCATGGATTGGAAACTTCCTCTGTTGACTAAGCTTATCTTGAATGTTCCTGAGCAGTGAAAAATCATCTGAGACCACATCTGTGATAATATTTAATTTATTTACCCAAATAATTCATAACTAATTCATAATAAATTAATAAATATCAACTTAAATGGGTTTGCATCATTAAAAAATACAAAAAGATTGTTTTTCTTTTTAGTGGTTATATGATAATGTCCTTGCTAATTTGCATATCATATCGGAGCTGATGGAAATTTACGGAGCTCACCAATTATCTCTGACCGTAGACTTTCAGAATTACTAAATAACTGCACGCTACATACTGGTTGACGGAACATATCCGAACAGGGCACAAAGCCCGAACACCAGCTTAAACACGCCTTTGTTTACCGTGTTCGATCATTCGATGATCTAGATCAATACAAAGGCTTGCCTTGATCACACTTGCGAAGTTTCATCTTGTTTTGTTGAGTATTTTTCTTAAAAAATGCCATTCAATGTTTATACGCAAAAGATCAAAATGTAGCACGCGAGGGAATGACGTCAGAGGGCGCACGCGCATCTTTAGGTTTTGCAGTTATGTTGACCTACATTCAAGATATTTATAAATAGAAATCACGCTGTACATTTGAATTGCATGTTTTGAAAAACATCGCATACAATAAATAACTTTGCAGCTAAGTGTTTATTTAATATAGCATACTTATTAATTATATTTGTGCCCTCCATAGCATAAATTTAAGGGTGATTTGCTGTCCATAAAATGATCGATTTTCGACATAAAATTGATGAGATCGTGAATCTGTACTTTGACAGATGTTGTCACATTAACCAAAGATGTTTCATATGCAATTTTAACTCACTACAACAAAAACTATCCAAGTTAAATGTGGAGAACCTCCAAAAGTGTTCGGAATTGTGATGTCAATCAGTACTGTGGGAAATTATATTTTTCATTTTGTTTGACCAATAGCTGGCAATTTCCAATCCATGTCTTAAAAGCAGAATGTGTCCGTGATATTGGTGATAACCAGACTCCTCTAATGAAGTTGGGCAGTCTATTTCCTTCGCTAGGATTTTGTCAGTAGATGGTGATTTCTACGACATTACATAATTAAATCTTTATTATGAAGCCAGGTTTATCAACAACGCATATGTCCATAACGTTCATCTTAAAAAATCGAATTACTTATCAAAATAGAATCTCACTATGACAAACACTTACCGGTGGTTGTAGTGTGGCCTGGGCAAACATTTCGGATTATGTTGTCTATCTAAAAATAGTAAAATCTTTCAATTACGTAAGAAATGTCTTCCTAATTTTCATCACATTTTCTTCGATGACATTCAGCTCACTTGGCCATTTGGTAGGAAGACTTTAATTGGACAATACATGACAATCAACCAATGAAAAATAGGTTTACTGGTCAAAGCGTTAAATAGATCAAGACTGCAAACGTTTGTGGATCCGGATTAGGCCATGCAGCACGCACTTATTGTTAGATTAAATCAAAGTACGGCTAGAGGGTGATTTGCCTCATTTAAATATTACATTTTCACTTCCGTTTTCGTCAGTATTTTATTCATACCATTCCAATATTGTCTTGTATTGTTTATTAAATCTTCTTAAATAATATGGGCGGAATTGGTCTATATGAATCATATTTATATAATGTATGTATATTATGCTACCGGACTGCTTACACACCTTTTAAACATTAATAGGTAACGATACCATGACGCGTACATATGTTTATAATTTGTAAGAATGATTGGAGAAATCAAGGTACTTGTATATCATTGGAATACGTACCGATTGCCTTCCTGCCAGTCGTCTCGCATATGGGATAGGAAAGGTTTTAGTCATTTTGTACCCTGGCTATTTCGTACCCTCCGATTTTTGGTTAGTTCGTACCTATAGCTATTGATAGTCATTTCGTACCCTATATTTTAAGTGTTTTTTTTTTCATATGAAAACAATAATGGGGTGAATAAAGATTCAAATAGTTAACATATATATGGAAAAAAAAATCTCATACGAGCCTTTAAAAGACGTCTGCCTTTCACTGGTAAATTTTTAACGCGGTGCTAATTGAGATGCGAAACAACTTTAATTTGATCAGTTGGGTTTAAAATAATTAAAACGTGTGAAATTTATTGTTTATTCCTGGTCATTGGTGTCACTTGTTTAATTTTCTTTGATACTTCTGACATGACACTTTTATTTATTTTTTATACGTCACATTAATCTATACAGCCTTGTGGTAGTTTTGTACATACGATTCACGGGCAAATCGTTATGAACGTCAAATTGCTTTGTAATAAGTGATGTGTCTCTTCTGCTCCTTTATTAATGCGATTACGTACATTGTTTTTTTTTAGTTTTTAAAGCCATACTTTAAAGGCACAGTTTAAAGAATCTTTGGCACGATGATTCCCTGCTGTGCATCTTTTGCTTATTGCACTGGTGTCACAGTAGGGGCCAATTTTCTGTGTATTCGTTTATTGGCTCAGGGCCATTTAGGGTCCATCCCTAAATGCACAGCGGGATACTCATATTGGAGATCTGATAAGACAATTAGGTAATAAGATTAAGATCAATTAAAAGAGTTTGTGTACAAATACACGTTTGTTGTTGTTGTTGTTGTTTTTTTTGTTTTTTTTTTTTTTTTTTTATTTTTTTTTTTTGGGGGGGGGTCACTTAAAGAAAGCTTAAACCAGGCCTTTAAGTGCCGTTAATTCTTATTACTCAAGACTGTCCCATTGTCGACCTCAGGTACGTCTTTATACGACGTAGCGCCAAGAAAGACTGCTCGCCGCAATATATGTTGAAATTTAGACGATTAGGATCCAGGCGGTCCTGTACATGGTCGCTGAAAGGAGAAATCAACCCCTTACCAGGGTCATTCCAATGCAAGGTGTCTGAGATACCGACCTTTCAGTTTTATTATTTTCATAATTTCTGTAGGTCTTGACAAAAAGATAAGAGGCCCACTATACAGCTGCTGCTACAAACATAACATTTTAAATCTAGCTGTTGCTTCTAGGATTAGACAAGGAGAAGGATGTTAAGATGTCTGGCCGCGCTTATTTGCTGCTTTTTTTGGAATGACCCAACCGCACTCCCGTGCAGATATAGGAGAAATTCAGCCCCTTTTGAATAATGATCATTAGCGCTCAAAAAATCTGGTATAATAATAATTAGCGCTACGTGTTTCTCCAATTGATAGCAGTAGAATAATAAGAGCATATTGCTCTAGACCTCTTGTGGTAAAGATGTATCCGTGTAACCAGTAGTATACAGTTATAAAAGTATAAAACAACAAGTTTGCATTCAACAAATTAACTCAGAAGCAGTACTGCCTTCATGGTGTTCATTTTGCTGTAGATAGACTTGATTCCCATAGCACAATTCTTGCACCATCTTTTCTGCTAGCCAGTACAAATACTCAGAACAAATTGGCATGCAGTGTCAAAGGAAACCATAGGGCGCCATTCCTTTGAATAATTGAACAGGATCTCGGCGTAACGTACGCACGAGGTAAAGGAGCGGCAAACCAAATATATGCAGGCAGTCGGACCTATAGCAATTATTTTGTGCCGGTAAGCGTGATTTCAAAATTTTGAAATGTAGGAAGACACAGTCCGTTATTAATGACTCGTTTTGCAATGTATTGCTATTTGAATGTGCACGTTAATTGTTGCCAATAACGCTTGTTTTGACCGCAGACTAGTAGGTGTGCCCATTTTATTAGACGCGGCGCCCGCGTCTATATATGGATACGTGTGTACTATTTTCAATGGACAAGGGACTATGGATATTTTTTACATCGAATACTTATCAATTCACATTTATTTCAACTATTCAAAACTATGCATTTAAGGAACTGTTTTCATGTCCAGATCCCGTCTGACGCAGTCAGGTTACTATATATATACCATTTGTCAAGGGAAAGTACTACGCTTGAAAAATCGCTTTAGATTCACGCGAAACACCTGTCACCCTCCTTCGAATTCTGATTCATTTAGATTCACATTTAAACCTAGTCGGCCTCGTCTTTGATGTCAGACATCAAAATTTGTATTGTACATTTTATAAATGTCCTCTCAGATTTTTTTCTTTAGATTCACAATATTTTATATTTCTGCTGTTTGACCTAATATACGGAACAGCCCGAATCTGTTCGTTATTTTTTGTCGGCAATATCCGTACAGATAGCTGAGGCACAACGGAATTGCACGATCACGGCACGTTTCGCAATCTTATGTACATTGTTTACACAAAAAGTCAGTTGCGTAACAAGATTTAGTACAAGAGTACTGGTACAGTGTTGTCTGGACTACTCAAAACTAAAGGTAATAACTAGTAAAAGTTGTTGTTTACCATTATGTATTTGATGAGGAAATGGCTATGGAACTACACAGCCTCAGGGTTTGTAATTCTTAGTTGCAACTGCAAGACGAACAACACGATTAAAGGAGTGAGGTCGAGAGTGTGGCCTAGTCATTCTAATTAATATGCCGTCCATGCTTCTTTTTTTAATGATGTCTAGCCTGTTTAGGGTTCTTTTTTAATGATGTTTAGCCTGTCTAGGGTTCTTTTTTAATGATGTTTAGCCTGTCCTAAACATCTTTAAAAAAAAGAAGAAGCCTGGACGGCATTTTAGAATGACTAGGGTGTGGCCATGAAAGTCCAAACTGAGTGGGAGTGGAGTATTGTATGTATTTCTTTAGACCTTGCGGTCAAGGATAACCCGTGAAAGTGCAAGCACTTATTTCCAACGGGGTCCTTTGTTTTTGCTGAAGGGACAGCACGCTGAAGAGACAGTGGTGGGATACAAGAAAGTCCGGGTGCGATACCCTAGCTCTTTTTCGAAGAGACCCCTTGGTTCTTTTACGTGCTCAGTGTAAAGCACCGATACACCGGGTACAACTTTCCTAGGTTAAACCAGAACTGAGTACACCACTTTTCCAAGCACTACCCTTTAAATGCCGAGCGCCAGGCAAGGGAGCTACTTGTACCAATTTTTAACGTCTTTTGGTATGACGCAGCCAGGGATCGAACCCACGACCTCCCGCTCCGTAGGCAGATGCTTAACCACTAGGCCACAGAGACGGTTGCATTGTATTGGATCCATACAGTATGGTTTACAGTCATTTCGTACTTTGTGATTTTATTATCTCCCGCAGCTGTCATCATAAACAACCAAAACACATTTTGTAACCCTTTTTTTATTTTAAATTTATTTTAAATTTATTTTTAATAATATAATATAAATATGTTAAATAATAATGTCCATGATGAAAGAAATGTGAAATATCATCAGTTAAAACAGATTAAAGAACACAAACAAATATTTACAGAAAAAGAAATCCAGCACATATAAGAATTTATATATATTTATAAACATGGCACACAAATGTACAAGAACAATATATATACATATATATAGCGCATCAAACAATGACAGCATTTTTATTCACACGGGCCATAAACAGTGTGTATACCACGTGGTAAATTAGGTCATAAATGCTACATCAGAAGGTAATATTAAATATTATTTTGCTTAAAATAAAGATAACTTTTCTTTTACTTCACCATTTTAAATAATACAAAAGGCAGTCTATGCAATGTTTGCCAAATAATGTTTTGACAGTGCTCCGTCAGTATTGTGAAAAGGTTTGTCGAAGTGTTTTAAGAAACTAAGCTCTCAATCAAACTCTGGTAAAAGACCGAAGGCGGGGCTCTGTAAGCGGCGTAGACTGCGCTATGTTTCATTTAAAATGGTAAAGAAATAGTAAAATTAGCTTTGTTTAAAGTCTTTATCCGAAGCAAAATATTGCCTACTGAATACTGACATAGCATTTATGACGCAATTTATCATGTGGTTTACACTATACACACACTGATAAAGTCCCGCACATGCCTTCAGGTGACTGCTAGTTGAAATTTGTTTGCTGAATATTCAAAATACGTTACATTCTAATGTGAAAACAAACCGTGAGTTCAATTATAACTAATTGTCCGTAAATATGGTACGTTGTAAAGTTAAAACAAGCTGTGTGTAAAATAATAAATCATGGTCTCTAATGTCCCGAAATGTGGTCCGTAATGCCCCCAAATATGGTCCATTATGTCTGGTCTGTAATGTCCGTGACCCGCATCATCACTCTAGAGAATGAGAATGAAGGGTACAAGATGACAGAAAATTAGAGGGTTCAAGATGACTAGAATATAATAGTCCAAGTTGACTGAAGTGTAAGTATGTAAGCCAAAACTGACTGAAGGTGCAGAGGACTGTGCACGATTGAGAAAATGAGAACCAAGATATTTAAATCTGCAATTAATTTTTTCTGGATAACCATACAGTTAGGGTCAACCTTTAAATTATGAGTGTAATTAAACCTAACAACCATTCTTAATCAATAGCTAGATACATATTATATTATTGAAACATATCCTATTATGTATCCATATCGGTGTATATTTTCAGATGCCGCATAGTGGTGGAAGAATTGCAGTCATATTGCTGGGTGCCCTGGTGTATGCCATAACACTAGCATTGTCCTACCTATCTTCAACTGATGTCATTCCAGGTAAGAGAGTTTTCATCAAAGAACTTTTCTATTAACACGGGCCGGACTGTCGGCAATGCAGGGTCTTTCCTAGGAATTATCAGTTAGGGTTCCAGTGCCACTGATGCTTGACAAATTGCAGTCTCTGGTAATAATATGGGGTCCCAGAATGTGGTTTGCACTCAATTGATGTTTATTTTGGGGTCCTATAGATGCACTTTTTAAATGAATGTTTGGCATGACAATCCCCTGCTGTGCATCTCCTGCAAATTGCACTGATGTCATAGTAGGGGCCAATTTCCGGTTTTAATATTTGTTTTTTTGGCTCAGGGTCAATTAGGTTCCATTTCTATAATAAAACTGCACAGCAAGAAATTCAGATCAGAGATCTGATAAGACAATGAGGCAATTAGATTATGATCAATACACAGACGATGTGTACAAATACACGTTGTTGTTTTTTTTTTGTGGGGGGGGGGGGTCACTTAAAAAAGGATTAAACTAGGCCTTTAAGTTCAAAAACACTTAATTGGGAGTTTGTGGTTAGAAAATATAGTCAGGGTCTTTGACTCTCTTAGTTCAGGAAAAGCCTGCAATGTTTTATCAGTAAAAGGAAGGAAATATAAATGACAGTACGTTTTAATGTTCAAGGTAAAAGTAAATGAAAAGTTATGACAGTATTTGCTTATTTTCATTAATTCTTTGTACATACCACCTTTGTGAACATGTACCTTGATTCCTAAGACTATTTTCATGACTATCAAATTGTTATGCAGGTCTTCCGTTGAAGGAAGTTTGGAAGTATATTACTCCCTAGAAATAGGTTTAAACTTAACAAACTTAATTCCTTGGAAGTACAAAAACTTCCATAATTTTGAAAAAAAACTTCCAAAGTCAAAAGCTTGGAAGTTCAAAATATCAAAACCTGGTGTCAATATTACTTCTATGCTCACAATTTCAATCAGTCTTAAAGTGAAATGAATTATTATAATATAAATCTGTGAATTCGGCAAGATAATTTTTTATATATAGTTTCAAATTATTTGATTTTTAACATCTGTCATCCTCTTTTAAAAATACTGGGAAAAGTGTATTGGGGAGACTTAAACTTCCATATTTCATTGAAAAACTTCCAATATTGATGGACAGGAAGTTCATACTTCCAGTTTCAAATTCTTAATGGAAGCCCAGGTTATGATACAACTTTTATTTCATTATTCTTAATTGCTCTCAATTGATGAAGATTTCTAAAGTTGAAACATGTTGTTGAAGTGGGAGTTGGTCCTCTTTCATCATATTATCATGTTAATAATCTTACATAATTTTGAATATTTGATAGTTTATAAAAAGACAAGTGATCTCTACCTTTCAGTATGCAGATTTAGTAAGGCATAGCAATTGTGTCCAGTTTCCTAACATAATCTTTTTTTAAGCACCAAGCGGTTATTCTGATACTGCCAGCTCTTGATTTTCTCCTTTTGGAATTAATATTGGTCGTTTCTTCCTGCAAGAAAGATATGTCAATGTACCAAGACAAAAATGTTCGAAGACAGAATGGCAATGATTTTCAGTGTTGAAATGAGAATAAGATAAAAACAAAAATCCTGCCCTATATTTGGGCTATTTTTTTAAATCAGTGAAAAATATTTTCTGAGACTTAATTGTGTTCATACACGTAGATTACATCATTCCTACAATTTCTTGTCATTCTTTTATTTCAGGCCTTTACAAAAATAAGACTGGTGATATATCAGATGCGTACTACCTCAGTGTTGTACCAGCCGGATGGGCGTTTGGATTGATATGGGGCATCATCTATGTATGGAATGCCATATGGTTCATCTACGCCTTCACCACCATCTGCCGACGAGTCGGGAGCAAATACATCTACCAGCTTAACATCCTACCTCCAGCGTTTTATGTTGTGTTCATGTTGAATAATGTCATTGTAACTGCCTGGTTGTTCCTTTGGGATAGACTGTATCTAAACTGGGCCTTACTGGACATAGCTTTCACGCCCTTTACCCTCTATATTTGCTTGATCATTAGCTTCAGGGGGCTGTACAATAATATCCAGAGACTTGAAGAAAATGGAGCTTCAAAGGAGATCTGGTTCGTAAGACTGTTCCTCCAGAATGGAATGGCCTTCTTTGCCACATGGGTTTCCATTGCAACTCTTCTGAACTTCGCAGTTGTCTTGACCTACTACTGGGGCGTGGCTATGCAAGCTTCATCAAGCATTGTACTTGGAATCCTCTGCTTCGAAGTCATTGTATGGTTCATCTTGGATCATTTTGTTTTCGACAAGTATGTTCGCTACACCTTAACCCCGTATATCGTGGTTGTGGTAGCCTTGGTTGGATCATATTTGAAAAACTATGATTTGGATGACAACTACCGCAACTCCATTTTCATTGTTGCTCTGCTTGCGTTCAGCAGTCTTGTTCTGTTGCTGAAGTTTGTCATTATGTTCGTCAGAGCTAGAACACGCCCCATTGCCGGCACTGTTTCAGATGAAGTTAAAGGAGGAACTCTTGCTTAGAATCTAAAATTGTGGACCTGGGAGGTTACTGTATACTGATTAGTGGGCATTATTATGAATACTTACGCTATATGTTAAATTTTGGTGCCTGGGGACCCCATATTATTCTGGTATCTTTTGAAAAATGTGTTGATTGCTGATTATTAAGATGAGATCATGTAAAATAAATGACTGATACAACAGTTTTGATGAAGTTATCACAGTTCAAATTTTTGTTCTTTTTTTCCATTGAAATTGGACATAAAACGGCTTATTCTTCAATGGCTTAATCTTCAATCTTTCATGGCCCAAAGGGCTAGTTTTCAATATTGTTATCGGTATTTGTTTCACGTATACTTGTTCTACTCATAAACCCTTTCGGCGATACCCAAATTCTATAGGGTCACCAGGCACCCAAAATTCACACTACCCCACAGGATACCTTAAATCAATCTGCTTTGACAGACACAGATATGAATTGTATGGTTACGTGGTTGTTAATTCTTTGGGTAAATATCTTAACGAGCATGTGGCCTGTTTTAAAGCATTATGGACCATGTTGTGATATTTCTTTGACAATAACTTGGCATAAAAAATAAATATGCTTTTCTGAAAATAATCATGGCTTGTGTATAATGAATTATGTGACCATGTCTTATACTGTGAATACCTCTCTAGGGTTTTAGCTTTGTTTTTATAAAGGACCGGGTGCTGCAGAAGAGGGACAGGGTGCTAACGAAGAAAAGGGCACACTGTATAGAGCTGTGTATAATTTAATTAATCATTATGAAAAAGTTAGGAATTGTGTTAAATTCAAGTAATAATAGGTTTCAACTGCCAACATGTTAAGTGTGTATGTAATTTAATCATAAAAAGCTTTGATCAAAACAAAAGAAATATTTGACTGTCTTAATTGGCATTTAGTTGTATGAAGGGTGCCCATGGGAACATGGTGGTGCCAAAAAAATACAAGGTGCAGCACCTTTCTTTTTCTCTTGAGCTAAAACCCTAACCTTAGTAATTTTGATACCTCAATTAGAATTTGTTTTCAAATATGGCATTTTATAGTGGATCTGTATATATTATATTTTGTATTTTTTAAGTTGTACTCAAGAGATCTTTTGGTTTTTCCTTCACATTTTATTATTATTGCTTAATGTCTTGCAAAAGGGTATGATTTGTATTCATGACTTGTTTATTTTACATACATTTTATTTTATTAATTTGAGTTGTGAAATACCAATATAGTTGTGTTCCTCAAGACATGGATATACCTCACTATAATCATAATGCAATTCAAATGGGTCTAAAGAGTTCACAGGCCTATTCATTCTCTTAATACTCGATACTCAAAAAGATAAAAATCTCAAAGATTTCATTCACCTTTTTTGGCGAATTACTCATCGCTTGTTCAATTACTCGGCATTACAAGTTTGTGATATATGGTAGTATGTGTACTTTGTTGTTTTATTTTTATAATATACATGTACATCTATATATTTTTTATTTACTTCCCTAGAGCGTCTATTCAATTATGTAGTACTCCCTAGAAATGGGATATAACCTCCAAAATTGAGACCTTCGAAGAACAAAAACTTCCAACATTTTGGATAAACTTCCAAAGGTGAAAAGGTTTTATCAGATTTTGTTAGTATGAGATAGAAAACTTATTATTCAATTGAAGTCATAGTTAACAAGTTAATAATAATCAGAGCTGAGCTTTATAGATTTTGTTAGCAATTTTATATATATTTGTATGTTACACAGTTTGTAATTGTTTCTATCTGTCTCTTTATCTGCATAATTACTTAAGTGATGATATTTTAAATATTCATTAGTTGTGATTATAAAGGGATATTATACAATCTTTTGAGAGTATTTATTTCGTGTTTTAGCTCGTATGTTTTTGGAAAAAAGCTGTGGTGTGGTAATACACCTGGTGTCCTTGCTGTCATTGGGGAAAAACTTTAAAGACACATACATACTCTATTTTGATCTGTTAATTTGTTTATGTTTATGAATAAAGATCATTTTTATTTGAATGTTAACAACTTTTTTGCAAATTCTTTCAATATATTTATTTTTGTACATGTTTATGTGTATCATAAAATGTTTTTGTCTCTTAAGACTATTTTTCAGGTTAAATTTGTGTAATTACCAGTGCCAGTGTTTTGATGTTACAAACATTTAACTTACAAATGTTGTATTTCTGTTCTTTGACATATTTTTTTGTATATAAGTTTTGTACGTAGTTAAATAAAATTATCTCTTAAATTGACTGTCTTTTTATGGTTATCATATTAGTTTAACTTTTCACATGCCTATTTTAAACAAACATGCACAAAACGCATATTGGTTGTACTTGCAGCGTACGAATGGGCAGGTGGCATGCAGTTTGTTTTTTTCTGCTTAATAATGTTATAAGCCTTTGTCTTGTCATCACCAAATGATTGGTCAGATGTGTATTGGCATATTATCTTTAAAAAAGATGATGACCAGCCATATTGCTTTAGTCTCTCTGGAGTTATTGCCCTTTAATTTCAGAAATTACCTAAACATGGTTTTGTCCGCTTAAAAACTTTAAAAGCCTTTTTCAAGTCACCATCGAATTGTGTCTGGATGTGTGTTGGCATACTATCTTGGACAAGATTGATAACCTGCTATATCGCTATATCACCAAATTTAATCAGAATGTGTTTGGGCATAATATCTGGAACAAGTAGTCACTCTTGGACTTATTGCCCTTTAATTATTTTTTTTTAAACTGCCCTTGTCCGCTTAATAACTTCACGAGCCTTTGCCCAATCATCACCAAATTTGGTCGGAATGTGTATGGTAATAATAAAATAATAATTTTGTTATAAAATGTCAGACAAGTTCAATAACCAGCCATATCGCCCTATTCTTCATTGAGTTTATTCTTTAATAAAGGAAATTATCTCAAATCTGTCTTGTTAATTAATAACTCTAAAAACCAATCAACAAATTTTGTCATAAAGTGTATGGGAATATTATCTTGGACAAGTATGATAACAAGTCATAACACTTGAGTCTCTTAAGAGAGATAGCCCTTTAATTATATAAATTATCTAAAATCGGGCTTGTGCATTAAGTACCTCAGAAGCCTTTTCCAATCATCAGAATGTGTATGGGCAGAATATCTTGTTCATGTTCGAGCTAATCAGTCTTGTTGCCTTAGTCACTCCAGAGTTATGACCCATGGATTGGTTAAAACTGTGTCCGCTCTCTAAATTTGGATTAACGTGCAACCACTTATCACCAAACTCAGTGTCCTAAAATTAAGACGGGCGTATTTTGCCACAGTTGGTACTCGTGTTAGTTTTCTTGTAGTTCATAGTGTGTGTATACCACGCGATAAATTACGTCTTACGTGGATACTAAAAATATGTTCATAAGATCGCAACGTAAATTTGAAAGCAAGCCGAATGATTTTGAATAAATATTGATGAGAAACCGACGGAAATAGAGTGTTAAAAATAACTACGCAGGAAATGGAAATGTGTTGACTTAAAGACCCTGCCTTCATTACGTACTACAAATTAAAGCCCACCCACATCCAATATTGGGTTTCATTTCATTGACTTCACACTTACAATTACATTGCGAGATGAAAGCTATGTTTATATATCTTAGTACAAAGGTTTATCACTTAGCTAATTGTGTTAAAAATAATTAATTTACATCTTTTTCTTAGGAAATGACAGGCGTTTATTGGTTGTAACCATTTGGGCCCACTAAAGACATTTTTTTTTATTTTATTTTCATTGTTTTGAAAATAATTAGTTGTAAAAAAAGTAAAAATCACTCTTGTCGCGCCAACAGCCTTTCAGCGGTTTCTGTGCTTTCATTTTGATTTTGCTGGTTTATCGATAAGCCCTATTGATAGCTCTGGTCATTTAAATTGAATAATCATACTAGAATGAATTATTCTTAAATGAGCTCCAGTGAGAATCCTGCATTTCAGTGTGATATTTAATTTTCGTCTTTTTTGGTAGATAACTAGCACTTGTTTTATTGTTAATTTGTATTGAGCTATGTTCACTCAGAAAAGGGTTCTAAAGTTCTAAATTTTAATCCTAAAATCAGGATTGAGACTATTGTACAGTTGTAAAGATTGTTGTTTTTTTTGCTCAGACATTATTTCGCTTAATAAACAGTAGAATGTACCATGAAATGAATTTAAATAACATTAGAAAGTTTTTCAAAAGGGACTAAGCCCCTTTACCCTGCTTTAGGCCTGAATCCATCACAATCGAAAGGACCCCTGCTGTTTTTCAGGACTGAAAATTATCATTTGTTAGAATCCCTGTCGCATATGCTTAATTACGGGCCTGAAAAATAAAAACATTGTGTAATTTTAATCGAGTATTCCTGGAACTTTGTCATTGATTGTCTTAATGAATTAAGTAAATATTGAATGTGGGTAATTTCTGGTCAAAACATTGATCACTTGGTAAAATCATAGAGCACTATAGTGTAAAGATAAATTAACTTTACAGTGGATCACCATGAAACTTGTTTATATCTGCTCAAAAGTTGAATATTGGTCATGTGGGGTCAAATAATAGGTCACAACGTAAAATCGAAGAATATCACAGATGCTAGATTTTGTATAAGCTTCACGCTTTCTTCCTAATTATGAAAAGCATACAAACCGGTATGCATATTATCCGGAATTTCCTTCGACTTACGGGGTTTTATATTGGCCGCGAGTTGAAAACCAGGCGGGTTGGCCCCCGGGGCTCATTTACCTGTTTTGCCTTATATATTTGTATATTGCCATGTTATTTTCTATGAAATAGTCCCGTTCTTTGTTTCATATACTGATGCTGTCATGTTAGCATGCAATAAGTTTTTTTTTTTTTAATAAACTCGTAAACATGTTGACACGTTTGTGTAACTATTTATTCCCGTGCCATAACTAAAACAGTTTTTATGCGATTTTCATAAAACTCGGTAAGCACATTTGTGAACATAACAGTTAATACCAGTGTGAATATGGATGTTCTCTGATAAATAATAACTAGGTCACAAGGTCAAATATTAAGGTAAAATGAAGAGTAAATGTTTCTTAGTCGTTTAACATATCCATCGGTGATAATTCAAATCTGTAAGAAACTCCGTTAGAATATTTCTCTGTTTGATAATAAGCACTGGTGTGAATATAGGTCAGCAGCATTTGTTTGTCAATAGAAAATCCTGGTTTAAAGCGGAAACAGCACTTTCAAACAAAAACTGATGGCTTTTTTATTGAAAGTATACATGCATTTTGTCAAGTACAACATAAACACGTCCAGGGGCCCATGTTTGCCATATCAATGGACTATATGATAGAAGTTATCTCCAGTAAAACAGATGACCACTGTCTTTTAACAACCAGAAAACTAAACAGTTGCTTTCGTCAACACATAGGGTAACCAGAATAAAAAGTATTTAAGCAATCAATTTATTCAAAAGCGTATACAAGAATATATATGCATTTATAAGTTGTAAAATCAAAACACTATCACTGATTATTTCAAAAAAACAACGAGGAAAAAAGTTGTATAATACAGAAAACCCGCGAGTGTTTACCTGAAGTTGCTATTGGAGAATATGAACAATATTGTGGTCGGAAACTGCATTCATGTAACTGTATCAAATGATTATTGCTTACAGAGAAACGTGAGACGTAATGTCCAATAAGCGTGGAAGAATATTATTAATAAAGAAGTTCATTGCATAATTAAAAGATATTAAAAAAGATGGTTAAGTGATTTATGTTTTTCAAAAACTTCATTAAGTAGGAGTCATTGTCATAATAAAAAGCTCAATACTTTGCCTGTCTATCTGACAAAACATCAATAATTTATTTTATGATTTGTTAATGAGTTTTACCGTCACACATTATTTGTAACAAATGAATTTTTTTTCAAGCAGCAAAGTAGTTTTGAATACCCAGCATTTAACATGAAATGGAATATTTTCAAAAGATGGTACAATATATCTTAACAATCACAACTTCTGTTGCGAATGTAAATGCTTAAGCGGGTCATTCAATTCAAACATATGATGGGCCGTGCTTTACATGTGCGTATTGTCTCGGGCAACATGTATACCAAGTTTTATGTGAACATCTTGAGTGATGGATAAGGTTTCAGGCCCCTACGTTGTTATTTTGATGTATTCAAAAAGAAAAGATTGTAATGTCTGAAAAACGAATCATTGATAAGTTGTTAATACATTTTAAAATGAAACGTTACTACATAAAAATATTCCCTAATATGGGATAATTCTATAATTGATTATACGAATTAAACCGATTTAGTCGGTGCTATTATATTTCTGGATTTAAAAACAACTTTTGATACAGTGAGGTGGCCTTTCTTGTTCGAAATTTGAATTAACATGGATTTAAACTTTCCTTTCGTAGTTGGGTGAAAACGCTGTATTGTAACATAACGTCAAAATAGCAAACAATGAATGGATCACAAACTCATTCCGACTACAACGAAGTTAATCCACTCGCTGATGACACAACTGTTTTCTAAAGAATCACAAGGAAATACCAATCATACTTGATATGATCGATCAGTTTTAAAATTATTCTGGACTGAAAATGAACAGGGAAAATACCCAAGACCTTGAATACAATGAATAACATAAAGTTAACGCCAAGGAAAGTTAAATCACTTGATGTATATTTTGGAAATGATAAACATGAATGTATAAATTTAAGCTTGAATGAAAAATAGATAAATGTAAGCAATTGATAAATAATTGAAGTAAACGAAATCTTACTGTCTTTAGCTGTTATAAAATCTTTTCTTTTTCCAAAACAAGGGTATCTTGCTCAAAATACATGTATAGTAACGCTGGATCCTATTATAAAGACTGTAAATTCCATGGTTTTTGAATTTCTTTGGAGTGGAAAAAGATAAAATTAAGCGTTAAACAGTTATGGGGAACAAACTTGAAGGTGGTTTAGAGATGCCAGATTTTGAATATTACTCTAAAACAATAACATTAAAATGGGTAATTAATATGACTTATACAGTTGATGCAAATAGGAAAAATATACCATCAGTAAATTTAGACCAATTTGGAAAGAATGTTCTTATGTTTCATATGAAGTTAGACTCCATTAAATCTCTTTATCTTCATATTTTTAAGTCATGGTATTTTGAATATTCATTAGTTGTGATTTTTGAGGGATATTATACAATCTTTTCAAAGTATTTATTTTGTTTATTATCTCATCTATTTTTTAAGAAAGCTGTGGCAATGTAATAGCCTTGTTGTCGTTGCTGTCATCACGCAATTTTTTTAAGACACACATGTATAGGTACTCTATTTTGACCTGTTTATTTGCTTATATTGATGAATAGTGAAAGTATTTATTGGAATGTAAAAACTTATTGCTAGTTCTTCCAAAATAACAAATGGTGTGTAATAATATTTGATGTTTCATTAAATCTAATTCAATTTTCTGTCTCCATGGTGAAGTGGGTCTCTATGGTGTAGTGGGTATTTTTTCTGCCTGCAGTGGAAGAGAACCCTTGCCGGTGTAGCCTTATTTTTTTTATTATTTTTTTGTGAATACTTTGAAGTAAAAAAAAAAAACATGTTTAAACATATCATATTAAACATTTACTATTATAGATATATTGGATAACACTAAAAATACAGCTTATGGGCCTTCAACCTTGATCATAACTCAAGATATTCACATCAAACAATACGCACATGTATAGGAGGGCCCATATGACTGACTTCATGACCAGCCTCAGCATTAGTGTTTGTTCCATGGCGCTACATTAACTTACAAAAGTTGTTACTGTAAAGTGGATTCATAGGTCATAGAAAAAATGAAAGAAGATTTTGTCAGAAAGATGGGAAACAGACTGAGCACGCCTACAGTTCTACTGATTTTTCTTTTTTTATGTTGACCATATTCACACGATTGTACAGACTGCACTCAACATTTTACCTCGGGTGATGTGATGGATCAAATTATCTATTTCTTTTCTAAGTGTGATGGTGTGTTTAGTCTTTGTTATAATTATAATGAATAGCAGATTTAATTTTATTAAAATATTGAGATGTTTGAAATGACATTGGCTTTCTACTACTGTTATGCATCAGTACTTTAAGTAACATTCAAAAACATCAGTAACTAAACCCTGTTCTATAATTATTTTTGAATTATGCGGTATAATTTATACATGTATCCATGCTTAGACATTAAGTCTTAATTATTCCTGTTGGTAATTATCATTTGATGAAAGTATGATAATATGATAGCAAGTTTACACCACAAAATTGGTCATTGTTCTCCAAACTCATTTGTTTGTTCTTTAAGACTTTTTTCAGGTAAAATTTGTGTTATTGTCAGTGCCAGTCTTTTGATGTTACATTTTCTTTTACATATATATTTGCAAACTTTTGTACGTAGTTCAATAAAGTTATCTCTTAAATTGTTCTTTTTGTTCTGCTTACCCTATTCTTTGACAAAAGGAACTTTTTAGTTTAATGGTAGTTTAAAGATAGGGGTGACCTTTATTGATAAAATTTTAAAAAGTTGAAATGTAGGGATCCGCAACTGCAGATTAATCCTATCATATACCCTGTTTACATGACAAACATCTGCCACTTTGGAAATATTAATAAGGCAAACATTTGCTCTGGAAACGTTTATATGGCAGTTGTAAAAATGTATATTTGCCATAAAAAGCCAATAGTTTGTGTAAGAAAATTTATACTTATAAAGCTATTAAACAGCATTAAAGCTGCACCCTCACAGATTGATTGTTTTGCTAACTGTTTTATTTTTAGGCTTGAGCGTTAGACTTTTGTAATAAGTCAAAAACATTCAACTACTGTGAGTTATCTTATATGACTAAATTGAAGGCACCGATGCCAAAATGAGCAGATACTGAGACAAAAATAATAAAAAAGTCAAAATTGTCAATTTGTGAGAGTGCAGCTTTAAAGGGGCTGTACTCCGTTTGATAAAATAGCGAGAAAAAAAAGAGAAAATTGTCGAAAACTGACATAAACTTGGTATCGATGTATACAATGCATTGAAACTTACTAAATGAAGTACCACATAGTTTACAATGAATTTACTTTTCACAGTTTTTTCGTATTTTTCCATTTAAAAAGATTACTAGGTATGTCTACCTAGTAGTAGAATTCGTTCCTTATGCGTGATTTGCTAGTCGATGTTATCACGTGATATTACCAAGTAAGGTATATAGCTTAAATATTCCAACTGTTTAGGATAAGCCTTCGTAGCATAGTGGATACATCACTGGATCGCTATTTTGGCGACACCGGTTCGAACCTGGTCTCAGACTCGATTTCTTTTCACATTTTTTTCACAATTATGATATCAAAGAGTAAAACATTTTATTAAATAATTGTCCTGAGATTCGTTACAGAAGAAAAACTTGTTTTGGTGCCAATCTGGTGTACAGTCCCTTTAAAGCCGGATTTTTTCTTGTGACAATTGTGATTTTGCAGCAGGATGTATGTTAAGAGAAAAAATAAATGCTGCTGATCACTACTCACACTGAGAAGTATTCTGACTGAGGATCTTACAGATTGGATGAACACCGATAATTTTGTGAAAGGATATAAGAAACTAAACACACATTTGTCTTTGTATTTGATCAGGTGCCCTAGTTTTTAACCCAAGCCGCACTGGTCTTAATTATCATGCTGACAATATGTGCCTGAGTTGAAGATCAAATTAAACTGTTGTATTGATGACACTGAAAATAAACATAAACGCACTTTTGATTTACCTTAATACTTGTTCTTTGACCAGAAATGGCTAACATTTAAACTTTGTGAGATATGAACATATTTCGTGATAATCTAATGTAAATTATCACTAAGTGCCTGTCATTACATAAGAATAGTTCTTATAAACTGATTTTTAATACAATTAGCTCATTTCATAACAGTAACTGAAAATACTTTATATAGTCGGATAGTGCTAGTTTAAAGTTAATCAAATGAGCCCCGATATTGGCTGAGGACGTTTTGACTTTTAGTAAAGTAAACGGCAGTGTCTTTTAGTCAACACTTTTCCATTTTCTGCGTTATTATCTATATTTATCCATTTCCATATGTTCCTCACAAAGATGTATTTAAGTTTCTTTGGCTTGCTTTCAAATTTACATTAACGTTGCTATCTTATGAACGTATTTAAATACTAGTCAAGTGGTCTTTAATTTGCATTATTTTAAAACAAAAAACACCATACGTCCCAATTTGTAACCGCGGTGCATTAGTTCTTTTTAACATTTTTTATTGTCATGTCAAAAAGTAGATCTAACGATGACTGATTTCGATTTACAGTACTAAAATATGTAGGCCTGCAGCCTGTAACATAAACAATCACATCTCTGTATCACGATACAAGTTTTATTGTAGGTTAATTTTATTTATTAGTTGTCAAATATGTTTATAATGGTCTGGCCTTTACCCTGACCTTTATTAAGGTCATATAGTTATAGTGAGTATAAGACCAGGCCGGTCGAGGTTCGTTTTATGTCCTAGTGTGTATAACTAACAAAAGCTGTTTTCCATAGTTTACTCTCTTCGTTTCTATACAGATAAATCATGAATCAACATGAAGCACGAAGCACGAAGCAACACACTGAAATATAATATGAACAGTAATCAGTTAAATGCATCATCACATTTAGTTATTACAAAAGGTTAAAGAAAAGGTTTATCTCATACAATAATCATGTGCTTAGTGGCCCGTTTTAACAAACGACTAATGAGATAAATAACATTTCTTACAAAGATAATACAGTAATGGCAACAACAATAAAACATGTATGACATCAACAACTACAGATACACTTACAAGTTTATGGAACTGAGTGTTCTCACTGTATACATGTCTCTCATCTCTCACCCATGGTGTCTGTTAATCTGGTCACTGTGGTTACTACTGTAAACAATTATGAACACAGTGAAACACATGCAAAGGGTTACTTAAAAGGGCTGCTATCTTGAAATACTGTAATAGAACAGAATTTACCAAACCTTCCAAAAATACAGAATGCACAGCCAATACAACATATTGCAATTAAAAGAATAACACTCTTGAATTCATTTAATACATACCAAACATGGAAATACTTCCAGGAACTAGTTAAAATAATAAGGCTCTAAAAGTGCGCCAAAAGCTGCAATCCTGGCAGATTGCTATTCTCACAATAACCTCAAATATCAGGGGGGAAAGGTAGCAGTCAACACAAAATATGAGAACAGGAGCAGACAACACTTTTTACTAAATGCTGAAATATCCACAGGGCTACATACACCCCTGCCCTAAGAAATGACGTCTCGTCATTCTTCTACACAACTTCCAACAAAATTGAAATCAGAACTAGCCTATAACTACTGTAGTATACCACTGTACTACTTCTCTTAAAACTAATCTGTTTTATTCAAACAATATGATCTTATAATCACACGAATATATGTCAAACAAATTCAAAATTTGCACACACAAAATCAAATTTCAGCATTTCAAATATACTACTTACTGTTAATTTCATATTTAAGACTTTAAAAATCTGTAACTGCCGCTTCTCTCCCTCTCTTGAAAATAAGCGTCCGCGCTTGTCTCGAGCATATGAAAATTCATGGCGTTTTATTCAATTTATTTAAAATTCAATAAAATACAGTAAAACAAATTTCATTTTTCATAATTGTATTTCACTTCCAAACAGAATCTACTAACTTCTGTGCTATCATAGTATCCATATCCATCAATATTCCTGACTCGACCAACATCGTCAGAGCTACTATTCTCGAATCATGTGGTCTTGGTACCATCTGGTTTAACTGATATGCGTCATATCTAGCAGGCATTCTCCTTTGTCTTGTTGATCTTCTCAGACCTTCTTCCATATCCTCTTCAGTTTCAGTAGGTTGAGCATCTACTGTTTGATCTCTATGCCTATCTGCTTGTTCATCTCTATTACTTTCTTTCACTCTCTCTCTACTTCTCTGTCCGCTTTCTCCATTATCGACCAATTTCTGATGAGTTTCTTCTCTCAGATTTGCTTCTCTTGTCGCCTGTGCTAAGTTTTCATTTGTCTCCACTTCAGGTTCTTTAGGTTCATCATCACTTTGTTCTACGATTCGGTCTTCCTGTCTATCTTGCCGTTCATACCCAGTATTCTGTCCTTGACCATCTTGTACTATTTCAACGTCCATCAGAGGTGGATTTCTGCCACTCTCGTCCACATCAGGCCTGATCTCAATAACATCTCTATGTTCCACTGTAGCGCTATTTCTGTTTCTTCTATCATCTTCTACTACTTCAATAGTTCCATCAACTCTTCCAGTTGTCACAGGTAAATGGGCGTCCCCACCATTAGATGTAGTTACTACAAAAAAATAACCTGACTCGTCATCTGTTTCTGAATCCTCATTTGTGTCGACACCTTTTTCTTCACCTTTCGCTACTTCTTCATCTCTCTTATCATCTGATGGTCTTTCTGCCTGTACACCATCCTCTTTATGAGCTGATGTCTCTTCAGGCACTTTCCCTACTGTCACATCTTCATCTAGCTCTTCCTTGTAATTCACAGGGACTAAATGGTTTCTGTGCAGCGTCTTCACTCTGTTTGACATTTCATTTTTCACTTTAAATACGGGTATATCTACTCTTGGTTGTTCTATAACCTCATAGATGTCTTCCTCAAATCTGTCCTGAATCTTGTGTTTTCCTTCAAAGGCAAGTATCTTTACCAGAACTCTATCCCCTACTTGTATCTCAGCCGCTCTGGCCTTTCTGTCGTAATACTTCTTTTGTTTACTTTGAGCCTTCTCGGTGTGTTTCTGGACTATCTCGTTGGTCTTCATAATCCTTTCCTTCATATCATCCAGATATTCTCTAGTACTCAGCTTCTTCGGAGTGTCACCGGTATCAATCTCAAAGACTGCGTCTATAGGCAATTTTGGCTTTCTACCGAACATCAACTCAAAGGGCGCTATACCAGTTGTCTCGTGTGGTGTGCAGTTGTAGGCATACACAAGAGGTGCAACAAACTTCTTCCAGTCATGTTTCTGAGCTGGTTCTAGCGTCCCTAACATACTCAGTAGTGTCCTATTCATCCGTTCGGTTTGACCGTTGCCCATCGGATGGTACGGGGTAGTCCTACTTTTCTGCATGTTTGTAATCCTACAGAGCTCTTGGACGATTTCGGACTCGAAGTTAGCCCCTTGATCAGAGTGTAGAACAGTCGGAATGCCATAGTGCAAGACAAAGTTGTTGTAAAAGGCTTCCGCTGTGGTCTTCGCAGTCTGATTCTTCAGTGGAATAGCCTGTGCAAACTTCGTGAAATGATCTGTTACAACCAAAATGTTTGCAATTCTACCCTTAGACGGCTCCAGGGTTAAAAAGTCCATACAGACTAGCTCCAAAGGGTATGTAGAACATATGGAGACTAGTGGTGCCCTGGTGTTGGTTGGCGTCTTCCTCCGTAAGCACCTATCACATCTAGAGACCCACTTGTCAACATCTGATGTCATACCAGGCCAGTAATATCTTTCCCGGAGTAGGGAAAGTGTCCGTTCACGTCCCGGATGACCAACATCATTGTGCAGTCCCATTAAAACTTCCTTTCTATATACTTCAGGTAACACAAGTTGTTCTATGATCTTTTCATTTTCATTCATCTGCTTATACAGTACTCCTCTCTTCATTTTGAAATTCTTGAAATGTCTTTTCATGGTGATATCGTCTCGTCCGTGGTTGTATCGGGGTAAGGTCTGATCTATAACAGCTCTTCGCCATCTTTCTATCAACGGGTCTTCTCGCTGTTTCCGTCTTACTTCCCTTAGTTCTTTCTGGGCCATCATCTGTCCTGGCATCTCGGTAGCATCAACTATACTGATATTCATTGATGGCAATGTCTCAAAATATGGTGGTGCAATAATTCCACATATCGCCTTGACCGTGCTGTCCTCAATCTTTACCCTTCTCCCTTCTTCTGACTCTTCTTCTACATTGGGATATCGACTCATGCCGTCGGCGTCAGCATTTTTCAGTCCAGCTCTATATGTGATTTCGAAATTGTATTGTGCAAGTGCAGATGCCCATCGCTGTCCAGTAGTATCAAGTTTCGCAGAGGTAAGTATATAAGTAAGAGGATTGTTATCTGTAAGTACTGTAAAGGGTTTTATTTTCAGGTAATCGGAGAATTTTTCAGTAAGTGCCCATTTTAGTGCCAAAAATTCCAATTTGTGAGCCGGATAGTTCTTCTCTGATTTCGTTAAAGATCTACTTGCATAGGCTATGACTCTTTTCTGCTTGTCCTGTTCTTGACACAATACTGCTCCTAGTCCTTTGAACGAAGCATCAGTGTGTACTTCAAAGGGTTTGGTGAAATCAGGGTATGCAAGGATCGGTGGATGGGTAAGTATTTCTTTCAGGTGTTCAAATACTTCCTGTTCTATTAAAGTCCATTGCCATTCTATTTCAGGTTTCCTGCTTTTGTTGTGCTTAGACTTTTTGGTCGCAGTGCCCGGAAGGAGATCTGTTAGTGGTCGTACAACCTTGCTGAAATCCTTCACGAACCGCCTGTAATACCCAGCGAAGGCAAGGAACGAGCGAAGTTCGTCTGCATTATTGGGTACTGGCCAGTCACGCACCTTCTGTATCTTGGCGGGATCTGTCTCAATGCCTTCTTCACTGACTACGTGGCCAAGAAAATGTACCTTCTCCTGAATAAAGAAACACTTTTCTGGTGATAACTTCAGCCCGCATTCCTTGAGCCTTGTTAACACTATGTCAAGTCGTTTCAGATGTTCCTCGTAAGTATCAGAAAATATGATCAGGTCGTCCAGATATATCACGCAGATGGTCATGTTCAGGGGTCCAAGACACTCCTCCATCAGCCGCTGATAAGTTGCTGGACTGTTTGACATACCAAACGGCATTTTAATATATTCGTAGAAGCCCAGTGGTCCTACGGTGAATGCTGTGCGTTCTTTGTGACCTTCTTCGATCTCGACCTGATGATAGCCGGCCTTCATGTCGATCGTTGAAAAGAACCGGCTGCCATGAAGGATGTCAAAAACTTCTTCGATGCGTGGCAGTGCGTAAGCATCTTTGACTGATCGGTTGTTCAGTTGCCTATAGTCAACACACATACGCAGCTTGCCATTCTTTTTCCGCACAAGAACTACATTAGAAGCCCATGGCGACCTTGACTTCTGTATAATGCCTGCAGCCAGAAGCTGTTCTATGTGTAGTCTAACCTCGTTGATCATATCTGGTGGTATACGTCTATGGCGTTGTTTAAATGGTGTTTCGAACCCTGGGAGACAATCTATGCGGTGTTTCATCATGTCACACACGCCAATGTCAGTGTCTCCAGTTGAAAAAATGTCGCGGTGTTTCTCTAGTAATTCATCAATCTGTCTTTTCTGATCTGCATTAAGCTTCATGTTCTCGTCTATATGAACTTCTTTTAACACGTCCTTCACTGACTGGTTCTCAATATGATTTAGCACATCATTATCAATTGTAACTGGTTGAAGTTCACAAATTATAGATCTTGGAGCGATGGATACGGTGTTGGTGGTGAGGTTTGAAATGTTTACTGTTACTGGCTTATTCTTCTTAAATTCATAGTGTATTATTCCAGGTGTAATGTCCACAAAGTCAGGCAGGTAGGTATCATCAGCTTCATGAATAAGAGCAGTAGTGTTATGATATTCCAATTCCTTATCTGTGTAACACTCAATGTCAAGGCTCTCATTTGGCTTCAATATAACTCTCTGGTTGACAGATCTGATGACAGCTATACGATTCTTCCTTCGTTTCAGCTCCCGTTCTCTGATAACTATACATCTGAAGGATAAATACCATGGCATATGAAGCTTGGCCTTTTGTAAGAATTGTTCGCCAAAATTTAACTTGCATTCTTCCAGAAGTATGTTGAGGATGTTAGTTCCAAGTATCAGTGGAGTTTTGTCAGAGTACTGAGTAATTTTACTGACAAGAAATAAACAAGGCTGTGTCTCTGCTGACTGTAGTCCTTGTCCAGCATCTAACTCCACTTCAATGCAGCCCTCATACGGCAAGTTCTCACCATTGGCACATTCCACGTTCAAGACCTCATTCACTGGCTCAATTATAATGTGGCTGAGATGACTGTCATAAAATGCCTTCGACATAACACTCACGCAGCTTCCAGTGTCAATAAGTGCTTTAGCTGTTATGCCATTTACTTTTACATCTGTTTCATTCGTGTCTCCTACTAGCTGAGTATCCCTCTTCGTCTTGTTCAGATTATTTACTATGGGCTTGGACACTATTATCTGGCAGTCCTTTGCAATGTGGCCCTTTTTATTGCATTGGTAACAGGCAGGCGCAAATGAATGAGTATATGTTGGCCTTCTTGGGTAAAACTGTGGCCTTCTTCTATCATAATGGGGTTTGTATCTTCTATAATTTCTTCCAAAACTGTAAGTATTTGCTGAATAGCCACTTTCTCTCTCCTTTTCTAAAATTTCAATTCTATGATATAAATTTTTAACTAATTCATTCACTTCAGGTTCACTATCAACTTCTTGTGCCGAGTTACTATATATGTTTGATTCCGTTTCCACTTTCTTATCTCTTTCTAAGTCCAGCTCAAGACGTCTTAACTCTAAAACAAATGTATCATAATCTTGTACAGTGTCCAGCTTGTAGAATGAAAGATGCCTAATATCTCTTTTTAAACCTTTATGTACAGTTCTTTTCAAAATTTCAGTATCACTTTGTTTCAAACCATCAAGTTTTATTGCCTTATAAAACAAATACTCAGCTCTTGCGCAAAACCTAGACACTGATTCTTCTGCACCCTGATCCAATGAGTAAAAATCTCTTAATACCTCTACTCGGCTTTCCAAACTTCCATAGTTACTGTCTAACCTCACCAAAACTTCTTTAACAGTTGCATTCACACCCAGAAATCTCATTATATCAAATGCCCCACCTTTCAATGATTTCCGTATACTCATAAGTATCTCATTTTCACTATAGGCATTACTTTCCACCAACATCTCCACTTCAAATTTAAATGTATCCCAATTGACATCACTGTCCGACTCATTTCCACTGAATGTGGATAATGGCGGGTACAGGTAGGTCTCATGCTCCCACTCCATATCGCTGTCTTCATCAACAAATTCTGCCATTCTGAACTAAGTTCACTAATGCACTAACATTCACAAAGCTTAATCACAAGTATCACTTATCACTGTTTAACACTAAAGTTACAATGTCCCAGTGTCAAAATGTTCTTTTAAGCACACAAATCACTTCCATAATTCAACTATGTTCACACACAAGTGTTCACTTGTCACTTTTCACTACAAATAATCACAATATTTGCATGTTTAGCACTTAATTCATCACCCAAAGATCAAATAATTCACTTGATCAATCACTACTTAATGAATTATGTTCCATATGTAGCACCATACAATTATTTCAAATCACAATAAGTATCACTTCTCATCACTAAGTCTTCAACACAAGACCATGCTTTCACCACAACACAAATTAAAAATGTAAAATTCACACTAATAAATCCAAACGGCACAACTGCTGCACCAACTATGATCTCATTTCACAAATCACTTCAAATAAACTCAGTTTCCAAAATGAAATTCACAATTCACTTCATAAGTGTCCCTAATGTACACCATAGTTTCACTTCACACAATCAGTCAAACTCCGGTGATAATGAGTAGATTCAAAATCCTTAATCACTGCGTCTGAATAATCAATAATCTATTTTCACAATATCATGACTCCCAATTTCACACGAATCATCACAATGTATCATAAACTCATATATGCCATCCATAAGTTGGTATCTATTCAACTCCACTTTGCTTCACTATAAGTGTTCTCTTATCATATTTTCAATACACAATGGTGAATGCCAATGCACATATCAGACAACTCATTCAAGCATTTCAACTTGTAATGTCCCTTTAATTCAATTAAACCCGAACTGTCATGCCGTCCCTTTAACTCACACAATGTTCAATACTGTCCCTTTAACTTAATTCAACATGGATGATCAATACTGTCCCTCTAATTCACACACGTGTTCATACTGTGCCTTTAATTCA
The DNA here is from genome assembly GCF_026914265.1 of Mya arenaria. Lineage (NCBI taxonomy): Eukaryota > Metazoa > Mollusca > Bivalvia > Myida > Myidae > Mya > Mya arenaria. Next base: position 14,274,079 of record NC_069126.1, on the reverse strand, counting down.
CATGAAATTCTAAACTGTCCCTTTAATTTCATTCACTTCAACACTAAAGGTGTACCTTTAATTCAAACAAACCAAATCATGACAACTCATAACTATTTAGTCTTTAGATTGTCTTGTTTCTCTTTCCATCAAAAGCAGCTTTCACATTACCCACAAATCTATAACCGGTTAAATATTCAATTTAATTTTACCACTTTCCTCGCAAAGAATAATAAATTATATAAGTCAAATTTATTTCTGTCACTTTGATTTGCAAATAAAATTTTATGAATATTATTAGTTATAATAATAATATTAATAATTGTACATGTACATGTTTTCTTTGTGTATTTGTACCATCAAAGTATTTTAAATTTATTTAAAATACAATGATAAATTTCTACAATTCACTCAAAACAATGTTTATTTTGAATGAAATCATTATAGTACCAAAAAATATTTCTAAGTTCAAATAAAATCATTTGAGTACAAAAAAAAAAATGTTTCTAAGTTCAAATAAATAAATGTCTTATTAATTTGGCTAATTTAACAGCCACTTATGCACCTAATTGCTACAGTGTCTTTCTAAATACTACAATAGTCTTTGATTAATTAACTATAAAACACAAATACTATCAATCTACATTTATCTAATGTCAAGTACTACTTTTCTAAACTTTACTACATGTATTTATCTAACTATACTACGGTGTAAGAATATCACATGATAGTGTCACATGACGGTACATATCAATGATGTCACAGAGGGAAAACTCCACAATCAACCAATGAGAGCAACGACAATAAATAGAATCCCTGATCACATGACAAGAATGTAAGTCACATGCCGTATGAATGGCGTAGTAATTTTCAATGATTCAATCTAAACAAGTCCCGTACAGGTAAAAGAAATAGTTCCAATTTTAACCTCTTAATTTCAATAAACACATCCAAAAAATGACAAAAGTAATCAAGTACAAAATAAATGCAGAAGGAAATGAATCTCCTAAACCTTGAATATTGCACAATAACCTTGATTTAGGAATTTACACCTGTATGCACTCAGAGGTCTCAAACTAGGTCAAGATCAATATATGTTGTACTGGCAATGTATTGGAACAGCTGATTAATGTAAACAAATAGGTCTTCACAATATTTTCAAAACAGCAGCACTTTAAATGAGTAACATTTGTGGTGAATATTTAAAATATTAAAATGCACTTATGAGGAAGGGATTAATTAGTAATTAAATACCTTTACCAGATTATTATTCATGCAAGTGAAATCTCTCTCTTACTTTACAGAAACTAAATCTCACAGAAATCATATAAAATACTAGAATCTGCAATTTGTTATTTATTTAAAATGCAAAATAGAAATTAAATTGCAAGTTCTAAGCATTTTAGGCAAAATATGGTACTCACAAAATCCAAAACCAGAAACACAGCAAGTCTCTCACAATGGCCACTAAACACAAGTGTCACTACATATCATTTCACACAACAAATGTTCATCATTTCCGGTGTATCCTGGTTAGGTCCCTGCTTCCCTGAATGTCATCCTTGGCATTCCATATATCCATCTGAATTCTAACGTACACATGGGTCAATCTTGGGAATGTGCTAGCTTCCTCCGTATGTTGCATCTCAACGAATGTCCAATAGATCCATTAACATGTTAATCCAAATTTAAATTCCATGCATGGCATGTTTGTCAAATTGTGTATTGGTTAAATCCTGATATCCCCAGGTTTAAAACTATAGTTATGTTTACAACAGTGGCAGTTGATCTGTAGTCCACACAAATTTCACTCTATCTAATCCATATGAAAAACACACTTTTCACAATAAATCACGTTGGGCGCCATTATAATGGTCTGGCCTTTACCCTGACCTTTATTAAGGTCATATAGTTATAGTGAGTATAAGACCAGGCCGGTCGAGGTTCGTTTTATGTCCTAGTGTGTATAACTAACAAAAGCTGTTTTCCATAGTTTACTCTCTTCGTTTCTATACAGATAAATCATGAATCAACATGAAGCACGAAGCACGAAGCAACACACTGAAATATAATATGAACAGTAATCAGTTAAATGCATCATCACATTTAGTTATTACAAAAGGTTAAAGAAAAGGTTTATCTCATACAATAATCATGTGCTTAGTGGCCCGTTTTAACAAACGACTAATGAGATAAATAACATTTCTTACAAAGATAATACAGTAATGGCAACAACAATAAAACATGTATGACATCAACAACTACAGATACACTTACAAGTTTATGGAACTGAGTGTTCTCACTGTATACATGTCTCTCATCTCTCACCCATGGTGTCTGTTAATCTGGTCACTGTGGTTACTACTGTAAACAATTATGAACACAGTGAAACACATGCAAAGGGTTACTTAAAAGGGCTGCTATCTTGAAATACTGTAATAGAACAGAATTTACCAAACCTTCCAAAAATACAGAATGCACAGCCAATACAACATATTGCAATTAAAAGAATAACACTCTTGAATTCATTTAATACATACCAAACATGGAAATACTTCCAGGAACTAGTTAAAATAATAAGGCTCTAAAAGTGCGCCAAAAGCTGCAATCCTGGCAGATTGCTATTCTCACAATAACCTCAAATATCAGGGGGGAAAGGTAGCAGTCAACACAAAATATGAGAACTGGAGCAGACAACACTTTTTACTAAATGCTGAAATATCCACAGGGCTACATGTTTGTTTCATCAAGCGAGAGTAAAGCAGTCTCTCTTACCTTATAGAGAAGCTGACTGATGATGAAGCCCAAATTTTTATTCACATTTCAACCTCGTCTGACAAGAATAAGCCTATTTTACTGGCTATCACTATCAGGAGCTTGTCAATAAACAGTTTCAGTGACGTAAAATTTAGCCAATATATATGCAAAAAGCTACAGAAACATGCTCAGTAGCAAAAAGTTTAAACATAAACCCGGTTTAGTCGCAATGGGCAAACGCCAAAGACATAGAACACAAATTCACAAACAAGAAACATAGAACAGCACACAACTCTACAAACAACACTGTGCATAAATACTATATATATATATATAAGTTGGTATGTTTATCAATAATTGTTAGGTACCGCCTTGGAACGGTCAGTAAAATGTAAATTTACTGGGGGTTTAAACCAGTTTATGTGCACAAACCTCACTCTTATCCCAACAATTCTTAATAAAGATAAAACGCAAACGATAAATCTTATCAAAGTATGCATTAACTTGAGGAAACTTATCAATAAAACAAATAATAATAATAAACGAAAAGGTAAACCCCAAGTACTTCAATGATTAGAGATCCCAACTCTATCTGCAGAGGGAGGGAAACAAATCAGAGCACCTAATGTGGTTAGCAGCCCTTTTGACTGATTTTTTTAAGCAAAATAATTAAACTCTTTCTTGGACAGCGCTTAATTCAGCCATAAGCGGTTTACTTGTTCGAAGTTTATTGATATTCGATAGCTTCAAGCATAGTCTGAGCTTACCGAAAGGACTAAACCTTCGCTAATTATTATTCAAGTCTTCGAGCCATCCTAAAGGTATGATAAAGTGATTGACTGTTCCAGCTATCCACAGGGTGTCTAATCGACACTAATCTTTAACCATAATGAGGGCCTTGGAAATAAATACTTTGGCATTTCTGGCCACTTAATAGCCAGATGACCTAAACAGAAATTTACTTTACCAATTGCGAGTGGCCATGATGTTACATGTTCTCTATGTTGTTCAGGATTTGACCTTGTGACCTAATTTTAGACTCGACATGACCTATATTCAATATTGACATCTGTTTTGCGGCTATTTCATGGTGATACTGCACCAAGTCCTTTTGACTGATTGTCAAACTGTTTTGTAAGGTGGCATTGTTAATACATTGTGTATGTGCCTTTCTTCTTTGTATACCATATACAGCAGTTCATCTGTATTAATGACACAGTGCATATATATGAGGAAAACATTGGCTGTATGTCCAATTAGCTTATGAATGAGTTTAAGTCTTGAATCCTTGCATTTTTGTATTCTTTCCTAATGATTTCTTTCAGGAGCGTACCCAGGCATATTCAAATTTTCCCGGCAGTACTTCGATTTTGAAAAATGGAATTTTTAAATGGCCTAAAACAGATGTTAAACCTGAAGCCTAATGGAGTTCAGGCCAATTATAAAAACAAGCATTAAATTGCGTTCTTAGACAGTGTCGAACTATAATGCGTTAAGCTCGCAAATTTGTCTGATCCATATTCAATAAGACAAGGTTGGGTACTATACTGGCGTATCTTCAAGATGTAAAATCATAAAAAAGTACTGGTTGCTTCCCTCCTTTTCCACACAACGTCATGTAAATCGAAAGCTACAAATTTAAAATGTCAACTTCCTCAATATCTGGGCCGCCTTATGGCCTATCCTGATCTTTTTCTTGAAGACGGAACTTGCACTCGATCTATTGTTTCATATGACAACGAGTTTAAATACAATCTGCTTTCGGAAACTTGGGATGACGCTTCCAATTAAATGTTTCAAACAAGGTAAGATACGTAGAATTATACATTACACATGCGGATTGAAAAAAAACAAAACATGTTTCTTTTTGAGTCTGATTTGTTGGTAGTTTTTTATAGGTACTCGATGTGTGTTGACAATAAATATGGACTACGTTTTGTAAGCGGAAAGTCATGAACAATTTTTAAACCAGTGATCTAAAGGACGTAGATATCCGTAGATGACGCCTTCTTAAAATGCGTACTGGGCAATGTGATATTGACTCAATTTAATGGTCATCTATGAGTTCTTCTAAGGACAGTTGTGCAGTTGTGGAGGGAAAATATGTTACATATCTATGATAATGTTTGAATTATACATTTTCTTCTAAAACCTGAAAAATGTGTACATTTCTTTGATATAGGTATAGACTAGATCCAGCTCTATATTTGAATATATTTACCGGGATTGTAAAACAATCCGTAATCGTTGGCCGGAAAATAAGATTAACCAGAAAGCTACATTTTATTAAACACAAACACAATTGACGGTCAATCAATAATGACATACTATTTACACATTGATGTTGACGTTTGTCTTTACAACGAAACGTTCATCACTTTAAGACTGGCATAAACAAATGGAACAAATGGAACACATGTAAATATTTTCTCAATTCCTATCAATTCATTTAGCTTATTCAAAACAGTCTTGAAATAATTTATAAAAGAATTGCTATTAAAGGAAAATAACATAAACATTAAAAGTTCTTATCTCACGGCCTCTAAACGCCAGCTCCACCACTTTACGGTGGTGCAAAGAAAAAGAGCTGTCGACACATCCTTGGTGGAGCTATATTGGAAAACAATGAACTTTATTTAGAGCTGAACTTGGAATCATTTTACTGTATCAAATGATAATTTAATACACGAAAAAGCAAGACTTAATTTCTTTTTGCGTGGAAGATAATTATTAATGAAGAAGTTCACTTTTGCAAATTAGAAAATAGTTATTAAAGAAGAGAGTTTAGTGATTTATGCATTTTCATAGCAACATAAAGTATGCATGTTGGGGTGTCAAAATGCGCAATATTTTGCTGTCTGACGAAAACACCACTCTATTTCATCTTTGATTTATTAAGTGAATAAACCGTTATGTAAAATGCATTGGCCAAAATTTCGGTGGTTTCTGATTCTGCAGGTTCTCTCTCGTGTGTAGTTACTTGTGCGCTTTGGCTGTGAGTCGCCTAGCACCCAAATGCCAATAAGGAATACACAGATAAAGGAATAGACCTAATAATACATTTTAACTGTGTAATTTTAAACGTACTTTATATGCAGAGAAGTAAAACTTTATGAATGAAGGTGGCAGTAGACACATGGTATAGGTGTCAGTCCCTCAGATAAGATGTTTTGGGTTCGATCCCCTAAGTTGACCATTCTCATGGTCTCTTTAATAACGGGACATCAGTACTGCTCTTTACTTAGAGGGATTGTATAAGCAGAGTATACAATAAAGCGAAAATAATTTCAGTGTCACGACACCCTTAACATATAGTTTTTCTAAGTTCACGAGTGAAATTAAGCACGATCTTACACTGAAATCAACAAATTTTCTGTTTCTTTTATGCTTAATTTGGGATCATAATAAGCAAGTAATGCAAAATATAGTTATCTTACCAGGTTTGTTTAAGTTTGTTGAGTTCTGTCTTATAAAGACTCAATGCAATAAATCAAGTTGTTACTGAGATATTAACCCATATGTTCTTACATGCAAAACCTTAACCAGAATGTTTAAGTAGTGAAATAAAGGCCCATTATTTGCATTGTATTAAAAAAAGTGTAACCCAACTTCATTGTTTATGAAAAAAAGAGCTATTCAAGGAAATTTAACACATATATATTTGAAATAGGCCAACATGACTCGTGATCAAATTCATTACGTATATAAATAGCAGACATGTTACTTATACACACGTTTGATATACACATCATAAATACTAAATGAATTAAACAATAAACAAATATATTTGTATCATAGTATCAACTACAGTATTTATAGTATTTGATAAACATATTATAAATATAAATATTATACATGACTTTATGTATGCACTATATCAGTGCACTCAATAACTTAACGAAGTAAATATAATAAACTTCTTGCAAAATAACTCCAATAATGCATAATTTAGTAATGATATTTGATATATGTGTGTGTGTGTGTGTGTGCGTGTGTGCGTGCGTGCGTGCGTGCGTGTTGTGTGTGCGTGCGTGCGTGTGTGTGTGTGTGCTTGCGTGCGTGCGTGCGTGCGTGCGTGAGTGCGTGCGTGCGTGCGTGCGTGCGTGCGTGCGTGCGTGTTGTGCCTTAACTATTCTGTCAATATAATACACTATAATAACATAACCGTGCACTAAATGTGATATATATTTTTAAAAATATTACTTATCTTATTAGACTTACATACGTGGTTAACCTTAATAACTGTGCCCCATTCCCAACCAACTTAAAGGGGAAAACAACAAATTAGAGAGCCGGTGTGATGATAGCTGTTGGTTAGTTAGGCTATTGTATATTTCTTAGTGTAACCATTCTTCAAACATGCCTTTAACTCAAAATTTAAAAATACTTTATAAAACGACGCTCTGGATGAGTTCTTTAATCTGCTGTTCTTTTGGTAAAGAGTCGATCATATCCTTAACTCGACGCTGAAAAATACTGATAAATGAGTTTGTACTGCCCACCCTTGCGCAATCCAGACTTCATGAAAACAATAATTACATAACATATTTTTTAACATTTACTGCCCAGTTAAATTTTCTTGGGTTATTTTCAATTTCATTGAACATCGTTTTATACCTAAACTTTGAATACTTTCTGTCACAGCAATGTAATGTTTTGAACCAATATTTTAAAATATGTCAATCGAATAGAATACAAATATATTATTCCTAGTTCACCATATACGAAATCATTTTGTGACAAGGTTTTAACCCCTGAATAGGTCTTACAAAACATTGTATGTATTTTTTCTTTATTGCCAGCATGGGAAAATGCCCAAACCTCTCAACCATAAAATATGATGGGCATAACTAATTTATCAAATACATCTAAAACATGTTCCGTTGATATGTTTACAAAACTTTGAAGATACTTTTTCAGCTTAAAAAGAGCCTTTTTTGCCTGACCTGATAGTGTTTTATAATATTCTATAAAAGTTTCCCTAGATGTGAAAACAATACCTAAATAAAAATATTTTGATACCACGTCACTTCAATGAAACTGCAAATTTTGCGGTAGTTGACCGCCTTTCCTAAATACAAAAACGTATTACAATATCATCTGCATACATCATTAGAAATAGTTAAATTGACTCAACATCTATATAAAAAATGAACGGGCTTAAACATCCCCTTCCCCTTGACGAACATCAATAAAATTTTCAACAATTCACCAGTTTCTCCAAGAAGCTCCACTTTTGTTTTTACACTACTATATATACCATTAAACAGTTTTCCTCCAAATCCTTACTTATACAATTTTTACCAAATGTTAGGTCAAACAAGACAATCAAATGTTTGAGAATAATCAACATATAAACAAAGCAATTGTTCATTCGCATTAAGGACATGCCTTATCAAACTATGTATAACAAAATATGGCCAGTTTTTCCATTTTTGAACGGAACCCGGCTTGTGATTAATCGTATATGTTATTTTTTCAGCCAATGATGCCAAACGTTCATTGCTACATATAGTAAATAATTTCCCTAATACATTTAAATAATGTGATTCTTCTAAAAATCTTAATATCTGACAGACTACCCTTCTTGTGAAAAGGCACTCAATTTCCATCAATCCATAATTCCGGAAAATTACCAATTTCTAAAGGTTTATTGTACAACAAAGATAACATTGTTTAAAATATGTCATTTCTGATTTATATCAAATCTTACTCATTTAAAACTTTATCGGGCCCAACACTTCGACTTAGATTTGACGTCTTTATATCTCTACTTAAAACATCAACAGTAAAAGGTGCATCTAACTCATTGAACATTATCTTCATTCAGTCAATTGGATAATTGGGAAAACATATCTAAATTTAAAATGCAATAGATTATGATTTTGCTGAGATAATGATTTAAAGGAGCTTACATGCAAAACCTTATTCTAGGTGTGACGCCGACGCCGACGCCGAGGCAGAGGCTTGGGTGAGTAGTATAGCTATCCTTTTTTCGAATAAGAAGCTCAAAACGCATAAGCAACCATCCTGCTTCAATAACAATATTTAAGTGTCTTTCACTTATACATCGAAGTAAGCTTGGGATTTATAATCGTGTTTTTAAGGTCGGAAGTATCATTATAATTGTTCTTCTGATTGACTTGGCAGAGTGTTGGAATTGGTATATTTCTCGTTATAAATTTCCATTTTGAGATGGCATGTGGTCATGTCGGTCGGCAGTACATCATCTCTTTTATGGCCTGAAATTTATAAAGCAACATGACATTAACTATCAAAAGTAAACGTTGATCTGGTACTGTAACTCTATTTGGATGTTTATTCGTTTATTAGTATTTAAAAGTATAGCTAATATTTATATACTCATCTTTTGCTACACGTTTTGTGATTGTAATGGCAAAAGCTTTAAATCAAACGTATTTTCATGTTCAAATGTTATACTAGGTTTGGCAACGCGAAATCAAGAATTCGATTGATCGTCCGTGTACTCGAATAATAATTTACTACTTAAGTGCTCGGGGGATTTTTTTTAAATAACACTAAATCTACGATATACAGACGACATACAGACATTGTAATATTTTGATATCCCAGATCGTCCGATCAACACAGGGATAAGCATGTTTTCAAGAGAACATCATGTAAGACTTTGGGTATAAGGCGTACCGGATGAGCTTGATGATCTCAAAGGTCTGATAGCTTTACATAGATGTTTTTAAAAACTATGTTGTAACGTTATACCATTATTTCATAGAATGTATTGCTCATGAAAATGTAAGCTTAACCTACCATTTTTTATATGTTCTTCCTTATCCTGATTGCCGTTGTTCATCCGTGTATTGTCTGGTGTATTCCTATAAAAACAATTAAAATGCTCAAAAAACAACTGTACTTTAGAATGTGTTATTATAATTTGTTATAAATAATTTCCCTGTTAAACTTATATGTCTCATCCTCAATTTGTGAGGTACAATTAAACATTCAAATAATATTTGTTAACACTGTTACCTTTCGTCTTGTTGATCTGGTAGACCACATGAAGCAGATGGAGGATCAAGTTTCACCCTGTTTAATGCATTTTGTCCCCAAGAGTCGGAAACATCTGCTACAGGAGCACTAATATTTTCTATTTCAACACCACTACCACTTTCTTCCACCGAAAACTTATCCGTAGGGTTGTTAGAACTTTCGTCACTTAATGCAGAGTTATTTAAAATGTCACCACTATCTGTATGCATTACATCATCCTTACTTTCCTCTGCATCGTTTTTACAAATGCCCCGCCTGTGTTCATTTTCTGCATTATCCCGACTTTCCTCTGCATCATTATTTGCTGCATTCTCTAAAGCGTTACCATCACAGTCACCACTTAGTACTTTCTCTGATATATTAACTATATTCTCTGGAGCGTTATTAGAACTGTCTAAGCTTTGTATATAAACTGCCCCATCCTTTGTATCATACTCATTTTGCGAATTTATCTGTGCAGAAACAGTCGTCTCGTTTGTCTGCTTTTCTTTTGCTACGTCGGTATGATTTAACTCTTTATTACGTTCAACTAATTCATTAATGTGTTTAACTTTGTTATCTCTTCCGATTTGAAGACCGTGATCATCAAAAAAAGGCTTTGATTCATCATCGTTATGGTTCCCTGTCTTTTTCTTTACAATTGAATCCTTGCATGATTGATTCCACATTGCAGGACATTTTGGAAATCTGCAAAATAAAAATAACTTTTAAGTAAGATTGACACTACTAGACCATCCACAATATAAAGTTATACTATGCTACATATTTAGTATAGTTTAGCTAAAATCATTTGTGATTATGTACTTAAAGTATGCTAAGAGCTGTAATAGTTTTCTTGTAGACTAATAAATATTCAAACATGTACAGTTATATTTACTTGTTTGATTAATTCAGTTGATTTTCCAAAAACAACTAAACGAATGCATTGTTATCATTAATTACACCAGAAATGCTTACTGTTTATGGCAACAAAAAGCAAGACGGGATATTTTCTCTCGAAGCCATACGACAAGTACAATTTGGGATATTTTCTCTCTAAATACTACAGCTATGATAATAACTATGACACAAAGGTGGAATACAGCAAGTGGACAAAACACTGGGCAATCTTCGTCGTGTTGGCGTACCACTGAATAAAATTGAATAGACAGTTATGTTTCAGGGTGATATGGTAAGTTTTAAAATATAATGTAAAGAATACATATAAGATTCTTAATGAAAGCCTCATCATCATCATCATCATCATCATCATCATCATCATCATCATCATCATCATTGTCATCATCAATTACAGCAGCAGTAACAACGAATTCTATTGTGTTACATGTACCATATATGTTATTTTAGGTTATGAACTTCATTGTAAAGAGTTTGATCCCTTTGTGGTGTTGTTTGTTTGTAATCTCGTTTCATCTGCGCCTATATTCATTCAAATATTATTTTTCTTGCACATATTTTACATACAAGAATGTTTTATAATTTTGCATATGCCATTTTCGCACTATTTTGAGCGATTCATTGTTTTCTGTGTTATCCATAAGTATATAAGAATATTTTGCACTTGCTGTTAAAATCACTTTTAATCATATGCTAGACTCAGGTGATGTTGCAGTTCCTACTAATCCAGTGGTATTTTAATTCCTTTAAGGCTTTATCAACTATTTGTTTCCGTTTGCTGCCGCAGCACCCCAAAAGTGGGTATTTTCAATGTCATGCTATTGCTTATAAAACAGATAATTTTATACAAAAACGCATATCTATCAATAACCAAAGACATGTCAAATACAACATTTTCAAGTAGGAACTTAACTTTAAAATGCTGAATAAATTATGAAATTAAAATAAATTATTTTTCATTTTTCATATATGATTTTGCATTAAATGTAGGCCTTAACCAAAATGTTATGCAAAAGAAAACTAGTGTATTCACAATAAATTTAGATTTGAAATGTCCATCTTGTTTAAATATCATCGTAAGTTGAAGTGTATGTGACGCATTATTTACCTATTAAAAGATGTTTAACATAACCAACCACATCAGCATGGACACTTATGTCTGAGTTTAAAGAACCTCTTAAATTATTCATGTCACAAACATACTGTAATGTTTTCCGTTTTTGGTAAAGATAAGTTGCAATGCTGTTGCAAAATCTTGGAGTTATGTCTGTGACACAGCCATTATTTTTTCTGCATTATTTGGCTTGTTTACATAAACCTTTACTTTTAATAATCAAGGTTATGATGGAGTTGATTTCAAGAAATCCTCTTACACGCATTGTTCAATAGAATATTAATTTCTTTATAGATAATTTAATGTCAGAAATAAGGGAGTATAAATACTATTAATATATGTCATGGTTTGAAAAATAAATAAACTGATTTTCAAAACGGTAAAAACGAAACGTTTTTCGTTTTTTTTTTTATAAAGAAATATCACAGACAACGAATGACCATAACTAAAATACGTCAAATGTCAAACTAAAATCAGAATAAATTATGAAAAAATGAATAGTGTACATAACTTTGAATGTAACATTTAGCCAATTGGAAATGTTTTTTTTTAAGTATGACATAATTACTTAAAAATACTGTGGGCATGGCAATGGCAACTTCAGATGAAAGACAATGATACTTAGGAATAAATTTGTATCATCCAAATGTGGGGATTCATTAAGAAATACACATATTTGTGAAGACATTTTGCCAATTTCGAGAGACTGAAGTCAAATATGTGTGTATTTAAAAACTTACCTGTTTCGTCTGTTGTTTTAGCCTCTTTACAAAACTGAATGTCATTGTTGACATTTTCTGTGAAACCTTTAATTTTTTTATTAAGCTCTTTTATTTCGCCGTCTCTTGTCTCCAACTGAAACAAATATGTTTTTAAAAATTGAATTGATCATTCCATGTCACTTGGAATACTGAACACTTTTATATTATTACATTGATGATAATTTTAACCAAACCTGAGTTCAATTGCTTACCGTGTACTTATGGCTAATGCAGTCTGCGACAAGCGACAGTCTGCGACAAACCTCGTTTAGGGCAGGTATGTTTCCTTAGCCACATTAAAAGTGTGTTACAGTAACATTGTTGACAAAGAATGGTTATTTCAATCTTTAACCAAACACACTGTGAATAATGTTACATATGTTTAACTTTATTTTAGAGGTACCTGTTTATTTTTTTCTCCTAGCTGCCTACGGATGTTGATGATTTCTTCAGCCATTAACTGCAGCTTTAGCAAGATAAAATGAATCGCATTAATAACATAATTGAAGACACTAGAATAAGTTTCTCATATCTCTTATTTGTGCGAAGTAATACATTTGGAATTAAAAATGCATAGATGTAGTACTATAATGTTAAGATACTAATTTTTTTTAACTGTTGATAAGCCTACATTACTATTTAGTGTTCAGACTCATTCCTCTGCTAATCAGGCTTCAGATTTAATCGTTTAGATGAGCTCTCACAACCGAAATCCATTCAGCAGATTACAACCACCAAATTTCTAATTAGTAAAGAAAACAAATGCCAGTTTGTCATTCAGCTATTAATTGGATATATATTGAAGTGAGTTATTTAGAGGCTCGTGCCTACGCACTGGCTAGTCTAAAGCATTCTATAGTCATTTCGCACTGAACATTTAGTATTTTTGTTGATCCTCTAAATGATCAGTCGAATTATTCGTTTAACTATTACTGGAGGTTCTATACATTGTTAAAATATTAATCAGAAAACATACTTAACTTCAGAAATACTTAATGCCTCATAAAAGATAACATCAAACATGCTCTTCTTTAAAAAGTCATCGTTTTTAGAAGGTGTGATTTTCTTTACAAGCAAGTGAGATTATAAGTGTCTGCCATTGCCGCTCATGTAAGATAGGTTCACCCCAACCCAAGTATATGATGTTTTAGGGAAACGACGTTTACCGAGTTTTAGCAGAACATCCTGCGCGAGGGTCGGGATGAACATATCTTACACGAGCGGCCATAGTATATGCTTTTTCTCTGACCCCAGTTAAACAAAATTAGGTTAATGTTTATTTTGTCGCTGGAACTCTTTTGTGCAAAGGGAAAATAGTTTGTGTATAGATATGTGAAAATTTGTGGTTGTCACAAACAAGGTTTGCATGGTGCTACAAACGACGGTCTTCAACAAGGGAGGTAATTGCATGATGACAATACAAAAGCAGTTCCATACGGGTATTTCTTATCTTTTCTGTGGGCAAGATAAGGATTTCCAGCATGGACAATTATGTGGATCTTCTGGAGTGAGGAAAATGGTACTCTTGTTAAAAAAAGACCTGTCAACGAGATAGAGCGCTCTAATTATCTGCGGCTGATAGAAAGTTTTTGTAAAACAAGCATGGATCACCATAAAATTAGATTGATAGATGCCTACGCAGAATTGTGTAAAATTTCAATACCAAACTGCCACCAATTAGTTAAACACATACTTGATGAAAATTTCCACTTATGCACGTTTAAATGCAAAATTTGTAGTAAAAAGAGCCATTTTTTTGGATAAAATGCTAAATAAAGTTATCTAAATTAATTAATTTGGAAGGTGTAATGACTGAGAAGTTGTATAAGATTCAATGCACTACATCAAGTAGTTGCTGAGATATCGACTATATATGCACAGTTACAAGTAAAACTTTAACCAGAGTTATTACGTCGAATAAAGAGTTAGAATTGCAAAATAAATGCGAAATAGAGTTATCTTACTTAATTAATATGTTTGGTGTTGAGAACCCCAGTAAAAAGTGTCAATGAAATTCATCAAGTAGTTGCTGAGATATTGACTCATGTGTGCTTTCATGTAAATATGCAAGATTTTCTTAACTTGACCAACTTATTTGCATGTGTGAATGGAGCACGTGTCTAAGATGCATTGCAATACATAAAGTATTTGCTGAAATATTTGCTTTCATGCAAACCATAACGAAGGTGTGACGCGGAGGCCAGGGTGAGTAGTAAAGCTCTCGTTATTCTTCGAATATTCGACCTAAAATGATTCCTACATACCTTTTCATCTTCTGAAATGCAATTCGGAAAACAATTAAAACATTATGTACTTGTTCAGTATTTATTCAACTAAGAATGAACAACGACAAATTGAATTGATAATTTGTAGTTTTTTTTTAAACTCGCTTGTAAGCCAAGCTTATAAATACACTGCTATATAATACACTTTTATGATTATGTGCATCAAAACTAAACCTGAAAAGCATATCCTTTTGCAGTTCGAGGTCATGTAATCTTTATGGATCCTGAAGCAGCAGTTTTCCTTAAACATTAAACCGTGTCTGTCATCATCACACATCTTCTGGTGGCATTTTCTATTTCATAAAGAGAAACAAGACTTCTTTTGTTGAAAAGCATCAAAGATGCCACGAATGTTTTTAAAACATAATCAAAAGGAAGCAGATGCAGTTCACCAGCATAGCAAGTTTGAGGTACCTGGATAAAATCATTCTACAGTTATTGAACGAAGTCTGACTCTCAGCTCAAGGTCACCACGACCTCACAATATTTAGGGTGCTGGTCATGTTTAAGGGACCTCTAACCCCCAACTTCGAAGTATCTAGGCGTTTTGAATAATTGATAGGAAACTGCGTGTTTTCAGTTTACAGTCACAACGACCTTGCCCTTGGACCACCTAACCTCTTAAGCAATATGGTTCATCTGCTTGTTATGACCAACTTGCATACGAATTCTGTCGTCCTTGGGCCATAGTGTTCTTTATATATTGATAGGAAACCGATTTTCAGCTGAAAGTTATCTTAAGGTCACAACGACATTGACCTTTGACCAATTGACCTCAAAATCAAACGGCTTTATCTGCAGGTCATGACCAACCTGCAAATCTTACGAACCTAAGGTCACCCTTTGGGGCATAAAATCCTAGGTGCTGTAATGCTAACAATTATCAACTTAAGGTTTTATGTTTTAATAATTAGTTTGACACAAGCTTTATGTGAAAAAGGGAAATTCTATACTCTTTTAGTTGATTAGGGGATAATAAAGACTGAGCTTGTATTTATAAAACATCTTAAGTTTTTTTTTTTAAATTAGTCGATTTCCTAAAATTATGGTATAATAAAAAAAGTACAAATTTCTTAACATAAAATTATGTGTATAACCTAAAATTAATGAAAACAAAGTAGTTCAGATATATTTAGTGCTTATATCATATGATCAGTGAAGTACTTAACCTAAAAAAAGGACTTAAATTAGGAAATGATTTATGATGTTTTATGAATATCAACCAAGAAGCATATATAAGAAAAGAAATTGAAAGTATTTAAAACAAGTCAAATGATATTCATTGTCAAAAAGGAGCAATTATGATATTTGATATAAAGTTAAATACATAAAACATGATTGTATACTCGACAATTAGTAAGAATACAATGGACTGAATAAACAAACGGTACTGTATTAAAGTGAATGTTAGAAACCAACATGTTTTAACTGCTTTAGCATAGAAATAATAGTTATATTCAACTATTTATCTAAATTTAGCCACAAATGTCCTTTATGTTTATTGTCCCATTCCCAGAATCTTTTAGTATTTTTAATGTAAACTTATCGAAATAAATGTTATCCAAATGATTTTTCTAAACCTTTTTAACATTGTTTTATTGTATGATCTAAAAAAGCATTTATCGTAATAAGAAACATGCCAAAACTAAAGCCGAAAGTATAATATTTATATTTTAACTAAGAAGTAATTTGTTTAAATATATTTTTAAACCAAATAATTATTTCACACTGTTATTTTTATATAATATTTCAATTGGAAGCTAAAATATATTAATTGAAGAAAAGGAAAGTAATAAGACAATGATCCGGCCATGATTGTTGCATAGTTGGGTTACGTACAGTTCCTACATTATATTATTCATACTGTTATATGTAATGAATTGTTATTGATTTTTTTAAGGCTACCCATCGATTAAAAATAAGATTATTTTAAAAATGCAAAACATCATCTAAAACTTTTTTGAGCTTTCATAAATGGGTTGTACGGTTCGTAAACCAAGCTATAAAAATCCTGTTGCCTGCGAGTTTTGGTACAATTTTTAAATACCCATTATATATGTTCAAAGGTTTGTATAAACGATATAAGACATACAATTTGAAATATTTTTCGAAATATTTTTTAAACCTTGAAAAATCACGACAAAACAGGAAAGTATTAAATTTAGTGACAATAGGCAAAATAGAATATTAAATTTTGAAACACAAGATATATTAATTTGAAACACAAGATATATTAAAAGCTGAAGTAAAATTCTATAAATTCTAAATTCTAAATTCTAAAAATGTATATAAGTAAAAATTTGACAGTAATATAGACTACTCACAATGTTAAAAGTATCAACCTAGAACACACTTAAGATTATAATGTTGCAAATAAATGTGAAGGAGAAATAATTTATTCAGAAACTACAGCAGTTCTCCATGAGATGAAATCTAACAAAGGCCCAGGGCTTCATTGCCTTACTGTGCAGTTTTATAAAGTCTTCTGGCCAACAATTGGACACTTAGTAATTTCAACTCTAAATGAAGGGTACCGTAAAGGTGAATTATCTCTAACACAAAAATAGAGTGTTATTTTACTGCTTTACAAGAAAAGAGACACAGAAAAAAAGAAAAAGAAACAGAGTAAATTTCTGTGGCCTCTTTGCGAAGGGAAGTAACTGCGGCTTAATCGCTATATCAAAGTTACCTCCTTTTCGTGCAAGCAGTCCGTCCACTAAAAAAAAGTTCAACACTTAATGAAAATGGTTGTTGGAATTGAAAATAGTTTTAGATAAAACCCTATTTCCGTCAACGAAACCTTTCATTTTTAACATTTATTGAGGCAAAAAAACAAGTATTTAAACAAAAGCATTTCGGAAATAAAAAAATGTATCGGGTAGAAATACAATTCAATGAAACTTACGCATGTGAATTTTTTGTACATTCAAAAACAATTTCAACAGATTTAAATTAACAATGATGGACTTATACAAGTGTGTATTTGTAAAAGCAACGGAAGTCTGTGTTTAGTGTGTATTTCGTAGTGTATATCTAGTCACTGTCGCTCTCAGACTCTGGATCTAACGGTTTTTTTCGGGGTGAATTCATGCTCAGTGCAGCCGAAGGAAGAAAAATGAATTGTTGAACTGATGAATGTAAACTGGAAATTAGGTCAAATTCAAAATGCTTGTGCATACATGTACACTGTAAGAGTTTGTAGGAAGAAATGATTTATCAACTCTATTACTAGCACATGTGGCCAAGTAAACATTCAACCGATACATACCAAGCGGGTTAACTGTTAAAGTATGTTGAAATAGTTCATACATAAATTGGTAAGCTTGTTCTTTTTTAATAGTTATAATCAATCGCAAAAAATGTTTGTTTTATGAAAACTATTGCATAATTTGATTTTGACAATTCAATAAGATTCGGTCAATGTGTATATTACTGCACTACAAACAACAACAAACAAACATGTACTTGTGACATACATGTATTTTTTTCAAAGTCAAGGGAAGCAAATCTTATAAAAGATGGAAAAAAAATAGTCCCGGGTTGTCTGTACAGAGTGGAATGAGCAAGGGTTATCATTCACTCGAGTGAAATTATCAAGTTTTCAATCACTAAAATTTTCACTTTTTCACCAGTATGCATGAAATAAATAAATATCACCTTAAGTAAGTTAAAAATAATTAACTGGATTGTTGAAAAACATATTCTATTAAAAGCCTTCCAAAATCGTAGGAATAAACACGCTTACAACTGACACATCAATGAATACAAAAGTAAATACAAAATTATTACTATCATGCAAATAAATACCTCTTAATGATATGTCGAATAAAGACATTTACCAGATGTACATAAAACGCAATTTTGAAAAGCCCTTTATGCACACTTATTGGAATCAGCGCATATATGAAAATATGAATTGGGAATCTTGATATTAAATAACACATGCATTAGTAGTTGACAACAAAGTAAAACAATTTAAAATAAAATTACTTCATAATCTCGTTCCGACCAGCTATAATTTGTTTTCTAAAATAAAAGATTCCCCTCTGTATGCTAATGGAGTAGAAGATTACGAACATATTTTCATACATTGTCCCTACCTGTCTGTTTTTCGGAACTCTATAAATCACGTGTTCAATAATGTGGTTTTAACAGAACTTTTAAACACATTAAATATATTGTCAAGGGATATACAATAGACTAAAAAGAGTATAACACTGTTAACGTTGTCCTTAGCCAAATAGCGTACTTTATTTTTAAGACATATTTTGTAAGCGAAAGAAGATAAGTTTATGTAAATATTTTAAATTATTTGTACTACGATCAAATTGTTCTCCAAAGTCATCATTCAAACAGAAATGTATTTTTTTTGAAGTTTTGTGAAATGTACCAAAGATACTATTCATATGTAATTACTAGATACGACATGTAAACTATGTTTTTATATTCATACTATTTCGTCGATGTGATTACTTGGAATGAATAAACGGATTGTCATGCTTGGCAATTCCAAAAAGAAAGAGACATACGATTTGTTTTTGTATATTATTGATGTTTTTTTTTTTCTTAAATCAGTTTATATAATTGTTTGTGTATATTAAAATATAATAATTTTGATCACGTGACTCTCCATTGTACGACATTGAAACCTACCAAGCGACGTCAATAACTTAATACGAAATATACAAATAATTAGTTTAAATTTAAATATGCAAATTTGAATATATGAACTATACCCTATACAGAAATACACCAACATATTAATGTATGTTTGCGACGTAAAAATTGGATATCTTCTTTATCTAAATACACCATACCTGCAATTTAAGCAGTTCCAGCAGACACCGTCACAAATGTCCTCAGTGTCGGAAATGCTTCTTGAATTCGACAGTATGACACCAACAATGGCAAAAAGGAAACAAATGTAACAGAACGCCATTGTCTTCAGCATATTTCTGCAATAAAAGGGTTAGGAATAACTTGGCCATGCTAAACACAAGATCAAAGAATCAACAGATGAACTAGAACTCGACTGATACCTTGTGTTATCACCGATAATGTTCAGAAGTGTCGGGTCACTTTTTCATTTCGGCCTGGACCCTTTCGGATTCCATTTTTATCATTTATTGTTGTCAATTATTTTCGTGTTTTAGTACTTACACGTTTTAATAAAAAACAGCTCATAAACTATTATCATTTATAAACACAACGTTTATATGCATGTAAATCGTTTTCATAGATATTGAATATTTTTTAAAATAGCTATATAAGTCGTACGGCCGGCGAGCAGCCAACATCAATATACACTGAATAACTTTTTGAAATTTCTCCTTTTAATCGTAAGGCTTACTCTTATTATCAGTTGTTTTGGTATGCATCAGCGCGGTTCGTGATCACAATTTTTAAGTAAAGTTTTAAGAGAATTGTAATTACAGCGAGATGTCATTTTTCTTACATTTCTTTGTAAGATTTATCCAAAGGCACTTCCAAATTGAAAATTGCAAGCATGTATCCCTAATGACGCGGCCCTCGGGTTGCTTCTATTAACTTAGTAAACCACATTCTTCGTGATAGGCTAGAGCAGCAGGGGTCTTGTTGTGAAGTGCTTGGTAATTTCCGTTTATGAGGGTACCTTATTTTTGTTAATTATTATATCCCGTATTTAAATTTGCCATTTCACTTTGTAAAACATATTACATTCTCCTAATGACCGAAAAGCAAATGTGAGAAAGCACTCTGTAACATGCCACAACGCAGAATGTAAAACAGCTCCTATGTTTAGACACATCCAGACTAAGAATAAATCTCGTCATATAAACAGCGTATATAAAACATTTAAAGACTCATGTTTAGCGTTCGACCATTCTGAACAATTTTGTAATAACAAATTGTGCAAAACCCACATTTTATTTACTAATCGACTAATTAACGTGTTCATGTTTTTAATCGACAAAAATACTTTAAGCTGCGCTTGTGCTTGTAAGGTTCGAAAGTTCTTAAAAAGAAAATGTCACTGGCTTACCTTTTGATTTCAAATGGTTGGTAGGTTCGGGGAACAGGTTGAATAACTCAACACAAAGATTCGTACTAATTGCCTCACGACGTGCACTGAGAATCTGTCGATTCGATGATATATACCGTTGAAGACATCTATAGCACCGAAAACATCTGTACCATCTGAAATAATGAAAGTATCAAAAAGAAGATAACATGGCGCATTTACAAATGTAAACAAAGTAAGGTAAACAGTAGAACAATTAGGCTTATTCGACTGACACTTATCGTTGAGGAAGCGATATCAGTTTTAAGAGTTTTTATATTTGACTGGTCTCGTGACGCAATTATATACAGTTATTTGAATAACCCAATACTCAATGGTAGGAATATACGTCACGCGCACCTGCTGAACGATTCCATGGGATGTAGGAAAACGTCATTTTTTACATTATTTCCCCACCAGGGGGTCCAAAATGTTTTGTGTTTTCCGAATTTTAAGTGAGGGAACTGTGTGATGCGGTATAAAATGGCGGTGTTTGAAGAGATTATGTTTTTGGGGAGGATATTTTCACCTGGTAAGTAAGTATTATCACTTTTCTCGCTCTATAAATACGCCTACACGGAGGCCACACGTGTAAGCTTCTATCAGATTTTTTAACCTATGTTTCTAGAGGCATTAATTAAAAAAGTATTGAATGTATAAGCTGAGCGATCGCTTGTTTACAAAGTGAAAACAGAAAATTGCGTGATTTGAAACTGTGTTTTTTAGTCAAAGTGCACCTTTCATTGAATTTTCACGCATTAGGAATTACTGTAGCACCCTTCGAGAGCATTTGTCTCACAGAATGTTGTTCCAGATCCATTTTGTCAATGTGGCCAAATTGAATCAACAGAGCATTATTTCTTTTATTGTCAACTCTACCACCAGCAGAGAAAAAATATTTTTTCAAAGTGTCCAACCAACTGAACATATCACCGCCCAGACACTTCTATTTGGAACTTCTCGATTAAACGAAAATTCAAAAAGAACCATATTTAAACATGTTCATAAATTTATCGCTGACACAAAAATATTTTCTTCAATGCCAAATGCATACTCGGGATTTCCCATGAATTAGGGCATGCCCAGTCTAAACGTTCAATTTATTCTATCTTCCTCTTCTTCCAATCCTCTAATCGATTTTTTTTCGAACATCTTCGTGCTTATCAAAAGTAAGAACATATTGTTTCCTTTTACATGCTACGCAATTATTACAACCCTCGAACTACATCGCCATTTATTTTATCTTGTTAAATCGATGTTTACACTGTTGACTTTATAAAATTACAGATAAGTAGAGAGGTATAAATATTATCTGTAAGTTATCTCCACAATCCTTAATTATCATGTATGTAGTTTATGTGTTTGCTTAACGTACTTATATACAATAAATATTGTTTAAACCAAACAAAGTCAATGTCTCTTAACACAATGTTCTTTTTCGTTATATATGAATCTATTACAGATTAAAGTCCATCATAATGCAACAAGTTCAATGTCTTGCCTGCAATAAATTCTAAAGCACTCAGACCATACATTTTAGCATTAAAATCAAATAATTGTTTTACACATTGTTGATAAATAAGGAATGTTTAAATACATAATTTCCATTTTAAAGTAATAGTTATAGAATAAAGGCATGTGCAAAATTTGTTTTACGTTATCAGTGGTAAAAAAATGGTTTTGCGACAGAAACAATGTATAAGGGTATTTATTGATTTCTTTTCCAATATCTTTACTTTCAACAGTTTTTTTAATCAAAGTTTAGTTCACACATTTTATTAAGATCTACATCAAATGTACACAAAGTATAAAAAAAAAACACTCACACCTTCTAATAGTTCACATAGTTGGTATCATCAGTTAAAAACCTTAAATAAAATTACTCTAGATCATGTATGTTAGGAAAAGTTAAGAAGGCGTGTAAACATGTACACAGAAATCAACCATTGTATCGCGCTCTTAAAATAATAATAAAAAGCAGAATTCGACTTGAAACTTCCTTACCCGTATTGATCGATAATCGCTGAGGACATAAATTACCATAAATGTCAAACTTAAAGTGACACTTTTATTTAAAATCAATACATATACATGTATAACAATAATAACTTTTGAGTGATAAAACATTAAATACTTACTAAATAATGCATTTATGGAAACTTAATTACTGATAACAAGATTGTAAACGTGTATTTAATAGCTGAAAACGCAAAAATATTAAATGATTGGTGAATGCTTAAAGATTTAGTGTGATCTTCGAGCGTGTCATAAGGTAGAAATACCGTGTCATAAGGTAGAAATACCGTGTTTTCTGCACCTTTCCCTCAAATTAAACTCTGTATCTTTCATAAGGACCATTGTTTTCGACATTTCTTCATCCTTTTTGGTAAATTCAAACAATTGTTTTAATTCTGGTAAATCTAATTTAGGAGTAAGACTGCATGTTTTATCCATTTTCAAACACTCACCCAATAAATAAACATGAGTTCTATTTTCTCGTCTTCATACAGTCTGTTTATCAGTCCGGTGATGAGTCACGTCACGTCGTCCGGCATTGTGTATCTCGCCGCCTTAATCTGTTTTCGCGTATTCTTGATGCGCGATTTAACTCAATTGCTATAGTTTTAAGAAGTACAGGTCCTTGGAACCCCCCCCCCCCCCCCGTTTGTCGGGATTTCGTCCTTGCAAAGCTCCGCATCCTCCTCCCTACTTTAAGTAGTATGTAGTGCAAATGAATATAGAGTTGTTAACCAGGGCTAAGAAAGTGGAATTTTGAACTTCTTTGAATTTCACTTTTGGAAGTCTTTTAACTTTTAACATCGAAGTTCAAGTGTCTAGAACACAAATAAGTTATCCATTTTTGTACAACAAATAATAATAATGTAAGTCATGCCATCTCCTTAAAAGTGTATTCATACTTTTGATTTAATTCAAGACGTATTGAAAGTAAGGCTTTTATATGTTTGTATCGATATCTTAAACTTCCAATCGTTTCCATTTGAACGTTTTTTTTTATATCGAACATATGAGTCAATTATGGGCAATTATAAACTGAATACTCACAACTTCCAAGCACTAAATTGTCTTAGTCCAAGTCCAGCTCCATATACTTTCGAATTCACTAAAACTCGGTATTTAAACTAACAAACCCTCCGCCACCAAAACAAAGGTAAACGGAGATAACGATAAACAGATAAATGGAACATGATATAGTACTGTATTCGGAGTGTCCCAGATTTGTTTTGAATCTATTTTGGTACTGATTGAGTATCTAAATCAGAACACTTTTGGCATTGTTTTAGAAATATTTTTAGTTTGACTTGCACCACAACTAAACAATTTTCCATCTTTATGATAGGATTCAAGACCACTTGGTTGATATAAATGACATTTTTAAAGATACTACCAGTCTGCATGAAAAGAACTGCCATTTTTGTCTTCGGAGTACCTAGATATGGAACAGTTTAATTTATTTTTATGTATTCTTTAAAAAATTTGCTACATGTTAACATATTTTATCTCAGTTTACGTTTGAAACAATGAATAATTTACATGAAAAACTACAAAAAAGCTTATGACTATCTTCCTAACCCCTAATCTGAGGTCAGCACCTACACAAGTTTGAGTTTGACACAATGCCCGCCACCTTTATGAGGTTAGATCCAAGCCAAGAACACAATGAACAATAATAATACGTCCAGTAGTATAACTGTATAAACCCGGTTGATGCACAAGGTTGCGGCCAAAAAGGTACTCAATGTGAGACTCATAAGTCAAACAACAGACCACACAAACATCAAATATGTATCGACAAATAATGGGAAAGCTTCCTTGCAAGAGTCAGAGAAACAAAAATAATGCATCCCCTTTATGTGAGATAAATCCTTACAAATGCGTGTCCTAATACAGCCCTTATCTGAGATAAGTCCATACCTTCAACACATTTCCTTTCAAGACTGGACCGTTGGGGCTGGCTCAGGGGGGTTATTCTCCTTGATCCGTATGAGCTGCTCCAACTGCGAAGAATTATTTTTATAACATTTTAAAACATTGTTACATACTTATTTGTAGTGTACATGCAATAGTATTAAATCTACAATTTATCTACAGCTCCATGCTGATCGACCTATATTCGGTGGAACACTTGTAGTTGACCGAGGCATCACTCAATCATATCGTATCCACGTTATTTTATTTTGAAAATGTTATTTTATCCTTAATTTTATACCTGATTTTCGATGTTTTTCAGCCTCGTCTCCAGTGGAGTTTTCTCTTCAAGCAGTTCGTGATTCTGCTGAATACTAAAAGAGAGGCCGAAAAATGCCTTAACTACTTGTAACCATTGACTATGACAGTTCAAACTTAAACATGTATTTTGCATAAATGAAAAAGTACAAATGAGTAAGAACCATAAAACAAACAGACACATGCCATATTTACAAAGCTGTCAATAACAGGCGATTATCTACAATGGCCATAAATGTAGTTACACATGAAGAGAAAAATTGCGAAAATGAAGAGCAAATAGCACAGAAGTTCCTTTTGTGCCAAAAAGTCATCTTAATATGTTTTGGTAATTGCAAATTATCTATCTTTTCAACTCACATATTGTATGTGTCATTTAATTTGTGTTCAGGACTTCGCAAATCATTCAGTTCCAGTTCATGGTGAAAGTTGTCGACAATAATTTTCTCCCATTGCATCAAAGCGTGCTTATCCGAAATATCTTTACCTAAGGATAGAAAGTTGTCAACATCTGTATGTTTTATCTTTTGAACATTTTTTTTTAAATACTTCACAATAAAAAATCATGCAGATTAACATTTAAAAAATAACAAAGTGTCAATAAATCCATTTAAACTCATTTTTAAGACGTAATATTTATATGATATTGATCAAAAAACGATTTTGTGGATTGTGATTAAAATATATTAAATGCATATATGACCGAGAGCCAAGCGTAGAGTTATGTTACCAATTAGTATCTAATAAAATTGTCCCGAACAGAAAATTGTATAAATTGACATTATTTGGTTTTTAACTAGTTAAAACTTTGTCCCTTTCCACATTTGAATTTCACTTACTTATTCATCTTAAATATCTCTAAGATTGTTTTCAAATATAATATTTCTTATGAAAATATTATATAAATGTATTGTGGTGTTAAAAGCACAGGTTTCATAATTACAATTATGGCACGCTTGGTGAGGCCCTGTTAAAAATATTTTCCTACTGGTTTGAACGGCATTGACATGTTTATTGATACATGCAAATAGGTCTCGATAAATTCACTTTAAGGGCTTATAACTTAAATGAGTGATGTGTGAGACACATTATCCGAGCTACACGTGTGTATTTGTCTTTAAACATTAACCAGATTATTGCACTCTTATGTTTTTCTTTAAATACTCACAGAAACTATTAGGCTCCTTTTGTAGAAACCAATACAATTCTGAACACTTCTCTGTTGTAGGAATACCACACCTAAGCTCGCATACATATCGGAATATAAAAACTGTATGCGCGAGAAGATTAAGCGGAGGGCAGAGTACAGAAACCGCTAGAGTTTTGAAGCAGCCATCGAGTTAGGAAACATCTGCATTGACTTAATAGGGTGTGCAGTGATGACTGTGTCTTCTTGTTTAGTTTTAATCCCGGGCAGAATTTAGAAAATGTCAGTGAGAAGAGGCATAACTCTTACAAGACTAGTGTCCATAATTTGACTTACCAAGGCAAAGCAAAACTGAACAAGAAAACACAATGAAAACAAACATATGGCAATACGTTCTAAAGTAAGATGGCCGTACGGACAAGTCAAAGTGCTCGTCAATATGATAAAATCTGGTGGCCATGTTCGTTCTATAAGCCCAAACCCATGCGAAGAACACAAAGATCATTACTTTATTTATGAAACGTACACTGTATTTTATATCTTATATCTTTGGAAAGTGTTAAGCCCTCATCTCGCACAACAGGTGGTCTTGTTGAGGAGTTTGTAGTTACTCGACACTGGCTAGAAAGGGACACCAAGGCAAACGAGCTCCCTTAAAATGTAATACTAAGACGATACTACATTTGGTATCCTTTTCGTAATAACACATATAGGACATTGTTTATTTACATTGAGTGAACATATTAACATAAATATACCAAATATATTACAGATGTAGACACGAAACGTTTTGTATTTTAGCTCACAGTAAAAATATACATTAATAATTGTTGAAACGAAACGTTTTTCTTGCAACTCATTGTTAAAGGGGCTGTACTCCGCATGATGAAATAGCGAAAAACCTATTTGTACAATGCATTGAAACTTACTTACCGAAGTACCATATAGTTATTAAAAAATTTAGCAGTTTTTTTCGATTTTTCCATTAAAAGCGATCACTAGTCATGTCTACCTAGTAGACTTCATTCCTAGTACGTGATATTACCCAACTGGTTTGGGTTAGCCTTCGTAGCACAGTGGATATAACACTGGACTGGAATTTGGCGAAACCGGTTCCAACCTAGTCAACTGTTTTTACAATTATGATATCAAAGAGTTAA
Source organism: Mya arenaria (assembly GCF_026914265.1). Lineage (NCBI taxonomy): Eukaryota > Metazoa > Mollusca > Bivalvia > Myida > Myidae > Mya > Mya arenaria. The sequence continues at coordinate 14,246,665 of NC_069126.1, read as the reverse complement.
ACATATTAATAAATAAATGTCCTGAGATTCGTTACAGAAAAAAACTTTTTTGTGCCAATCTGGTATACAATCCTTTTAATTGTCCATTATTAATTGTGGGTAAGAAACAATATCTATTCCAAATTTACACTTTAGTGTTTGAAGTGGTCATACATTTTCTATAATATAAACAATATATACACTTCAATAATTGCATAGTCCTTTATTATATTGGTACTTGCAAATTATGTCTATTCATGTGAGGTATTGCGTAATTGACAATAAAATATCTAGCTTAACTAAAGAAATCCACACACTATAGAAAAAGACGTTTGGTGGTTTATATATGAACAATTAATTTAAAGGGACTATACACCCGATTGGCACCAAAAAAAGTTTGTTCTGTAACGAATCTCAGGACAATTATCTAATAGAATGTGTTACGCTTTGATATCATAATTGTAAAAAAAGGTACCAAAATGTAAAAAAAAACTATGTCGAAGACCGGGTTCGAACCCGTGTCGCCAAAATTACACAAGCGTCGTATCCACTGAGCCACTGGGGCTTACTCAAATCGAGTGACATAGTCATGCTATACACCTACCTCGGTAATATCACGTGATAAAACCGACTAGCCAATCACGCATAAGGAATAAATTATACCTGGTAGACATACCCAGTAATCTTTTTTAATGAAAAATACGAAATAACTGCTCAACTTAAATAAATTGTAAACTATGTGGTACTTCAGTTAGTAAATTTCAATGCATTGTACACATCGATGCCAAGTTTATGTCAGTTTTCCACAATTTCTTTTTTTTTCGTTATTTTATCAAACGGAGTACAGTCGTTTTAAGTGAAGGACCTTAATTTAAAATTTCTTTACGCTTTATTCATGTGATGTTCCCCTCCACTACAGCTTGGGAATGGTCTTTGGTATACTAGACACGGGTAGTTACTCATATATGAACGATGACGTGACTTTGTGTTTTATTCAGTTTCGTAGACAGACGACACTTTAAGTCCGAAGCGGTCGGCACAAATTTCGGTCCTCCGTTCCTGAAATAACTTGTGTCAGAAATATTGTGCGCATATAAATAATCATAATACATGAAATAAAGCTTTGGCAGTACGAGAAAGATACTTGTAAATGGGTATGTTTGAATAGTTTTTCTTAACAAAAAAGTCAACCTAAAGACTAACATTTTAAAGTCGCTACACAAGTAAAACTGAGGTTTATATTTCACGTACTTTGGCGATGGCATTAGAAAATACCTAGATGCGCATATGAAAATAAAATAATAAAGAACACGTTCAATTACAGTATTATTAGAAATGATGACGCTGACAATATTAAACACAAATATGTTAATGCATCATTAACAGTCATTTTATTGTGAATTAAGCTATAAAATTTTTTGAAAAATAAACAGCGCGCCATTTCTACGGAAGTACATTGAATTGTTCATGCATTGGAGTATTCTCTAATTGATCATTTGTACAAGCTCTTATGGTATTATTTTAGAAGATAAATGTACATTTTGTTTCAATAAATCGTATCATTTGTATATTTGGAAACGAAAATCAAACGAAAATGGTCCTTTTATAAGTAAAAAAGAGCCGTTTATACGTTGAATTGTCTCCGTAACGAGTCGGTTATGAGGTATTTGAATATAAAATACTTCATTTTACAATATATAAATGTAGAAATGTACTGTATCTTTATTTGATAACATTGTAGTGTTAAAAGCAGTTTGATCTTTATTAGTTTGGATTTAAATTCCCCCTCAAAGGTTATGTTTCTATAAACATATACTATTACGTAAATGACAAAGATATTCATATTATTTTACTTAAATTAATGCAACATAATATCGAAAGGTCAAAAAGAGTCGTGTCATCTTTGATATAATAGCTTTGTCATCATGTTACGAGGTAGACATAAAATTCCCCAGGTGCAAATTCGTCAGCGTGGATTAATGATGACTGTTTCATAATGAGCTTCATATTGATATACAAAACAAAGCATTTCAAATCATTTTGATGTCAAAATGGAAATATTACAAATATTGACAGCAATTTTACTTATTAGGTATAAACTTATATTAATTAAAGAAGTCAGAACTTAAATAAAATATTTTAACAGTTACGCTTAAAGTTCATCTCCTCTCCAATATTATAATTCATATAAACCATACAACGGTCTTGCCTTAGCGCATCTAGAGCTTAATAGGTTACATATACAATATGTGTGTTCCATGTCCTTGCAACTGATATTACTATTAACTTTATATTATCAAGTGAATATTCTAGTATCAGACAACCTTAAACATTATTTTCAAGTTCCAATCAGTATTTAGAAAGCTAACGTCTTTTGCAGTCCATTGCAATTCGTTTAGACACAAAAGGTCTCGAGCAGCTCAGTATATCCCTATAGTGGTTATAGTCAATCCCACTCATTAACAACTAAAGCTACCACATTTAAGCTACAAACGACCCAAATTTACCATTCATTCACTACAAAATTCTAAAGTCGACTGTGTGTCAAAAGACCTTTTGGCATTCCATATTGTGCCAAACACAGCATATCTATGAAGCTCTATCAAGTGCCAAATAAACAAAGGTTTGCTATTCTTGAGGCTTTTTGGTGTTAATGAATGTTATCCAGTGCCCAATAAATCCAAATTCCTGTGTAATAATCTTGTGTCAAACGTTCAACAGGAGGGCTCTTCTTGATCCAACTACGTTTAAGATATAACCAAACCTCATAGCAGCATTACAATCGGCATTCTAAACCATTGTTGGCGTCCACACAAACGTTTTCTGGATCTGACAATTACCAAAGTGACTACAGGCAAGCATATTAAGAGATAAATAAACCTCACTGGGTATATACGTAAGTCGGTCCACTTTCCAACATATAAATTGTGACCACTTCAAAGCCAAACAAACGCATGTGAAGCTCTAGTTAGCCTCCTCATTGCCAAATATTCCACATTTTGGAAACTTCACAATCAGAGCAAAGACATACAATGCAAAGCTTTTATTAAGCTCAATCAGTGCCAAATAGTCCGTCCCATTTAGAGCCATTTGCTGCTTTTATGAAGCATACTCAGTACCAGTAAGATCAAATCGTAACAAACAGCTCATACACAGATCAATATCACCATATGAAGCTCTAATTAAGCCTACTCAGTCCAAATCAGACAACATTATTCAATCATTAAGCCCATTAAATGCCTTTCAAGCCCAAATGCTGCTTGATTTATTCATTCTAGAGCCAAATAAACCCATGTGTCTAACACAATATGATTTTAAGTCCTAAACACTTTGGCAACCAAACCCATATGCTGCTCTATACCAGAAAAAAATCTGGATTTCTAAAATGTTTTTGTTTTTTTTGTATTTGAAGTGGCCTTAAACTTTTCCTTGAGCTAGGTAATGCAGCATTAAGCATTTGAAATATGAACAATGTACATTGAAGTTTACATCCCATTTTTTAAAATGTGTGCAATATTTTGTGAAAATAAATACTGAATTTAATCTTTATTACTGATATCTTGAACTCCGTCTTTGAAACCTAGGTCATCATTTTACATATTTTCTTAGTATTTGATGTTACTTTTTAAACATTTCTTTGAAATAAGCATTTACTTTTGAATATACAGTATCATTTGCCCTTAAAATCTGTAATTAATCGTTTTCAGGGGAAAGCACAAAATCTTGTGTAATTTATCAGAGTCAGGTGGTTAAAAAGACATTCACCAATGGCGATATGTTGCTCTTTTCGTGATGTTCGTTGTCTGTAGTGTAAGAGTCTCTTGTTTGATGCTTGTTTACCCTAGACCCTTCAGACTCTTATTACACTTCTATGCAGCGAATTCTAATCGCTAATTGGTCAAACGCGGGCGTTCGGCTCCGCCTAGGTGATGTTTCCGATCCTTCCGCCGATGTTATTGCCAAAAACGTTAGAAAGTTATGAAATTTTATGAATACTCATCTCATGTTTTTGATTATCTTTGATAGTATTGAATACATAGTAAACTACAGCGGGCAACAGTCAGCATTCAAACAATTAAAGCCTGTTGCGTAATGTATGTGTTTTATAAACTTGATTGATTCATACTTGATTCATACCATTTCATCAATATAATAAGAAAGCTTTTAATTGTTTTAAGGATAATGGAAGCTTTATATATACACTTTGAAAATACTAAGAGAAATTCTACAACATACGTCATATGAAAACAACGGAAATGATGACTAAGAATGAGGAAATTAATAGGTACAGTTTCCTTTGTTTCCTAATATTATAAACCCTTCTTTCTAGTTACGTATTCGCATTTTTCAATTGGTTTAATTGAGCTTTTTAGAAGCTCGCATATGCAAACTGGCTGCGCCCAGCCTACCGACTTAATCGTTTAAAAACAAACATATACATTCATAAATGAAGTATTTCTGTTACAAAGACTAGGTAATACATTACTACTTTCATGGAAACGCAACACCGTGAAATTCGTTCGTTGTGTATTAATCAAATTATACGTATGTGATACGATAGCCCACACCTGGCACAGCTCATCAGGTTATCACAAGGTGGCACACACACACACCTTGTCTCGCATAAGATTGAAACAAGTTTTGTGTTATCTGAAACTACCCCTCTTTTGTAGCAGGTTTCATAATAATATCGTGACATGTTTTTAGTTTGGGCTATCATTACATTAGTCTACATTTGCATTTGTTATTGAGTTCAATTTTTGAAGAATCGTGCTTAAGGCAATCTTAAACTCCCAAATCCTGGCATTCTCAAGTTTATAAAGTCAAACGTTGCAAGTTAAATATCATGAGAATATACTTGTTAATTGTTTTTTGGACTTGTTTCCATAATGGTTGCCTTAGTGCGTTAGCATAATAACAATGATTAAATTACAGTTTGGTTTATCACAATTTAACGAGAATCATGCTATATACCCTATGAAAACTCAGTACTCATGATCGCATTTGTTATGTCAAAATGTCAAAGAAAAGGTACAAGCATTTATGGAAAATATTGTTTTAATTTTATATAGAAAATGTGTTTAAAAAAATGCAAACACTTATTTTAACTTGTTTTCTTTAAAGAGGTTAGTTATTCATAAGAGATGTTTAGCATTCTTTAATATCAATGTGCTTGTTGCAACTAAAGCACTAGTAAAAATAGATGAAAATATAAAATGTCTCACAAATGGGGTGAAATCATTTCTAAAAAGATGCAGATTATTATAATACTAAATTCATGTTAAAACGTTTTTAATGTTACATTTAATGTGTATAGTTTTTTTTCTATAATTTCGTATATTTTAAAGTTCATGTAAGACTTCACCGAAATATTAAATATGTACGAAAAACAATATAAATTTCTATTCTCCTTTCTAACGCCTTTCATGGAATGCTATTTTTGGAAAATTCGGTTACTGTGCTAAGTCAGAGTGTGATTTTTTAACCTTAAAGAACAAATATGAACGTCTTCAATTACTTTTGAAGCTCATATCAGACTTCTTCACGACGACGTTATGTACTAACAACTGAAGGATTACTATACTTCTTTGTAACGGATTTCATGGAATGCTATTTTTAGATTATGCGGTTACTTTGCTAGATATTAAATGATAAAATAGAATATTTAAATGCAATACAATCTCCTACAAGTGCATATCATTTGAAAAGTATGCAAATGAGAAAAATGTCGGAAAAACTGTCTTATAGATAATAATGAGTTAGTAATAAAATAATAGAATGACTTACGAACACATTTCAATATACAATACGTTAACAGCTACCGCACTCCATTCAGTATGTCTTGTACATTTTAAGCCCATCATTTTACAGGCGACTCTTTCTTACTATTTGGTCTCATCTGAGGCTTGTATACAAGTAGAATAAAGTACGAACACATTTCAATATACTAAACGTTAATAGCTACCGCACTTCCATTCAGTATAGCTTGTACATTTGTGTGTATATTTGCACCCATGGGCCATTTCACTTCAGGAGCAAAGAATTGTTTAGGAATAATCCTTATGTAGATTTTCTCACATCCTACTAATCACTATATACTAAGACAATCATCGACCACAAGGACAAGACATGTTATATTAGATAAACTGAAACAATACCAAACTATTGTTAATAGTTTAAACATTTTCAGATGAAGAAGATTTGATTTTACAGAATATCATTTCATGATAAGGCTTTTAATCTGAAAAAGGGTTTCTAAACAAGAAACCAGAACACATTTAATAAAGCAGTCTGTTGTTAGGGAAACACTAACCCTTCTGCTCAATTTTGAAAACAAAGCTCTGAAAAATGTGAGCGTTTGTGCTTTTTATATTTTTTAATGATATTCATATTTAATATATTGTTTGGAAAAATACTTATTTGATAACAAATGTTTTACTCCATGTTTTATAAAAGTAAATGCGAACTCTAAAACAATGCGCAAAGTATTACGATCTCATAAACTGAAAATAAGATTAATTATTCTGATTTATGATTGCAGTAAAACTCGACATTTATTGTTATATTTTGTTGTTCGAAAACATGGTTACACATTATTGTTGTTTTTGAAAACCTTTGCAAAGTGCAATGTGTTTCTTAAATCATGTCTAAGGGCGTGTATATGGCATCTCGTGATATTTTTGCAGTACTATATATAACTTGTGAAACTTCTTTTGTTAACCGGCCTACGATATTTGACCTATTTAATCTTAACATTTCATGGTATTGGGCGGCGATTTACAATTATGCTAACCCTGTTGTCTTTTACAGATTAACTTTACTTTATATTGCATCATTTTCACCTTTGTGTTTATCTACATGTCTTGTAATTTCATATTTCAATTAGTTGTTTGAAAAAGGATAGAAGCTCCGCGCAAAGCGCTTGACCGAAACTACTTCGAGGTCCAGAGGTTAATAAAAGTGATCACATCTTTCAAACGCCGGTATGGTGCAACAAAAATACTGTTTAAAGTTAGTGGGAACTAGAAAAGCTTGTCTTTCTGTAGTTTGAAAAAAACACGTTCAAACAAATTCAATTAGAAATTGACATTTTGTTTCAAACGTTTTAGATGTAATAAACGCTTTTTTGGAATTGAAACAATATGCTTTTGCTTAAATCAAGATGGCTTGAACATGATTTCAAGCGTCTGTTTTAATTTTCGCATTAAAATACAACACAAATGGCCTGGTATATGTTAGTACAACGTATGTCAGTTTTTTAATGATGGCAACTAAATCTTTTGCAAGCCAAAAAATACATGTACATGTATTTCCAATTCATATCATTTTTTCTAGTTTTTCTTAAATACATACGTCACTGACGTTACAGGGAATGCATGGAAAGGGCTTCAACACATATTGTTTTTACTTGTTACCCAAACCATTTGGTCATCTGGTGTGATTTGTTTGTATTTTAGGTTTATTTGTATGTCCTGATGTTTACAAAAAGAAAAATGTTGAAACTTGATTAAATTGTATCTAAATAATTGTATCCGATATCATGCTAAAAACAAATAACCATTTAGAGAAAATGTTTAGTAAATTATCAAATGATGCAACATAACATGTTTAAGATTTCATCATGAAAGATGTCATGAAGATGATAGGGGACAAAGAAAATCGTTTACCCTATGAAACTAGTATACATGGGTTAATAATATCGCTGCTTAAGTATTTATTTGAGATGCTAGGTCAAGAGCGTTCTTTCATGATACCAAAACGTGATCTTCATCTGTGTCAAGGACAAACGTCGCATGTTTGCACTCTTGTCGTTCCTAGAAGAACAAGAAAAAAAGATTCTGTTTTCTAAAAATCAGACAAGAAAAACTATCAATTTACTTAAGATGATGTAAACATCCTGTGTATCGTCTTACATAATGGGATAATTGCTCAACGCGGCATGCAAACTTTTATATTATATAAGCGTATATATTAAAATGCAAGAATGTATTCATCACTGACATGCAGATGATATCATAGCAAGAAAATTAAGCCTTACCTAAATTTGGTAAAGTTTCGTTGAAAAGTTCAAGCATCATTTTCCGCAAGACATTTGATGTCCAGGTAGTTTTGCACTTTGTCTTTGTATTCCGATTTACACTTTTTACATTTCCATCTATCAGAGTCCCCCAGGGGTCTACTTGCTCGTCCTCTGAGGAGTCACCCGTGTCTTCTTCTTTGCCCTATTCATTCTTATTAAAAGCATTCGTAACATCCTCGCCGCTCGAAGCATTTGATTTCATTTCAACGTGGTGCGCCTTTCTCTTAGGTCATAGCATATTATCTAGCCTATTAAACGTTTTATTGTTGTTTTAGCATTCGAACATATTGATATCTATGTGGAAAAAGAGTCTTTGGAGTTTGGAGGCTACAATCATATCCGGTGTAGCTTATTCCTTTTTTCAATGCAAACGTTTCGATATATCCCGTAAAAAATAACGGTGCGTATGACATAGTCATTCTTTTCTGTTACGTGACATACATAAGCATTTACAATATTACAGATGCGGATCATGTGATGCGCAATAGAAAAGTGACAAAAAACATTGCAAGACCAATGGTTCAATCATCGATCATCCTGACCCGTTTATCTAACCTATCCTATTCCACCGGGGGCCCCTGACCCCCTCCTCGATCTTCCTCTATGGTCACCTGTCCCCTTCCCCTAATCTCTCCAATCCCAACGGGGCCCTAGGATATCCTGTTCCCTTCTACTTACCTCGAAAATGGCTTCGAAGGCATCCTGAACAAATGTTAACATGTCCATACGTGATTCAAATAAATACAATCCTATTTCATGTGTCTAATTATATCAATTTAAATGTAAACAGTTTCGGGGCGCAGCTTGCGACATGTGTCCCCTCTCCATTCACCGAAAAATATATGGTATACATGCGGTCAGAGTGGTAGTGGTCCTATCCAAAACATGCAACTGTTATTGATAATTGTTATCAAATGCCACATACAAAGCTGAGTTCACATTAGGGGTGGAATTTTGTAGCAGTTGATAAATTCTGGACTCCTCGAGAGACACACATTTTTATTACACGTCACCAAAATCGATGGCATTTGGTTCAATTATTGTAAATATTTGAATACTTGCGAATATCTGCAAGATGAAGTAAAACATTATAGTGTGTCATTTATTCGCATTTATTTAAGTTGTTTTTCCCCGCCAAAACAGTCCTCTAAAAATAACGTCAATTGAACGTAGGTAAACAAACTCATTCAGCCAGTTAACGTTTTTCGTATGCCAAAACCGCAATTGACATTGTACTGTTGTGATTCGATTTCCGGCGTTTTTTTATTATTTGCAGTATCACATACAGGTGAGATACCTAGATTAGTTTTCGTTTTAACTCTTGTCTTCATTTAACACTTTCAAGCTAGGTGACTTCGCATATCAATGTTTATCTGAATTTGACAACAAAGGGGAGAGAAATTCAAAGTCTGGTTTAGTTTTACGATCGCAAGAGTCGTTATCTTAATTCTAAAAATACACATAAGGTATTTAAAGCATGACAGAGTTTGGAATATCATTTTAAAAATATGACCGTTAAAAATATGTGTGTATTCATAATTTAAGATAGATATTATAGAACGATTAAAAATGTTTTCAACTTATATAATAATTGTTTCGAATATTAATACAAATATTCTCACATATTAAGATTTCGCTTGAGTAAGACAAGGCTCATAAGCTCTGTCAATAAATGTTAAATAGAGACCTCCAATATCGTTTATGTTTGGCGATTTTTTAAACCTATTAAGTTCATATCATGCCTAACGTTCAGACCCTTGCTACGAGCCGTGCGGATTGCGTGACCGTGCAGTGCGGATTGTGTCTCCAAGCCTTGCGCCACTACACCTCGTTCTTCTCGCTGTGCCAGCGGACCGATAATATCAGGAGGTTTGTACCTCATTTAAACTTTGTTAAATGGGCACCGTCACTTCTCGCATATTTCCACATGTGTATGAATATCTTTAATCAAAAAGTTAATACATAATAAATACATATTTTTCATTATTTTTATATACCGCCGACAACCTTAATAAATATGATTTACTTGTCTTTCTTTGTTTTTATAGCAATTGTTTATAATCATACATGGAACTCTTTTGATAATTACTTTGGCGCTATTTTGATTCTCGTAGTTTCAATTTTCATGTGAATATATTCTTCACGGAATCGGCCGAATTCGCGATGACGAAAACTACCGAACGCAGTTTCGTCACGCTCTGGTGAAATTTTGGTGTCCGGCATTCACGCGCTCAATATGGTTTATGAACCGAAAAACTGGTTGCATCACTTTTACGTCTTTTTTTTTCAGGCTCATAGTTGTTGCACTTTTGAAAGAAAGTATTGCTAAGTGTATACGTTAGAGCCCATTTTAGCTAATAACATATTTTCCATCGCTTTGGTTTATTCAATTATAAGAACATGTAGTTCGTTTTGAATATCATTATTCTTTAACACAGCAATTCGAAACCTGTTTTTGGTAAAAAATTGAAACTTAGAGTACACATTTCTTATGGTATGCTTTGCACCTATATACAAATATAATCATAACATCTGCTTCACATTTATTGTTTATGTATAGGTTAAGATTCGAATTTATTTATAATTATTCTTAAAGGCAAGTAATGTGACATTGTGTTTATCTAATGAAACAGTGTATACGATATATCTCTGATCATATTCCAATGCCTTCTTCCACATGAATCTGCTTTATTCATACTATTCGTTCATTTCAAACAAAATGGCGGCATCCGATAAACATTTTTTGCAATTTTCAAACTGAAATAAAATGTTGTTTTCTCACTAAAATGAAAACTGAACTTCGAATATATCTTTAAAAGGCAAAAGTTCTCTTACAAACGCCTGTTATGAATTGTGTGTCACGATGATAAAAAAAAACACAAGTTGCAGCTTGTCCAAGCTTTTAACTGTTTTTTAGAAGTTCTGCTTAGATGACTTTAAACTGTTTCAAGTCATGATACTCATAACTAGAATAAGACTTCATGACGTCAATGATGAGGAAGATAGCAATAACACCAAGTAAATGTGTTTCATTGTTTGATCTGAAATGATATTTAAAAGTCATTCTTTAACAAATACTTGCACAAAGAACTGGTCCGGACATACCAAAGCAATAATAACGGTTTATTTGATATCTGTATTTTATTTTGGATGAATCCACCAGCTTTCTGACCTTAAAAGTATTCTGAAGATGCAATTGGTATTGTTCATTTTGGTAAGCATGTGCCCTTTCATTTACAATATATTGAACATAAAATCAAATCAAGAAATTGAATTGTTTACAGGCTCCTGAAATATGTTATGCTGACTTTGTACGATTATGCTTACTAGTTTTATTTTAAACGTCCAAAATCAATAATAATTCATGTTTTGATACGGTTGCGATATTGTTAAAGTGATTCTCGTATTTTTCCTAAAATAATCATACTGGTAAAATTCGGTTGATCCACTTCTGTGTCTACTCTAAACAATTGTAAGTAAATAGTTTATTTATTGTAAAATAGAGATTAAGGTTAAGAATATGTTGAAATGGGTTAGATGCCATTGCATGGATTAATAAAATGACAAAATTGTATGTTTTTTTTCGCCCGCTCGCTCCATTATCTTGGCAAAATCCGTGGAACAAAAGAATGAATGTGACCTACTTTATACTAAGTTAATTCATCCGCACTATTTTCTGTAGCCCTTTTGTTTGTTAATGGACAATAGTATGTAAACTGTCAGTCGTGGCACAGTTGATTTATTTTATGTAACTAAAATGGGAGATAGTGGATTTACAAATGAATTCACTGTCCATTGACTTTTGCTTTGAATTGTACTTTACCACGTGATGTTACTGCAAATCAACTATTTCGCATTACTCAACACAAGCTACTCAAATAAGGTCATCCCAAACTACAACATTGACGGTTTACTTATTGTGACAACACTTAAACAGTTACTGAGCAGCAACCACTCCTGTGTTCTTTGGCGGTTCCCACAATCGTGCAAATTAGTAGCACCCATTGCTGTTTTCTCTCGCCTTAATACAACGGTGCACGTGAGCAGCAACAATTGCTATATATTTTTGCGGGTCACATCACGGTCCGCCCAAAGGAGTATCAGCTACTACTGTATTCTCTGTCGGGTCGCACAATGGTGCACATAAGCAGCAAACAATGCTGTGGTTTCTGCCGTGTCACACATCTAGGCAAATAAGCAGCAACCACTACTGTGTTCTCTGGCGGATCAAACAATGTTGCAAACGAAACTTATTTGTGTTTTCTAATAGAGTTCCCATATACGTGTCATTAACTAGTACCAGAAATTCACATCATGCGCAAACAAAAATCATGTTCGACTGAAGGTCACGCATAAAGGTGTATTAAGCTGACAATTAGGCTGTATTTCTCTTGAAACTCACACGCCAACGTGATAATATTAAATTAAGTTTATACTTCTTTCTGTCCAAATACAAATTTAATACATGTCAAATGGGCCGTAACTACTGATGTTAACACGTATCTTCAGTTTCACTAGTTCACAATAGTTGCAATGTTGAGCGATATTGATCACCTATGGATCAGCCATTTATCCTTTTTTGCATGTACCTTCGATCAGGCTATTTGTAGGTGGATATGGCAAATGAAGAAATCATAGACATGCATTTTCGATATGTATAGGGACTGAATAATGTTAATAGGTATGTACTGTACATTTGTTTCCTAATGCATTTTCGATTTGTTTGGAACTTAAAAAGGTATTTGTTTCCTAACGTATTACAGTGTTCGATTTATCTACTTTTCTTGTCCAACTATCTCCCAAGATACATGTGCAATGCTAACCAATAGCCATCGCTTCGAATAGGTGAGTCCGGAGGTCAACTGAATGGTGCTTTTTGCTTTTCTTGCTTGGGTCGTAGTTCAGGCCATTTTCAGATGAAGATGTCAAATCAAGATAAGCATCTTTTATGCATTTTCGACACGTATGTTACGTTCTCATGTTAACAACTATGTTTCCAATTTCTACTTTCAGGTCACATCAAGGTCCTGTACATGGGTTTGGTAGGAAACATTGTACGCTTCATCTACATTTCGTGTCTCACGAGTCCCTGGATGGTGCTGCCGTTTGAGCTCGTGCAAGGTTAGCTGCGTTGACATAACAATTGTTGACAACTTAGATATACGTTTTTAAATCGACATGGTTGGTCACATATGGTTTTTGAAAAAAGATATACCGAACACATTTGAAGTTAAACTACCGCCAAACATTCAAATGCAAATATATTTATATTAATGTGTATTGTAATCCTGTCGTTTTTTGGAACAACTGTTGAAATGATATACTATGAGTATTTGGTTAAAGAAACTTAAGAAAAGCAACAGCGAATTTTAGAACATATTTGGCAGTACGTTTGTAATAAGAATAACGAAAACTTTAGGACATGTTAACTGGAAGTATTTGCCGTATCCTCACCAAGATACATTAAAACTAATTTACATAGGAAATCAACAATGTTGTATTCGTTTCATGCTTACCAGTATAACTAGAATAATAGGTTCCCTTATGGTAAATTGAAATTGGCACGCTTCTATGTATTTTTTTTTTATTTTAAGCTGAAAAGTTTACTTTTATATCACATATTGATTTTAAAATATTTCGACGTCGAATACTTTACTGAAGAGGTTCTGCTTGGACAGTCGAAAACAAACAATACAACAGCACGTTGTAAACTAAACTAGGTACTTCAGATAAACGTGTTAGGTTATACTTAATGTGTGATATACAACACGTTTTTCTCTGCAGGTCTTACACACGCCTCAGTGTGGGCAACGACTTGTTCCTACGTGATGCAGGCCATTCCATTGACGTTACGTTCTTCGGCCCAGGGGATCCTACAGGGCCTTCACCACGGGCTTGGGAGGGGATGCGGGGCTGTCTTTGGCGGCATGCTCGTATACAGCTATGGTATTTATTATTTTTTCATTGCTTTGTCGCAAACCGGTTGAAACCCCGAGTGAGCTCTGACATATTTTCCATCGACCTTACCATTGCGGTTTACGAAATATTCACTAATGACGATATGTTAATACCAGATGGCTTTCATCTATTTATTGTCCAACCAAAAAACTTGAAAAAAGAGATAATTCATACATTGACCTCAGCTGTTTTCACCTTTGATCGCTCTTAAGATGTCAACGTATTACGAATTATTACCAAAATGTAATAGACATTTAATTCAAATGCAAATATATTAGTGCCCCTCTTCCCCACGTGTTTCAAAGAAACGATTACCATTCGAATTAAACGCCCAATTCCCTTATACTCCCACACATTTTTCTACTCCCACACATTTTGTCACATGGTTATTTAAATGTTAATGTTTATCAGACTCCTCAACTAACCCTTTGTTTGCATTATATGTTTCAGCATGGGAAAATATCAGTTCTGGTGAAGCCAAATTGAATTGACAAGCTGGAACTTCATTTTTCCTGATTATTTCTAAACTTTAATTTTATTGCATTTCTTTCTTAATTTACAACATTTAAATTCAAGCTCCTCAATGTCAAGATGTGAACGCGAATAATTCTACACAAAATTGCGAAACAGATTACCATTTCGTCAGTGGCCTTTAGCATTTATGTTTAGGCATGACAGTATTGATATTCACTCTATTGAGCTGAACAATTTGTTAGGAAACTTAATACAGATCTTTTCCTTGGCAGCATTTTCCAAGTAAAAATCCATACAACACTGATAAAAACATAGCTAAATAAACCACACCAAAACAAACTTAAAAATGTTTTCATGACTAAAATATCACTAGTAATGCCAGTGTTAAATAGTTAAATATGGTTGTTATTTTAAAGGGAAAAAATGATACGTTTACCAAGAATATATCAGTTTGGATGAATTCATAAAAAACATAAGTGCGAGTGTCTATAAAATCATACTTTGGAAAGTTAAAAGAAATTGTGTTTAGTGCTACCTAGTATGTATTTAGTAAAACGTTAAATTCCCATGACAGTTTCTTTTTTTCTACGAATTGCGATGACTTTATAACTTGTCATAGGAAGATCGTTGATTTATCACGACACTAGCGTTTTTATTTAAACCTAGTGACACGGGCGCGTCAAACAGTTTTACAAAACACGGTCGTAATGTCATAAACTCCGAAGAGGCTGTAAATTCGAAAAGAATAAAAATATCACTGAAAGTTTGTATTTTACTGAAATAAGCAACTTAAGCCTGTTAAGCTTAAGATGGTTCGAGAAATTGGTTAACGACGGAGTTGACGCCACGGTCATCACTCATTCAAACGATTAAACGGTAATTTTATATGAAGCACAATAAACAGTAAGATGTGAAGCAGTGTCCTCGTTACTTCCATATTGTCGAAACAAAAAGTTCTTGCGTGGATTTTGAGCTGTATAAAACTGACGCCGTTCAGAAACTGATATCCTTGCCACCGTGTCTAGACGAGTATCGGCGAGCTTTTAAAAAAATCGCTTAGCACGTAGGGATTTCGCGATACGTAGCACCAAATCGGACTTCGCCATTTCGGGAACTGGCTTCGATATTTTTAGTGTTTTAAAGTCTCCCCCTTTACTGTTCTCGAACACATCTCGTAATCAACTCGTTCATTGTAGTAGACATTCTCTGAATTTTGAGCCGGTTTTCTTATGTTATGTGCCTGTTCACACCATCAATAAAGCATTGCCAAATCATGGGCGACAAAATAAGAGGCGTTGGGGTAACGTACAACTTACTGCGACTAAGTATGCCGAGAAATTGCTAACCAAAACTCGATTATTCTTTTTCATTTCGTACAAAAACCTTACATTTCCACTAGCTGGTTTCGGTAGTATTATCGTTTGCATACATGTCGAAGACTGTCGTAAAAGTCTCGTATATATGGCCCTAAACAGTTGAAAGATGCCGTTACGTAGAACATTCATACATACATTTTAAACAAACTTTGCGCCGACAATAATAATTATTGTCACCCAGGGTGATTTTTGTAAGGTTTATATTGCCGTTTATTTCGTGTGAAATGTCGTGACAGTGTGACTGGGGCATAACAAATCAAGCATTTTTTTCTATCCAAACTCTAGATGTTTTTCATGTTAATGTTTACCAATTTTTATTATGTCTGCCCAATAAAATTCTTCGACTTGCAGGCAGTGAAATAACTTTCCGCGCCTATGGAATCACGTGTATATTCGTCCTGATTGCTTTCATCGGGGTCGGTGTGTATCTCCGTCGTCAAGGCGTCTCCATGGAAAGTCACATTCCCCACGAGACTCTCGAGGACCAGGCGATGACCTTTAACCCGCATGGCGTGCCTTCCGGTATGGCACGTGACCTCTCCAGCAACAAGCTTAAACAGCTAGACGGTAAATTGGAAGGAGTTTTTTTTATATTATTCGTTTGAAAAATATAAAAATACTTCTTTAGCAATTGTAAAGATGCACTTACAGTGATGAAACTGCTATTGGTTTGACGAACTGCCCTAATTAAACTATTAGGTTCCGATTGGAATAGTTTGTGTTCTTCTGAAGGATCTCGATTTCAAAATATATTTTGGTGCAATGAAATATATTTTTTCCTATTATAACCAATATTATCATGAATTAAGTTGATATTATCTTAAAATGTTTTTTTTTTATTTCAGCACAGCCAGTAAAAAGCTATGGGTCAACCCTCGGATCCGATTTGAAAAGCGATGAAGGTAAGCTGTTAAATATACATTATTCATGGGATAGAAAGTGTTCCTTTTATGGAATGAAGTATTAACATTACTGTAGTTGCCAGACACATTAAAGTAGGATTTTGCCATATATACCGATATTTATGATTAGCTATATGATATATACGTTATTTGTAATAGTTATTATGTCTCATATGCGTTATATATAATTCCCAGGCACTCAGCCTGCAGAACAGCCGGTGGAGGACTTTAATCCTCGTGCTGATTATGGCTACGAGTATAACGCCAAGGTGGAAAAGGTGAAGGCAATCGATCCTCGCCATGCCGATACACGCGCCGAGGACTCCATTAACCATAAACGAGGACGAACGGAGAAACAAGTAGATGACACCGACGGATTTGGTCGTCATCACAAGAAACGTGATGATAGCCAACCGCTGACGTCAGACCGTGACGTCACAGATAACCAACCCGAAGTGAAATCCGAGATTGGGCCACATCACGCGAGAACGCATGAAGCTCCACGACGTCACAGTCTTGAACACTCGGAACCGCGAACGGAGCGTCGGGAGCGACGGAGGCGCCAAAGTGGGGATATAGAGGGTCTGCGAGAACGAGAGGATTACTAGGGTCAAAGGTACCGACAGTTTTGGGTGTATGCTTTACCGAATACAACTTATAATGATGAGCTATTGGTATTTGCCAATTATACATCGCTAAACATAAGGATACCGGGTACACGTATTATTTGAGATAGGGTCAATTATCTATTGGTACTTTCCGTAAACATAAGACATATAATTGCAAGTGTAAAAAGTTTTAAGACCGTGCCTTTTATGTTTCGCTTTTTGCAAAATACACTGCGATTTTCGGTAAGAAAATCATACTTTATAAGCCATTTATAAAGTGGTTCATATTTGCGAGACATACTATTATTATAATTTTCATCATTGTATGTTTGCCTTGGAGGTTGGAGATATCGCAACTTAAATTAGTTTAGTGTAACCGCACATTGTAAAATGCAACATAACCTCTGTCATAAATTAGCCTCGTTTTGGATGCGCAGCAGCGAAAACTTTTCAGAGAAGTTTTACAAATTTATTTTATCAACCGCGAACCACCCCTCCACCCTCCATACTTTTTATATAGTTCGCTTACCATACATTTTATTTAGGGTCTATTGCCGTCCAACTTTGTGGTCGTTTTTAAACTTTACAAACCTTTTTCTAGTTTGAAACTTAAAAAATACATCCGTCTGGCATAATCTATATCTGCCAGACATTTTCAACAATGAACCGTTTATAACATGTAATGTATTTTCATATTTTTACAGATTACATGTAGCGACATAGTAATGCTAATTTCCGCTTTACTTTGTTTATATTGACAATTTAAACATAGCATTTATGAATTGGACGCTTTACTACATGATCGGCATGTTATCGTTCGAGATTCCGTTAACATTGCCACTTTTTGAAATATTTTCTTCTCAAGGACATAGATCTTAAATCCATTCCATTACATGCGTTAAATATGGCTTCAAGTTTGTTAACTCGAAGCCTTATTTTACTCAAGTATTTGAACGGATTTCGGATATCGTTTTAAGTTCTCTGTCCTTAAGACGTGATATTACTTTATTTATCGGTACATTAGTAAAACCTGAACAGGGATTGACATTATGCAGTCGTAGTCAAATGCACTGCCACTTGAACAAACCTTTAAAGATGCACTATTGCTCACAAATAAGATTTACCACAATTAATACAATTGTTTAGATATACCAGAAAACATGAATAAATGTCGAAAACAATGGTTGTTATGAAGGATTCCGAGTTTAATTTGAAAGAAAGGTGCAGAAAACACGGTATTTCTACCTTATGCGACGATAGTAGATCACTATAAATATTTTAACATTGACCAATCATTTAATATTTTTGGGTTTTGTGCTATCAAATACTCGGTTACAATCTTGTTATCAGTAATCAATATTTTCCATAAATGCATTTTTAGTAAGTAGTTAAAGATTTATCACTCAAAATTTATGTTTGTTTTTATACATGTGTATTTATTGAGTTTGAATAAGAGTGTCACTTTAAGTAAAGCAGTTTCAAAATGAGGTCTGATGCTTTGCTTGCAGAGAATCGCGTCGCTATGGAGACGAGCATCGTGACACCGGGCACCACGAGTCCCGTGGCCACCATGGTGGGAAGCGTCACAGCAGACAGAGGCAATCCATGGAGTCTCAACCATTTGAAGATGTGCGTATTTATTTAGCGACTTTACTTTTGTAAATTGCGAAAGGAATATATCCGAAGTATATTTTCTGAACGAATGTGTCTGCAGATGAAACATGATAAAATGTTTTAATCTCATTATAAAAAGTAAAACATATCTAAGAACACACACGGTCGTATTCATTTCTGCTGAGGCAACATCTATGCGATACCAAATGGTGCCATTGGATACATAGTGTATTATTAAAGTATTCCATTTTACGTTTAAACGTGTCTTTTAAATGATTTAACAAGTGAGTCATATATTTAAAAAGTTTTAAGTACTTTTTTAATTTGGGAGGTTTTATTCGAATAGCGCCACGTGAAATCCTAAGATGCAAACATCGACCCAATTGAAATATTACCTATCTACCTCACGAACAAAATAATACTGTAACAGAACTATAACCCTGTTTTTTTCTATCCTATAGTTACATTGTTACATGATATTAAAATTGTGTGTCTCAAACACGTTTTTTCCTTTTAGTTTGACCCTAATCCAAGGGAGAAGATTGTGTTCGAACAACTGCCGGACATCACGTCACGTCCACAACGTCGACGTTATTCACGCGACGAGGAGTATGACAATCGCCAAAATGACCCGTATGGACAATATTAACGATAGAGAAATTAGGAATGTTGTAATTAAATGAGTATTACACATGCTTCGTAGAACTGTACTAAACGCATAGTATGTTCTGTCGGATTACGCACTATGAATGTTCCATACAATCCTGATCGCCACTTTACCCTTTAAAATGTTTTAGCATAGTCCAGGGGCCGTATTCAATAAGCAACTTAGATTGAACTTAAATTTAAGATTAGAAACTAAGTGCTTTGATTGGTCTGTATATTAAGCTGACCAATGGACGGAATGGAATCACTGGCATGTCTAAGGATAGGGATAAGATAAATATTGAATACTGGCCCAGCAAACTTGCCGCGAGGGTGATTTTGTCCCCGTTGTTAATAAATTTGATTCACGACAATAGTAGTTTACACAACTTGATTTCCTCTCAAACAACATGGCACCAGGGGCTCTATTCAATAAGCAACTTGGATTGAACTTACAATCAAGATTAGAAACTTAAGTGTTTTGATTGGCCTGTATATTTAGCTGACCAATAAGGTGAATGGAATCACTGAGGAATGACTAATTATAAGGATAAGATCAATACTGAATACTGGCCCGGCAAACTTGCCGCGAGGTTGGTTTTGGCCCTGATGTTTATGAATTTGATTCACAACAATAATAGTCAACACAACTTGATTTACCTCTCAAAAAACATGTTTAAATTTATAAACATGACGCGAACGTCAAAATAAACAAAACATGAATAAAGACAGATCAACAAATACTGTTGTTTCTGCTTGGGAATGGTCAGCGGAACTGGTATTTATAATATAACTAAAGTTAGTTCCTAATTTAAGTCCATGTCTTTTTTTTTCATAGAATTTGTATTTTTTTCAATAATGTCAATGGAAATAAAGTAATTCAAAAAAGTATTAAGTTCGTATATGATAAGACCACTGACATACTTAATGCCGAATTCAGAACAACCACTCTCACCCACACTCAATGAGTTAACCCTCTGTAATCACATAGCAGTTCCGATATTAGTGAGGCGTGTGAATACGAATAGATCACTTAAGTGTCACTCCCCTTGTACCACTCCACTTGAGTGATCCTTAAGTTAATGTGGTTGGAGTGAGAGTGGCTGTTCTGAATTCGGCCCTTAAATTAGGACAGTGACTTAAGTCAGAAAATAACTTGAGATGCTTAATGAATACCGTCCGATATTCGAACACAAAGTAATGCTATAAATCAATTAGTGACACCGATTTGCACTAAGGTAGCTGTGCAAGTTGCCCACTACAAATGTGCATGTTTTTACTGTTATTGACGTTGTACTTAAAGTGAATAGTGACAATACTCGTAGTATTTATTAGATTTATTAAAATATATTGTACCTAAATATATCGACTGTATAAAGCGACTCGTTTACATATTTTATGTCAGC
This sequence comes from Mya arenaria, assembly GCF_026914265.1. Lineage (NCBI taxonomy): Eukaryota > Metazoa > Mollusca > Bivalvia > Myida > Myidae > Mya > Mya arenaria. The sequence continues at coordinate 14,225,623 of NC_069126.1, read as the reverse complement.
AACAATTCCTTTTAAACTTTGTTTAAATCAAATATTTTATTTACTTTAAAGCTGCACTTTCACAGGTTGAACGTTTTGACAACTTTTTTTATTTTTTTTTGTCTTGGAACGAGCCCATTTTTGCGAAAATACATGAAAACCAGTTATATAAGATTGCTGGCAATAAATCAGATCGCAGATTTTTATATTTGAGTTTAAAAATTGATGTTTTATGCGTTTTTCTTAAACCGTTAGGAAAGGTTTAAGCCATAAAACATTAATTTTCGAACGGAAATATGAAAATCTACGATCTGATTTTTTGTCAACAATCTTATATCACTGGTTTGCAGATATTTACGCAAAAAATGCTCTTTCCAAGACAAGTAATAAAAAAGTTCCAATGGTATATCTGTTAGGGGGCAGCTTTAATGAACACACAACTAACAGCAATAAGCCGATACCCATTTCACATTATTTTCTGCTCATTCAAATTTAGCTTATCCAACGCTTTTCGGCAAAATAGAGCATTATTTGTCATAATGTTTTTTAACGATAGAGTTCTAATGTGAACGTTTGATGATTTTTAATCATAAAAATAGCATTTGTTTACCTTTGACATTAACGTTTTTTTTTTATGTCCGACCATATATTAATATGCGAACAAGTCCCTTTAGTCTAGATGTGTTATGTCTTGGTATTTCTAGGCATAGGACCATCATAACCTTGTGCATAACAACGTTTTGTAGTTCGTTGTTTTGTTTTGTTGTTTTTAAATTGTTATGTTTTACTGATTTTCGTTTTGTATCTATATGAAACATTAATTTAAACGAAACTGTAATAAAAAGCTATGAAAAACGAAAAAGGTTATTTTTTTTATTTGAATCAATGTGTAAATGAGAGCGCTAGGATTTGGGTGTTGAACAGTATAATATAAGAATTGAAATAAACTGTCAGAGTATTTAATTTGTACCAAGTCAGTTTGTTCGACAATATGATATGTTGCTCTTTTGTTTCGTAAACTTGCAAATATTGGATTTTAGATTCTTTATCTTAAAAGGGCACATATGAATGGTCAAGCCTTCAGATGTTGATTAATATGCACGCACGCACGCACGCACGCACGCACACACACACGCACACAAACTACCACTCACACTACCACGCGCACGCGCACGCACACTTTATTTGCATTCTAGACTACGTGGACTTCTGCATTATCATTTCATATGGTTTCGAGCCTTTAGATGACGATATACTTGAAATGTTAGATAAGGTAATCGAAGTTAAACTCTGGCCCCGGTTTGTTTCGAAAATTCTTAAGTACTTTCTTATGTGTATGCCTTAATCCAGTGTATAAACGAATGGAATTTATCTCTGCAGATCTTTAGTTCTGATTTCGTTTTAGGTTTTTTAAAAATTAAGAAGAGAAAATGATGCTTCTTACTAATGAAAATCAGTTTTAAAACGTAATCCAATCGGTAATAAATTTTGAGTTATCACCAAAGTACATTTCATGCTCTTTAAATAAAATTCTGTGAAATAATGACCAAATATTTATCTCAACATAATTTATGGGGTAACGCGTTATTTCAAGAATCTAAACATTAAGATTTCGAACCATGCCAGGCTGTTCGTGGATTAATTAATTGAATAAGATGGCGTAATTTTTCGAGTATTTTTGAGAAACTGGGGCCTAATGTTTGGTGTTACAATTGCCATCTTATAAAATAGTTTGCATTAAAGCATGTTTACAAGCCCACTATTCGATGACAGATAAAACAATGGGAGAGTCAATGACAGCAGATATAAACAGCAAATGTAAACCACTTCCTACTACTCACAAAAATATCCGGGTGCGCATCATGCCATTGAATGAAGATAACATATTGTCGTTGTCATTATTGTTATACAATATCCGTGTTTATTAAACTCAGGTTAATCTGAAACACATTGTACATGTTGAGTTATTATTTTCCGGTACATTGCATTTCGAACAGAAAGTGGCACAGTTGTTATTCATTTTTCATTTTATTTCCTTTTTCAATTGAATGTTCTACCAATGAAACTCAGAGAGCCTTTATGATAACGATTTAGTTGGAACGATAACACACATCTCATATGAAGGCATTTCATTTTGAACAACATGGCACTGAATAATAGTCTATTAGTTCTTGCATTGCTTATTGTACACGCGAATATCTCTATGAGCTTCTTTAAATGTGGACCCGACCTAAAATGTTCGTGCATGCCGTCAGAAATGGTTGAAATGGATTGTAAAGGAAGAAGAGTAAACCTTCGCCAGGTTTGTGAAAGCATTGCGCTTACATACCCAACTGTTTCGGATCTTAATATTGCACGAAATAACATTGGTAACTTTAATGCCGAAGATTTGAACCACTGTCGAAACATCAGTAGTTTGAATATGAATTACAACCAGATCTCGTCTCTGCGTAGTGGTGTCTTTAAAGATTTTCGGAATATATTGACCCTTGATTTGAGCGAAAACGTGCTCGACATTTACAACAAAACGGCGTTTGACCCAAGCGTGCTTCCATCATCTCTGAGAATCCTCAAACTCTACGGCAATTTTCGAGAGGATAGCAAGCTTGAAAGAAGCTTTGCCTACCCAAACTTTTCAAATTTACGTAATCTTGCGATGTTGCAGATGGATGGCGTTGTAACCGATTTCGGCATAGACTATGAAAACAGTGGTGTCAAAAATTTAACTCTATCATCAAAAGGGCCTCTGGGGTTCTGCTCCATAAAGGAAATTTTCCAGACCACGTTTCACTCGCTTGTAAACGTGCGTGTTCTAGATGTATCCTCGTGCAGAATTGAAAATATTTACAGAGATGCCTTCAAACACATGAAGAGTCTTGAAATTCTGGACCTTTCTTTGAACAGACGTCTTGGATTTAGCTCCCTGATGAATGGTTTCATATTCGCTCCAGTTGACAAATATCCAATTTCTGAATTACTCGCGGGTTTATACTTCATTTGGCATTGGAACAATACTCTTGAACAGAGATATATGCTACCTACGGAATACTTCTCTGAAAGCAATCGCCTTTGATGACAACAGGATTCAAATGATAGAACAGAACACGAATTTGTTACTTCCTGAGCACCTTGAAACAATTTATGCACAAGAAAACAAATTCTCTTTTGGAGTATACCTGCTTCAGTTGGGTTGCATGGAAAACATGATACATATCCATGCAAATAACCAGCATAAGATGCATACACCTATTTCATACCTTGCGGAACCAAAACAACGAACGAAGCAGGGATTCGGAATGTCAATTCATGACGGAAGACAGTTTGAAGTCCATTGCGAAAGATATTCTCGATTGTTCGTACTTCTCAACACATGCAACCGTTACAGATATTGTTCCACATTTTCCAAAATCACTCAAAAACATTTATTTATCTGGCTGCAACATGGCATACAGCGTTGACAATACACAAATGCATATTTATCCATCAAATAACTCACTTGAAGTATTGGATTTTTCACGAAACGATTTCAATTCTTTGAACAGCAGGATTGGGCCATTTCCAAATCTAAAGTTTCTGTCACTCTCCCGTTCCTATAGTTCATTTATCAGTTCAGACTTTTTGTCGACAGACAAACTTGAAAACCTTCAGCTTGATCAGAATTATTTAGGAGGAATGTTTGCACATCAGGAAGGAAGAGACACGTTTGAATATCTAACAAATTTGAAAACACTATATCTTTCGAACAACCACATAACACGCTTACAAAAGCATATCTTTAGTCGTCTCAGAAATGTACAAGAAATTGATTTAAGCAGTAACAACATTGAAATGTTTGACGTCCATGTCTTTGACAAATCTGCTTTATTTGAACCTTCGAAATAACGCAGTTTCTAAACTGGATCATTAAATAAGACAACTTCTTAAAGACAATTCAAAGCGAACAAAGATGAATTTTACTCTGTATTTGCGAAACAATTCAATCGAATACAGTTGTAGCAATCAGAAGTTTTTGTACTGGTTGCTTGATCATAAAGAAAGGTTACTAGGTTTTTATGAGATGGTTTTCTTTAGGTTAAATGGAAGCTCTGTAGATGCAAATGCATTTCTGCGCGATGTGCCCCACTTGCGTTCACAATGTAGATCATATATCGTTGCGATTGTACTGTCCGCGTTTGGCGTTTTGTCAGTCTGTGCAATTATGTTTGGAGGCATTTTGTACAAAAAGAGATGGAAAATACGGTATTGGTACTACATGACAAAACAAAATTATTTTGGTTCCCGCCGACTCGTAAACGACTATAAAACTGAAAATTACCGATACGATGCATTTATATCTCATTCAGACCATGATTTACATTTTATTCGAGACGAAATTATACCGAGGCTGGAGGGCAGAGGGATGAAGCTGTGTGTCCATGAACGGGACTTTCTACCTGGCATATAATATGGGACAACATAGTGGATGCGATACGCACTAGCAAAAGGAAACGGTTGTGATTCTCTCTAAAACCTTTGTAATGAAGCAATGGTGCATATTTGAATTCAACATGGCAAGAATGGAAAGTATTGACAAGCGTGTGAGCGAGAATGGGTGTTTAGTAATTGTACTGTACGAGAATGTTCCCGCGGAAGAATTGCCTCTCGAAATTCTGGACTGGATAGACAATCATTCGTACATTAGGCATACACGCGAATCTGACTGTCAACAAATGTTTTGGAAACATCTGACAACAGCCATAAACCGCTGATGTCGATTAAACAACTATATAAAATAATTTCTAGCGCAGTCTTGATTTTTTTAGACATAAATTGACTCTACAGTCTTAAATGACGAATACATAGTGATTTTTATTATTTTCTTGCTAGCATAGTTGAAATATATGAGTACGGTATGGCATTGTCCCTATAGCTGTCACGGTTGATTGGAAGGCACATCACGGAACGATTTTAAACTATTTTGAGATTAACGAACGAGAATGTTCATGTTAAGTGCAATTATGTTTTCTTCTGCTGTCCCCTTGCATGTTTAAAACACTTTACTTACTTTTAAAGCTATTGAAACATTTTTTTCCAAAAGCATTAAAAAGTCGAGACGTTTAAGCTGCAGTCTCAAAGATTGAACGTTTTGGCAACTGTTTTTTATTTTTTGTCTTGGAACGAGCCATTTTTTGCGAAAATCTATGTAAACCAGTTATAAAAGACTGCTGACAATAAATCAGATCGTAGATTTTATATTTAAGTTCAAAAATTGATATTCTATGCATTTTTCTCAAACCGTTAGTAATGGTTTAAGCCATTAAACATTAATTTTCGAACAGAAATATGTACATCTACGATCTGATTTTTTGTCAGCAATCTTATATCATTGGTTTGCAGATATTTACGCAAAAAATTCCTCTTTCGAAGACAAAAAAAAAAGTTGTTAAAATGGCCAATCTTTGAGAGTGCAGCTTTAACAATATTTTTTTATACATCTTCATAACTAAGGTGACTATAATTACTGCTGGGACGTGAAAAAGGCCAAGGAGTGTTCAAGAGATGGTCTTATCTGTTGTCACTCTCCTTGTCTATTTAAACTCTAGCCTCACCCGTTTGTATTGTCACACACATTGTGTGTCCCGTGTTTGGTGTACATTTATTTAAAAATGATGCACCGGTACAGTTTTGTTCAGTACATTTGATAATAGTTTGCACACATCGTAAGTGTAATATAAAATGTCACTGCCTGAATCTGTGATGTTAGTATGCATAATAGAATACGTCGAAGACTGTTGTTGAATTCTTTCATAGACGATTTTATATCTTTCTTCAGCTGATAATAATGTTGAAGTGGATGTTTTTTCACCTTATTTTGAACCATTCCTTTAGATCGTCCAAATCCATTACTTAACTTTAAGGTTCTAACCCTTTAATTACCCGTTATTGCAAATAAATGCAAAGGACATGTGCACTGCTTGAAACCAACGGACCAGTTGTTTTGTGCCGAAAATCGGCGGCCATCAATACCAAAAATGCGATCGAAATGGATCGGAATGCGTCGAATAACAAATCAAAATATTTCGATAAACTTGATCGTTTGAAACAGCAATGATGTCTAACTAAAAATGTCGCTAAAACATCAATTGCATGTTTTTAAGGACACACATTAAAATATTGAAAGTGTTGATCGAACGTGTGATCGTTTCGCTTAACTTCGATCGCATTTTCGATCGCATAGCTAAAATAAGTAACTGCAATGGTAAATAAACATGGCAATTGGCTTAAAAGCATGCCAAACTATTTAAATACTTTTAACGCGAAAACATAAGATATATTTTTTATAAAAAGACAGTTATCTGTAATATTTATATTGCTTACTTCATGTAAGTATTAACAGAGTAACTTTCCTTTGACATAAATTTGCCATATCAATTTAGGAATTTTACAAAAGCATTTCCAATGTATACTGGATACACAGAGCTCTGAGGTTTGTGCTTACCGACAACAGTAAATTTGTTAATTATCTAGCTTAAAGGTAAGCAAATGTTTCTCTACATTCCAATATCATTACAGGTCAGAAACATTATTTTAGATAGCATAATTTCATGATATAGAAAAAAACACGCACATATTGTGACTGAATGGAAGTGGAAAGTTGCACAAAATGTGATTTTTTTTCTAATTACCGAAATGTTCATGGCTATACAGTAGAATGCCAGGGGCGTACTCTTTTGACTTGCGCCCCTCCCTCAACAACGAAATTTATTTGGTTTAAAGTGTTGGAAGGCGGGTTTGGGTGTCCTCCCGCAAGAAAATGTGAACAATTTCTAGTCCGAAAGTGTGCATTTTGGGCGTATTTTATTACTTCATCTCCTTTATTGAAATAAAAAGTAATTTTGGACGATTTTAGCCGGCGCCCCAACCCCCCTCCCCTGAACCCGCTAGTGAATGCAGATTGAATATTTGAAATACCATTGAAAATATACTCCAAAAGGACGCCTTTCACAACCTGCACGGACGGACATCTTCACAATTTGCAAATGTAGGTTTGATTGTTTGTGTTTTGTTTCCCTGCAGCCGGGGAACAACATTTTTTTATGATAAAAATAGTTTAAACGAATACACATTGAACTCATTTGCCGGACAAATTTGCAGTATCCTTATTATGAACTTAATAACTTTTCTGAAAATCACTAAAATTTACTGTAGATATACATGGAAGAAAACAACAATGGTTTATACGTTTGTGCTTCATGCTAATCAATATAACTAGAACTATCAGTTCCCTGATGGAAAATTGGCATTTTGGTTCTATGTAACAATATTTTTCGAAGCCAAATGAGTTAGTTTTGAATCTCTGATTAATTCTAAAATGATTCTTAGAAAAACTAGACGTTGAAGAATTTAATGATATCTCGACAGTTGACTCTTTTTTAAGGCATACAGATACACTAAACAACAGACAGGTTCCTCAGATCTAAGTCAAATAAAACTTTATTCGTTCGAGTTCCGGCTGTAAAGGGAATTGTTCCAGAAGCAAAACCTACCAATGTCTAGTACGTGTGTATGAAGTCAATACCACGTGATCATAATTTAAGAACAACGTGAAAAGAATATAGATTGTCCCTGAAGTTTGCATTGCATTTATACCACTATTATATATAGAAGCATTCATGTTAAATAATGCCTTATAGAAAGCATGATTTTTCCTGCATATGTTATTTTGTTACAAGCATCCGATTTTGACTATGTACTTCATATATACTTGTTATGTTATACAAAGTGTATCATAAATGTTAACATAACACGTTTTACTCTGCCGGTTTGGCGCACACTTTGGTGGCATGCCCGTATACAACTATGATATTTTTCTTCTTGTTTGGGTTGTCGGAAACCATTTTATAAGCCCCGAGTAAGTTCTTACGTTTTTATTCACCCGACATTCAAAAATGACGATATGTTGATATTCTTGTAATGATTGCTGTCTAAACTGTTAGTGTCTTTTGTTTTTTGCTCGAATGACATTGATCCGAGCACCTTTAAACATTAATTAGTATATTTTATTTTTGCGTCTTCTAGCCCTGTCTCTGTATAATCCATTATTTTATTACACATATCAATATTTCTTTCGGCGTTGCATAGGTGTGCAATACTCAGTGATAAAAACCTTGGACACACTCATTTAAACCCTGACGAAGAACCGGTTTGCATGCAACTGTTTTAACTTGTCCCGCCTTGAATAATGACGAAAGTGATAATACTTGTGCCTCTCTCCTTCTCGCGTTTCATAACCTCGATTTGCATTCCAATCAACCGCCCACTATCCTTTTATTCCCACACAGGTTATGAGATGTTTATTAATATGTCAATATTGCACCAATAAGTCCAAACTTGACCAAAATAAAATACCTCACTTTCTTATATACCAACCATATATCCACACCAAATACATATCGCAAATTCGGTAGTCCGTATTCCATGCCAGTGCAATGCGGTCGTATTCGAATCTGCTAACAGCACCTCATAAATGTATCGTTGCGCGATGTTAAAATGACGTCATAAACAAAATAGTGCGTCATTAAAATGACATTTGTTATGAAAATATTTTAAGTGATGTAACCAGTAATGTATAAAATAAAAGGTTTAATAGTAAAGCGTTTTGCCGCAAAAATGTCGTACTCGACTATTCGATATTTGAAAATTTTGATTTCAGTTTGATTTTGAAATTCGAATATGCAAAAGTCCACTCGATTCGAATACATCTTCTCGGATTAAAACGCATTACTAATAACCGTACAATATATTTCACACGCTCAACTGATCAAATTAATAAACTAACGCTTTGTTTGCTTAATTTGTTTCAACATGGGAAAATGTCAGTTCTGAACAGAACAAACTGAAAAGCTGGTATATTATCTTCCTTATTACCTGTTGCATTTTTCTTTATAAAATACTTTTTCTTTTTTTTCTCTTATTTCAAGAAGTGATTTAAATTCATTCCATAAGAAATGCCGTACAATTAATCTTTTCGTCCATGACATAAAAAGTGGCCTTTGGCATTTCAGTTCACACATTATAGTAAAAGTTGTATCCTCTGTATTGAACTTAACTATGTCTTATAAAACATGATACAGATATATTAAATGCAAGACATAATTTTGCAAGTACAACTCCAAATATGTATAAATACAGAACATAAAAACAAAACAGCAACAAAAACCACTTAAAATGTATTCATGATTAAAATATTACTAAACTAAGCGCCGATATTTAATATTTGAACTACGTCGTTATTAAAAGGTAAAAATGAAATGTTTAAGCAAGAAAATATACGCTTATTTTGATGAAATGATAAACCAATCATAAGAGACAGCCATAAGAGTTATGTGCCATTAGAATTAGAAAGTAAAAGCTAGAGAAAATTGCAACTTTTTTACAAATTTCGATGAGTAAACACTGTGTGTCGTGTCGTCGTGAGGTCGTTGATATGTCGTTATACTACCATTTTAACAAGAACGTTGCGCAACACGCCTGTCATACGGTTAAACAGATCCATTTACAAGGAAGAAACGGTAACTTCGTGATACTCCAACAGCCAGTTTCACCACTTCGAATAACTTCGTTTGTCATCGCGCCGTTCTTGCAAGTGAATTTAAAGCTACAATTTAATTGTAAAGTTAACGTGTTTGGATGCTTTGCTTTGCAATAATTTTCCGGAGTTAGTTCCACCTGATGTGTAAAAGAATACGGGATATCTCTGATGAAGGCAGTCGGTTGCTTTGATGTGTAAAGTCGATCGCCAGGCTATTGATGTTGCACTTAATTTGTAATCCACCTGATTGATAGCGACTGGGTTAAAGCAACGATCATTTACTGTTTTAAAATTTCAAAATCCAAAACACAGCATTATCTCATATGGGACTGAACTGAGTGTCGTCGCTGTTCGCATAATGTTCGAGAATTCTTAACTGTTTAAAATTAACTCCGATGAGAAACATATATCCCACGTGCTATCCTGTCTAGACTAGTAAAAACAGTAGGTAGAACATTTGCCTATGTTATGGGAATGTCGTAAAGATGTGGAAATACGTCGCTTTAAGTCGGACTTACCTCGCAATTTCTGGAAGTGCTTACGATACCTAAAATTGTTAAAATTCTCCCCGTTAACGGTTTTCGCACAAATTTCGTAACCGAATCATGGAAAGTCGTACAACTGCCCTGATTATTGTCGCTTATTTCGCATGTAATTGCCTGTTCTCTCCCAAAACAACTGTCAAATCACGGGCGACAAAGGGGGAGGTAAGGGTGGTAACGCACAACTTGCTGCGACATTCACTGCGACCTTTCTTCGAATAATTGCTCGCAAATATGCGTTTGAGTTAAGCAATATCGTGTGGTATAAACCAAACAAGGATCCACACAGTTAACCCCTATCGAGAGCTATATACCAATGCTATATACAAATCAGTATTTATCATTGCAACCACCTTTTGTGCAAATGGTAAAACATGTTCATACATCGCATTCAATTATTTCTAAGGCTTAAAATACCATACCAATGTCCGCAATGTATAGTACCATAACATACCGACTGGTGTATTTAATCGTATAAACCCGTAGTAAATCGTGCTAAACTGTACACAACTAGTGAACAATCGGGTACATATCAAAGGAGTACCGTACTTATATCGAACAAACACGGTGACGGTAGTAAAAACACCGCTAACAAACATTTGGATCAAACTTTTCTCTTAACACGCAATCTTTCTTGGCAATTCCGCAACTGTCCTGCTAGTGTGACATGATGCTTCTTTACAATTCCCGCAACTAACCCGTGTATTTAAGCCCATTGTGGTATGTTTTAGCAAACTCTCTCCATCCAAAAGCCACCGTAGAGACATTGCCACAAAATACGACACAAGGCGGGTAGCATACAATTTGTTGCGACAACATGTTCCGTGTATTGGCAATTTTTCTTCGACCTTTTTTCCGAATGTCTTCGATATCTCTGACGAGCGTACGAGTTCAGGTAGGATTATAATATTTTTAATACCTTGTATAGAATTCTCATCCATTTAAGAATTCATTTCAAAATGCAGATTGTACCGTGATAACTTATCTTGAACCGCATATGTTTTTTTGAAAAATGTTGCCAGAAATGTCGTTAAATTCTCCTATCTATGGCCCTTAATTATTCTGAACAATGACACCGGGTCCAATCTTTACGAGGTGAAGTGGTGGAGGTTACGCTGGTTAATGGTGGGATAATGCAGGATCGTGGTGGTAAACACGACCAGAAGTAAGGAATCGTTTTGCTGTTAACGAAAAATTGAATTGATTCTTTACAGGGATATGTGCAAGATGACCTCCTGTTCATATTGATTCCATGTGTGTATTTGGTTTCCTCTACAATGTCACCGTTTTTCCAATCATGCGGGAAAATACGACAATTTATGTTGAAAGTAAAACTTTTCACAGTAGGGCTCTTCTACATTCAACCCAGTTTCAAATAAACACAAATGCAGCTACAATTAAGTCCACCATGTGTCAAGCAAACACCAAAAGCAGTATTACAAACAACATTTTTAACCAGAGAAGGCTTATACACAAACCCTTTCAGGGTTCTACAATTCCTATTATGATTACAGTCAAACTGAATAAACCAATGTGCCCCTCACATTTGGCTTTTCCAGTACGAAACACTACACATTTTGGCGACCATAATGCCCATTCAAAGCCAACCAAAGCCATGTGCGCCTCTCTATAATAAGTACTCAAATCCGCGTGGTGGCCATATTGGAACTGATAAATTCAATTTTTCTGTCTTGACTTTGACCTTGAGTAAGTCAATGCAGCATGTTAATTAAAAAGAACATTAGGGACATAAGCAACTATACATTGAAACATATATCCCTTTAAAATACTCAATTAGATATTTAATTATCTTGAACGCCATGTTTGATTTCTAGGTACCTATTATACATGGGCTACAGATAATTGAGTTGAAAACAATGTGCAATACTGCAACACATTAAATGGATGTTAATATTCAAACATTTCCTTCTTATAAGCATTAACTTGTGAAAATATTCTTTGCCCTTAAACTCGGTAAATAAATCAGTTTCAAGAAAATTAATGTTGCCTTTATGATATCGGACTTATCTCGCAATTTCGGAAACGGCGCATGATTATTTAAAAATATTTTAAATTCTTTGCGATTAATTATTCTTGACCAAATCTCGTAACCCACTTGAACATTGTCGTAAAACTGCCCTGAATATTGTTGCCGATTTCTCATATTAACACCTGTTCTCACAATTTAAATCATGGGCGACAAAATACAAGACAAGGGGCAATGCACGACTTCCTGCGACATAGTGTGCCGAGTAATGGTATATTTACAACGACCTGTCTTTTCATTTTAATGAGCAACGTGCGAGTTCGGCAAATCAGTTTGTATCACTCGAGGATCCACACCGTTGCCAAGCAGTCATTGTAACCAGGGGTGTACCGAGAGCTATAATTGTCGCGATACGTCGTTAAAATAGGACTTCTCGAAATTTCTGGAAGTGCATACAATTTTTTAAATTGTTAAACTTTCCCCGTTTAATTGTTTTTGCACCAATCTCATAACCAACATTGTCCTACAACTGCCCTGAATATTGTCGCCTGTTTCGTATGTTATCGCCTGTTCTCGTTATCCAAAAAGTAAATGCAAAATCACGGGCGGCAAACGGCGAGGCAAGGGGTTACGTAATATCTACTGCGACAAAGTGTGCCTAGTAATGACACATTTACAAGGCCATTCGTGTTTTCTTATTTAACGCAATTGAAAGGCAATTAGCTGGTTTTCACGTATCGTCAGTTTTGCAATATCGCGTGGTATCAACCGAACACGAGGATCCACATCGTTGTCAAGCAATCATTTATACCACGGAGTGTAAACGAGAGCTATATACCAATGCTATAATTATACATACCAGTATATTTTTTTTAGAAAAGAAAATCAAAGCAACCCAGCATAACGTTTTAGTTTTTCATAGCTATTTTATTACAATTTCGTTTTAATAAATCATTGTCTTAGATGCAAACAAAATAAGTAAACATGATGACTTCCCTTGCACTATTAATGTTAAATAAAAGGTGGTAGTCTGAGCGATAAGAATACCAATAAAATAAGTATTGTTCACGTACTTTTTCCATATTTTAACATATTTTCGGGCCTAAATAATAATTATCTGATTATCTTGACAATACTCACACACACGCACGCACGCAAGCAGGCATTCACGCACGCACGCACACACACACACTCACATGCACACACACGCACACGCACACACACGCACGCACACACACACACAGCCAGTGTCAAACAAAAAAACTTCTTAAAATGCGCAGGGAAATCACAGTGCTGCACACCTCAAGTGCATCGACTTACTAGAAAAAAATAATTGATTTGTTCGGGGATTAGATATTCTTAAATACAACAGATGACCGTTTACTAGCTTTATTCATGATAGTATATCTTCCGGAAGTCCTGGTATCATATTACATGCATATACATATAGCATGGCTACAGAGACGACATACCTCCTCAAATGAGATTAAATGTTTTTGAAGAATCTTGATTGAAAATAGCAATCATTTATTAAAAGCTATGCATGATAATTATAACATCAATATATCTAAACTTTAAATTGTAAATTACATTGATAACTATGCATTCCATAATTAAATTATTCACATACTTTGTTGAAATTGACTCTGTGAACTTACACGAGAGATCAAATACCTTCGATCTGTAGGTCCGACTGGGTTTATTATGCCCATATCTCTATGGAACCCCATTTACAACACTCCGCACATAGTCGCGCAAACAAGTCGGTGGTAGTCCTTCCCTAGTTGTCGGGTATAAACCTCTGTCGTATTTTTACCACTATCATCATTTTAAAGACCATCTTCAACATCATCATGATCGTTATTTCTGTCCATGTTAGAGGCGTCCAAGGTTGGTTTAACCTTTTCCATAAAAGATGAATTACGCCTCACACAATGTCCCGAATCAATCTCTTCACAGTTCATCGGTTCTTTTGTTTCCGTTACTGTGTATGGTATTGACATGAAGTACGTAGTTCACTTAGATTGTGTCTCATTTTGAAGCAGCACTTTGTCGCTAATATTTATGTGGCGTTCCTCTGCCTTTATCTTTCTGTCCTCGTACTCTTTCCAGTGCGTTTTGGATTTTTCGTCATTTCCCCTGGCTAATTTAGTCTAATCTCCTATCTTTTCCTGGTTGGGCGATATCCAGTCATCTCGTTGATAGTTATAGCTGAAACAAGAAGCGGAACGGCGTAAAGGCGTAAAGGCGTAAAGGCGGTTGACGTATGCGGCGCCACTCTGTATTGGCGTAAGAAACGGAATAATTCCTGTTTCCTGTTTTTTCCATGAACATGTGAAGATTTGATACATTCCAAATAACGACTTATTCAACATTGGCCCGAGGCCATCTAGGTGTGAATCTTCTGTGAATAAATCCATAGTATTTTGCATATTCTTAAAAGGCATTACTGTTAAATGGACTGCCATTATCCATTTTCATGAGAGTTGTTACCTCGAACATTGCTATTACTTTGTCAAGCACTGGTAAAACAGTGTTTGCTGATACTGATTTGATCTCCTCAATTGGATAACGTGAATATTCATCAACGATAACTAATAAATAGTCCTCACTTTGTAACGGTCCACAAAAGTCCGCGCTTCAATTCATCCATTGGCCTGATGACATTTCCGACATCCTCAGTGGTTCTCTTGGGCTCAGTTCCTTTGTATTTGCTTGGCAAGCCAAACATCCTTGTTTTGCTATTTCCGTACTTCGATATCAGCGTTCAAATTAGGAAACCAGACTTTTGAAGGCTCTTGGTACGCGCCCTAACGATTTATGCATAACGATCTTGCTAATAAAACTATTCCACAGTGTAAACTCAATTCATCCTACTCGCTTGTAAGTGCCGATAATTAGTTCAATAGCCTTTCATATTGTCTTGTCATTTACCGATGCTTATTTCACTTCGTCTTATGTCATAGCACTTAGGAAGCTCTTTTAGTGATAAAATGCACACATTACCAACATTTTTCAATGGATGTCTCGACAAGTAATTAGATGGATTGTCTTTTCCAGGCCTTTAGACTATGTTCATTTCGTATGGTTAAAGTCGTTACACCAACCGTTCCATTCACTAGAAATGGCCCAACGATGTACATCATTCTCTGCATTATCGTTACTTGCCTATACAGCATCACTAAAATGTCCACACGATGTACATTCTCAGCATGATCGTTACTTTCCTCTACAGCATTACTTGAAATGTCACCACTTTGTACATTCTCAGCATTATCGTTACTTTTCTCTACAGTACTACTAGAAATATTCCCACGTTGTTTATTCTCAGCATTATTGTAACTCTTGAGCGTTACAAAAAATGCCCCCACTTTGTTCATTAAATTATTATGTAGTGTTAGGAGAGATGTGTGACCCTAACTTTGTACATCAACGACATAAATGCAGTTTCTTCTGAGGCGTTACGAGAAATGTCACCACGTAAACTTGATCAAGGCAACCTCCTTTTGAAACTTTACAAAAAAAGTGCATACCTTTTACAATAACTGCATTATAGAAACCTGAATCGTAACTGGAAATGTCCCAGCTTTGTACATCAACGGAATTAAGGCAAACCTCTCGCTTTAGCGTTACGAATAAATGTCCCCGCTTTGTTTATTAACTGCATTAAGGCGATCTCCAATGTAGCGTTACTTTAATAACACAACTTTATGACAGGCCATATGAGATCGACAACCATGGATTTTGTTTTAGTTCATTTTTGGGTGCAATCCTGACCTAATTTTGAAAAAGGTCCCTATTCAGGAGGTCGGATCAAGACAACACAACTTGAGCATTGCCTGAATCTCCATGGCTGTGTCCGCCGCTCTCGGTGATAGTAAAGCATCAATTGGTGCATTATTGTTTTTACTCTTCGTCATTTGACCCACTTATTGAATTTAAATTCAACCAACTGTATACCGGTACTTAAACTCGTAAATACGTTATCATCAGATATTTTTAGATTATAATTAAAACGAAAAGCGTACTTCAAAGAAGAGGAGCTAGACGGTCCTGTTGTGGCTTATCGGAGAAATCAGGGAGCCCAAGGGTCATTGTATTATTATTAATATTATTATTATTATTATTATTATTATTATTATTATTATTATTATTATTATTGTTGTTGTTGTTGTTGTTGTTGTTGTTGTTGTTGTTGTTGTTGTTGTAAGTACAAGCAAAATGATGCAAGGCTTCCAATAAAGCTGATGCTACGTACCTTACATCTTAGCTCTGTGGGTTATCGTTTTAGACAAGACGGAGGTTTTAGGGTGTTTAAGCTCTGTCCGGGCCTATTGGTTGGATTGTGGCTTGCCCCCGTCGCACCCTTGTGGAGTTAAGCAAAGGAATTTAAAATCCGAAAGCGGGGGAGAAATTAACCCTCTTTATTAAATGAGATTTAAGTCAAAGACGATAATTTAGCTCTCCGGTAACATTTAAAGCGCCACACAACCGACATAGGTCAGTCGCGCTTAATTGGGGACAGGGTAGTTTCTGCACGCGTCACCTTGGTTAGGTTGCAATATGTCACCCCAAGGGAAGCTCAGAGCCATAACATATACTTTCAATTTATCAGCATATAATCAAATGCGTTTTTAACCAGGTTTTCAACGAAAACCGGGTTATCAGAATGAGGTTGTCGTTGGGCGGGCGGGCGGGCGGGCGGGCGGGCGTCAAACATTGGTTTCTGTTCAATAACTTTCGTTAGCATTGATAGATATTGATGAAACTTGGTGTGTAGGTAGCTTATGGGAAGAGCTAGCTTGGGATTGCTTTTGAGGGGGGTGAGTCTAAGGTCAAGGTCACTATTACTTAAAATAGATAAATGGTCAAGGTCACTGTTACTAAAAATAGAAAAATGGTTTCTGCACAATAACTTTAGTTAGCATTGATAGATATTGACGAGACTTGGTGTGTAAGTTGCTTATGTGAAGAGCTAGCATGGGATTGCTTTTGAGTGGGGAGGGGCTAAGGTCAAGGTCACTATTACTTAAAATAGAAAAATGGTCAAGGTCACTGTTACTTAAAATAGAAAAATGGTTTCTGCCCAATAACTTTAGTTAGCATTGACAGATATTGATGAAACTTGGTGTGAGGGTAGCTTATGTGAAGAGCTAGCTTGGGATTGCTTTTAGGGAGGGTCGGGCTAAGGTCAAGGTCGTCTGTTACTTAAAATAGGAAAAAAACTATCCTGCAGGAGCATGTAGACGTGTTGTACCGACTTCTCATATATGACCTCATGTCTGATTACAGGCTGGTGACACCATAAACTATCCTACAGGAGCATGTAGACGTGTTGTACCGTCTTCTCATATGTGATCTCATGTCTAATTACAGGCTGGTGACACCATAAACTATCCTGCAGGAGCATGTAGACGTGTTGTACCGACTTCTCATATATGACCTCATGTCTGATTACAGGCTGGTGACACCATAAACTATCCTGCAGGAGCATGTAGACGTGTTGTACCGTCTTCTCATATGTGATCTCATGTCTAATTACAGGCTGGTGACACCATAAACTATCCTGCAGGAGCATGTAGACGTGTTGTACCGTCTTCTCATATGTGATCTAATGTCTGATTACAGGCTGGTGACACCAGAAACTATCCTGCAGGAGCATGTAGACGTGTTGAACCGTCTTCTCATATGTGATCTCATATCTAATTACAGGCTGGTGACACCAGAAACTATCCTGCAGGAGCATGTAGACGTGTTGTACCGACTTCTCACATGTGATCACATGTCTAATGATAGGCTGGTGACACCATAAACCATCCTGCAGGAGCATGTAGACGTGTTGTACCGACTTCTCACATGTGATCTCATGCCTGATTACAGGCTGGTGATACCAGAAACTATCCTGCAGGAGCATGTAGACGTGTTGTACCGTCTTCTCACATGTGATCTCATGTCTAATTACAGGCTGGTGACACCAGAAACTATCCTGCAGGAGCATGTAGACGTGTTGTACCGACTTCTCACATGTGATCTAATGTCTGATTACAGGCTGGTGACACCATAAACTATCCTGCAGGTGCATGTAGACGTGTTGTACCGACTTCTCACATGTGATCTCATGTCTGATTACAGGCTGGTAACACCAAAAACTATCCTGCAGGAGCATGTAGACGTGTTGTACCGTCTTTTCATATGTGATCTCATGTCTGACGACAGGCTGGTGACACCAGAAACTATCCTGCAGGAGCATGTAGACGTGTTGTACCGACTTCTCACATGTGATCTCATGCCTTATTGCAGGCTGGTGACACCAGAAACTATCCTGCAGGAGCATGTAGACGTGTTGTACCGACTTCTCACATGTGATCTCATGTATAATGATAGGCTGGTGACACCATAGACTATCCTGCAGGAGCATATAGACGTGTTGTACGGACTTATCACATGTGATCTCATGTCTGATTATAGGCTGGTGACACCAAAAACTATCCTGCATGAGCATGTAGACGTGTTGTACCGTCTTCTCATATGTGATCTAATGTCTGATTACAGGCTGGTTACACCATACACTATCCTGCAGGAGCATGTAGACGTGTTGAACCGTCTTCTCATATGTGATCTCTTATCTAATTACAGGCTGGTGACACCAGAAACTATCCTGCAGGAGCATGTCGACGTGTTGTACCGACTTCTCACATGTTATCACATGTCTAATGATAGGCTGGTGACACCATAAACTATCCAGCAAGAGCATGTAGACGTGTTGTACCGACTTCTCACATGTGATCTCATGTCTGATTACAGGCAGGTGACACCAGAAACTATCCTGCAGGAGCATGTAGACGTGTTGTACCGAATTCTCACATGTGATCTCATGTCTAATTACAGGCTGGTGACGCCAGAAACTATCCTGCAGGAGCATGTAGACGTGTTGAACCGTCTTCTCATATGTGATCTCATATCTAATTACAGGCTGGTGACACCATAAACTACCCTGCAGGAGCATGTAGACGTGTTGTACCGACTTCTCACATGTGATCTCATGTCTAATTACAGGCTGGTGACACCAGAAACTATCCTGCAGGAGCATGTAGACGTGTTGTACCGACTTCTCACATGTGATCACATGTCTAATGATAGGCTGGTGACACCATAAACTATCCTGCAAGAGCATGTAGACGTGTTGTACCGACTTCTCGCATGTGATCTCATGTCTGATTAGAGGCTGGTGACACCAGAAACTATCCTGCAGGAGCATGTAGACGTGTTGTACCCTCTTCTCACATGTGATCTCATGCCTGATTACAGGCTTGTGACACCAGAAACTATCCTGCAGGAGCATGTAGACGTGTTGTACCGACTTCTCACATGTGATCTCATGTCTGATTACAGGCTGGTGACACCAGAAACTATCCTGCAGGAGCATGTAAACGTGTTGTACCGTCTTCTCACATGTGATCTCATGTCTAATTACAGGCTGGTGACACCAGAAACTATCCTGCAGGAGCATGTAGACGTGTTGTACCGACTTCTCACATGTGATCTCATGTCTGATTACAGGCTGGTGACATTATAAACTATCCTGCAGGTGCATGTAGACGTGTTGTACCGACTTATCACATGTGATCTCATGTCTGATTATAGGCTGGTGACACCAAAAACTATACTGCAGGAGCATGTAGACGTGTTGTACCGTCTTCTCATATGTGATCTAATGTCTGATTACAGGCTGGTTACAACATACACTATCCTGCAGGAGCATGTAGACGTGTTGAACCGTCTTCTCATATGTGATCTCATATCTAATTACAGGTTGGTGACACCAGAAACTATCCTGCAGGAGCATGTAGACGTGTTGTACCGACTTCTCATATGTGATCACATGTCTAATGATAGGCTGGTGACACCATAAACTATCCTGCAAGAGCATGTAGACGTGTTGTACCGACTTCTCACATGTGATCTCATGTCTGATTACAGGCTGGTGACACCATAAACTATCCTGCAGGAGCATGTAGACGTGTTGTACCGACTTCTCACATGTGATCTCATGTCTAATTACAGGCTGGTGACACCAGAAACTATCCTGCAGGAGCATGTAGACGTGTTGAACCGTCTTCTCATATGTGATCTCATATCTAATTACAGGCTGGTGACACCATAAACTATCCTGCAGGAGCATGTAGACGTGTTGTACCGACTTCTCACATGTGATCTCATGTCTAATTACAGGCTGGTGACACCAGAAACTATCCTGCAGGAGCATGTAGACGTGTTGAACCGTCTTCTCATATGTGATCTGATATCTAATTACAGGCTGGTGACACCATAAACTATCCTGCAGGAACATGTAGACGTGTTGTACCGACTTCTCACATGTGATCACATGTCTAATGATAGGCTGGTGACACCATAAACTATCCTGCAAGAGCATGTAGACGTGTTGTACCGACTTCTCGCATGTGATCTCATGTCTGATTACAGGCTGGTGACACCAGAAACTATCCTGCAGGAGCATGTAGACGTGTTGTACCGTCTTCTCACATGTGATCTCATGCCTGATTACAGGCTGGTGACACCAGAAACTATCCTGCAGGAGCATGTAGACGTGTTGTACCGACTTTTCACATGTGATCTCATGTCTGATTACAGGCTGGTGACACCAAAAACTATCCTGCAGGAGCATGTTGACGTGTTGTACCGTCTTATCACATGTGATCGCATGTCTGATGATAGGCTGGTGACACCAGAAACTATCCTGCAGGAGCATGTAGACGTGTTGTACCGTCTTCTCATATGTGATCTCATGTCTAATGATAGGCTGGTGACACCAGAAACTATCCTACAGGAGCATGTAGTCTGGTGACACCAGATACTATCCTGCAGGAGCATGTAGACGTGTTGTACCGACTTCTCACATGTGATCTCATGTCTGATTACAGGATGGTGACACCAGAAAATATCCTGCAGGAGCATGTAAACGTGTTCTACCGACTTCTCACATGTGATCTCATGTCTGATAACAGGCTGGTGACACCATAAACTACCCTGCAGGAGCATGTATACGTGTTGTACCGTCTTCTCATATGTGATCTCATATCTAATTACAGGCTGGTGACACCAGAAACTATCCTGCAGGAGCATGTAGACGTGTTGTACCGACTTCTCACATGTGATCTCATGTCTGATGATAGGCTGGTGACACCATAAACTATCCTGCAGGAGCATGTAGACGTGTTGTACCGACTTCTCACATGTGATCTCATGTCTGATTACAGGCTGGTGACACCATAAACTATCCTGTAGGAGCATGTAGATGTGTTGTACCGACTTCTCACATGTGATGTCATGTCTGATTAGAGGCTTGTGACACCAGAAACTATCCTGCAGGGGAGCATGTAGACGTGTTATCACGTCTGCTCATATGTGATCTCATGTCTGATTACAGGCTAGTGACACCAAAAACTATCATGCAGGAGCATGTAGACGTGTTGTACCGTCTTCTCATATGTGATCTCATGTCTAATTACAGGCTGGTGACACCAGAAACTATCCTGCAGGAGCTGGTAGACGTGTTGTACCGACTTCTCACATGTGATCTCATGTCTGATTACAGGCTGGTGACACCAAAAACTATCCTGAAGGAGCATGTAGACGTGTTGAACCGACTTCTCACATGTGATCTCATGTCTAATGATAGGCTGGTGACACCAGAAACTATCCTGCAGGAGCATGTAGACGTGTTGTACTGTCTTCTCACATGTGATCTCATGTCTGATTACAGGCTGGTGACACCAGAAACTATCCTGCAGGAGCATGTAGACGTGTTGTACCGACTTCTCACATCTGATATCATGTCTGATTACAGGCTGGTGACCCAGAACCTATCCTGCAGGAGCATGTAGACGTGTTGTACCGAATTCTAACATGTAATCTCATGTATAATGATAGGCTGGTGACACCATAAACTATCCTGCAGGAACATATAGACGTGTTGTACCGACTTATCACATGTGATCTCATGTCTGATTATAGGCTGGTGACACCATAAACTATCCTGCAGGAACATGTAAACGTGTTGTACCGTCTTCTCATATGTGATCTCATGTCTGATTACAGGCTGGTGACACCAGAAACTATCCTGCAGGAGCATGTAGACGTGTTGTACCGTCTTCTCATATGTGATCTCATGTCTAATTACAGGCTGGTGACACCAGAATCTATCCTGCAGGAGCATGTAGACGTGTTGTACCGTCTTTTCATATGTGATCTCATGTCTGACGACAGGCTGGTGACACCAGAAACTATCCTGCAGGAGCATGTAGACGTGTTGTACCGACTTCTCACATCTGATATCATGTCTGATTACAGGCTGGTGACACCAGAACCTATCCTGCAGGAGCATGTAGACGTGTTGTACCGAATTCTCACATGTGATCTCATGTATAATGATAGGCTGGTGACACCATAAACTATCCTGCAGGAACATATAGACGTGTTGTACCGACTTATCACATGTGATGTCATGTCTGATTATAGGCTGGTGACACCATAAACTATCCTGCAGGAACATGTAAACGTGTTGTACCGTCTTCTCATATGTGATCTCATGTCTAATGATAGGCTGGTGACACCAGAAACTATCCTGCAGGAGCATGTAGACGTGTTGTACTGACTTCTCATATGTGATCTCATGTCTGATGACAGGCTGGTGACACCAGAAACTATCCTGCAGGAGCATGTAGACGTGTTGTACCGACTTCTCACATGTGATCTCATGTCTGATGATAGGCTGGTGACACCAGAAACTATCATGCAGGAGCATGTAGACTTGTTGTACCGACTTATCACATGTGATCTCATGTCTGATTATAGGCTGGTGACACCAAAAACTGTCCAGCAGGAGCATGTAGACGTGTTGTACCGACTTCTCACATGTGATCTCATGTCTGATTACAGGCTGGTGACACCATACACTATCCTGCAGGAGCATGTAGACGTGTTGTACCGTCTTCTCAAATGTGATCTCATGTCTGATGATAGTCTGGTGACACCAAAAACTATCCTGCAGGAGCATGTTGACGTGTTGTACCGACTTCTCACATGTGATCTCATGTCTAATTACAGGCTGGTGACACCAGAAACTATCCTGCAGGAGCATGTTGACGTGTTGTACCGACTTCTCACATGTGATCTCATGTCTGATTACAGGCTGGTGACACCATAAACTATCCTGCAGGAGCATGTAGACGTGTTGTACCGACTTCTCACATGTGATCTCATGTCTGATTATAGGCTGGTAACACCAAAAACTATCCTGCAGGAGCATGCAGACGTGTTGTACCGTCTTTTCATATGTGATCTCATGTCTGACGACAGGCTGGTGACACCAGAAACTATCCTGCAGGAGCATGTAGACGTGTTGTACCGACTTCTCACATGTGATCTCATGTCTTATTACAGGCTGGTGACACCAGAAACTATCCTGCAGGATCATGTAGACGTGTTGTACCGACTTCTCACATGTGATCTCATGTATAATGATAGGATGGTGACACCATAAACTATCCTGCAGGAGCATATAGACGTGTTGTACGGACTTATCACATGTGATCTCATGTCTGATTACAGGCTGGTGACACCAAAAACTATCCTGCAGGAGCATGTAGACGTGTTGTACCGACTTCTCACATGTGATCTCAAGTCTGATTACAGGCTAGTGACACCAGAAACTATCCTGCAGGAGCATGTAGACGTGTTGTACCGTCTTCTCACATGTGATCTCATGTCTAATTACAGGCTGGTGACGACAGAAACTATCCTGCAGGAGCATGTAGACGTGTTGAACCGTCTTCTCATATGTGATCTCATATCTAATTACAGGCTGGTGACACCATAAACTATCCTGCAGGAGCATGTAGACGTGTTGTACCGACTTCTCACATCTGATATCATGTCTGATTACAGGCTGGTGACCCAGAACCTATCCTGCAGGAGCATGTAGACGTGTTGTACCGAATTCTAACATGTAATCTCATGTATAATGATAGGCTGGTGACACCATAAACTATCCTGCAGGAACATATAGACGTGTTGTACCGACTTATCACATGTGATCTCATGTCTGATTATAGGCTGGTGACACCATAAACTATCCTGCAGGAGCATGTAAACGTGTTGTACCGTCTTCTCATATGTGATCTCATGTCTGATTACAGGCTGGTGACACCAGAAACTATCCTGCAGGAGCATGTAGACGTGTTGTACCGTCTTCTCATATGTGATCTCATGTCTAATTACAGGCTGGTGACACCAGAAACTATCCTGCAGGAGCATGTAGACGTGTTGTACCGCCTTCTCACATGTGATCTCATGTCTGATGATAGGCTGGTGACACCAGAAACTATCCTGCAGGAGCATGTAGACGTGTTGAACCGTCTTCTCATATGTGATCTCATATCTAATTACAGGCTGGTGACACCAGAAACTATCCTGCAGGAGCATGTAGACGTGTTGTACCGACTTCTCACATGTGATCACATGTCTAATGATAGGCTGGTGACACCAGAAACTATCCTGCAAGAGCATGTAGACGTGTTGTACCGACTTCTCGCATGTGATCTCATGTCTGATTACAGGCTGGTGACACCAGAAACTATCCTGCAGGAGCATGTAGACGTGTTGTACCGACTTCTCACATGTGATCTCATGCCTGATTACAGGCTGGTGACACCAGAAACTATCCTGCAGGAGCATGTAGACGTGTTGTACCGACTTCACACATGTGATCTCATGTCTGATTACAGGCTGGTGACACCAGAAACTATCCTGCAGGAGCATGTAGACGTGTTGTACCGTCTTCTCACATGTGATCTCATGTCTAATTACAGGCTGGTGACACCAGAAACTATCCTGCAGGAGCATGTAGACGTGTTGTACCGACTTCTCACATGTGATCTCATGTCTGATTACAGGCTGGTGACACCATAAACTATCCTGCAGGTGCATGTAGACGTGTTGTACCGACTTCTCACATGTGATCTCATGTCTGATTACAGGCTGGTGACACCAAAAACTATCCTGCAGGAGCATGTAGACGTGTTGTACCGTCTTTTCATAAGTGATCTCATGTCTGACGACAGGCTGGTGACACCAGAAACTATCCTGCAGGAGCATGTAGACGTGTTGTACCGACTTCTCACATGTGATCTCATGTCTGATAATAGGTTTGTGACACCATAAACTATCCTGCTGGAGCATGTAGACGTGTTGTACCGACTTCTCACATGTGATCTCATCTCTGATGACAGACTGGTGACACCAGAAACAATCCTGCAGGAGCATGTAGACGTGTTGTACCGACTTCTCACATGTGATCTCATGTTTGATTACATGCTGGTGACACCAGAAACCATCCTGCAGGAGCATGTAGACGTTTTGTACAGTCTTCTCATATGTGATCTAATACTAATTACAGGCTGGTGACACCAGAAACTATCCTGCAGGAGCATGTAGACGTGTTGTACCGACTTCTCACATGTGATCTCATGTCTAATTACAGGATGGTGACACCAGAAACTATCACAGGCTGAGAAGTCGGTACAACACGTCTACATGCTCCAGTAGGATAGTTTCTGGTGTCACCAGCCTATCATTAGACATGAGATCACATGTGAGAAGTCGGTACAACACATCTACATGCTCCTGCAGGATAGTTTTTGGTGTCACCAGCCTGTAATAAGACATGAGATCACATGTGAGAAGACGGTACAACACGTCTTCATGCTCCTGCAGGATAGTTTCTGGTGTCACCAGCCTGTAATTAGACATGAGACCACATGTGATAAGTCGGTACAACACGTTTACATGATCCTGCATGATAGTTTCTGGTGTCACCAGCCTGTAATCAGACATGAGATCACATGTGAGAAGTCGGTACAACACGTCTACACGCTCCTGCAGGATAGTTTCTGGTGTCACCAGCCCGTAATTAGATATGAGATCATATATGAGAAGACGGTACACACGTCTACATGCTCCTGCAGGATAGTTTATGGTGTCACCGGGCTGTAATTAGACATGAGATCACATGTGAGAAGTCGGTAAAACACGTCTACATGCTCTTGCAGGATAGTTTCTGGTGTCACCAGCCTGTAATCAGACATGAGATCACATATGAGAAGACGGTACAGCACGTCTACATGCTCCTGCAGGATAGTTTCTAGTGTCACCAGCCTATCATCAGACATGAGATCACATTTGAGAAAACGGTTCAACACGTCTACATGCTCCTGCAGGATAGTTTCTGGTGTCACCAGCCTTTAATTAGACATGAGATCACATGTGAGAAGTCGGTACAACACGTCTACATGCTCCTGTAGGATAGTTTTTGGTGTCACCAGCCTGTAATCAGACATGAGATCACATGTGAGAAGTCGGTACAACACGTCTACATGCTCTTGCAGGATAGTTTTTGGTGTCATCAGCCTGTAATTAGACATGAGATCACATGTGAGAAGTAGGTACAACACGTCTACATGCTCCTGCAGGATAGTTTCTGGTGTCACCAGCCTGTAATTAGATATGAGATCACATATGAGAAGACGGTACAACACGTCTACATGCTCCTGCAGGATAGTTTTTGGTGTCATCATCCTGTAATTAGACATGAGATCACATGTGAGAAGTCGGTACAACACGTCTACATGCTCCTGCAGGACAGTTTCTGGTGTCACCAGCCCGTAATTAGATATGAGATCACATATGAGAAGACGGTACAACACGTCTACATGCTCCTGCAGGATAGTTTTTGGTGTCATCAGCCTGTAATTAGACATGAGATCACATGTGAGAAGTCGGTACAACACGTCTACATGCTCCTGCAGGATAGTTTCTGGTGTCACCAGCCCGTAATTAGATATGAGATCACATATGAGAAGACGGTACAACACGTCTACATGCTCCTGCAGGATAGTTTCAGGTGTCACCTTCCTGTAATCAGACATGAGATCACATGTGAGAAGACGGTACAACACGTCTACATGCTCCTGCAGGATAGTTTCTGGTGTCACCAGCCTGTAATCAGACATGAGATCACATGTGAGAAGTAGGTAAAACACGTCTACATGCTCCTGCAGGATAGTTTTTGGTGTCACCAGCCTATCATCAGACATGAGGTCACATTTGATAAGACGGTACAACACGTCTACATGCTCCTGCAGGATAGTTTCTTGTGTCACCAGCCTGTAATCAGACATGAGATTACATATGAGAAGTCGGTACAACACGTCAACATGCTCCTGCAGGATAGTTTCTGGTGTCACCAGCCCATCATCAGACATGAGATCACAAGTGAGAAGTCGGTACAACACGTCTACATGCTCCTGCAGGATAGTTTCTGGTGTCACCAGCCTGTAATCAGACATGAGATCACATATGAGAAGACGGTACAACACGTCTACATGCTCCTGCAGGATAATTTTTGGTGTCACCAGCCTGTTATCAGACATGAGATCACATGTGAAATGTCGGTACAACACGTCTACATGCTCCTGCAGGATAGTTTCTGGTGTCACCAGCCTGTAATCAGACATGAGATCACATGTGAGAAGTCGGTACAACACGTCTACATGCTCCTGCAGGATAGTTTCTGGTGTCACCAGCCTGTAATCAGACATGAGATCACATGTGAGAAAACGGTACAACACGTCTACATGCTCCTGCAGGATGGTTTCTGGTGTCACCAGCCTATCATCAGACATGGGATCACATGTGAGAAGTCGGTACAACACGTCTACATGCTCCAGCAGGATTTTTTTCTGGTGTCACCAGCCTGTAATCAGACATGAGATCACATATGAGAAGACGGTACAACACGTCTACATGCTCCTGCAGGATAATTTTTGGTGTCACCAGCCTGTAATTAGACATGAGATCACATGTGAGAAGTCGGTACAACACGTCTACATGCTCCTGCAGGATAGTTTCTGGTGTCACCAGCCTCTAATCAGACATGAGATCACATGTGAGAAGACGGTACAACACGTCTACATGCTCCTGCAGGATAGTTTCTGGTGTCACCAGCCTATCATCAGACATGGGATCACATGTGAGAAGTCGGTACAACACGTCTACATGCTCCTGCAGGATAGTTTCTGGTGTCACCAGCCTGTAATCAGACATGAGATCACATATGAGAAGACGGTACAACACGTCTACATGCTCCTGCATGATAGTTTCTGGTGTCACCAGCCTATCATCAGACATGAGATCACATGTGAAAAGTCGGTACAACACGTCTACATACTCCTGCAGGATAGTTTATGGTGTCACCAGCCTGTAATCAGACATGAGATCACATGTGAGAAGTCAGAACAACACGTCTACATGCTCCTGCAGGATAGTTTCTGGTGTCACCAGCCTGTAATCAGACATGAGATCACATGTGAGAAGTCGGTACAACACGTCTACATGCTCCTGCAGGATAGTTTCTGGTGTCACCAGCCTATCATTAGACATGAGATCACATATGAGAAGACTGTACAACACGTCTACATGCTCCTGCAGGATAGTTTCTGGTGTCAACAGCCTATCATTAGACATGAGATCACATGTGAGAAGTCGGTACAACACATCTACATGCTCCTGCAGGATAGTTTCTTGTGTCACCAGCCTGTAATCAGACATGAGATCACATGTGAGAAGACGGTACAACACGTCTACATGCTCCTGCAGGATAGTTTCTGGTGTCACCAGCCTGTAATTAGACATGAGATCACATGTGATAAGTCGGTACAACAAGTCTACATGCTCCTGCATGATAGTTTCTGGTGTCACCAGCCTATCATCAGACATGAGATCACAAGTGAGAAGTCGGTACAACACGTCTACATGCTCCTGCAGGATAGTTTCTGGTGTCATAAGCCTGTAATTAGACATGAGATCACATGTGAGAAGTCGGTACAACACGTCTACATGCTCCTGCAGGATAGTTTCTGGTGTCACCAGCCCGTAATTAGATATGAGATCACATATGAGAAGACGGTACAACACGTCTACATGCTCCTGCAGGATAGTTTCTGGTGTCACCAGCCTGTAATCAGACATGAGATCACATGTGAGAAGTCGGTACAACACGTCTACATGCTCCTGTAGGATAGTTTCTAGTGTCACCAGCCTATCATCAGACATGAGATTACATTTGAGAAGACGGTACAACACGTCTACATGCTCCTGCAGGATAGTTTCTGGTGTCACCAGCCTGTAATCAGACATGAGATCACATGTGAGAAGTCGGTAGAACACGTCTACATGCTCCTGCAGGATAGTTTATGGTGTCACCAGCCTGTAATCAGACATGAGATCACATATGAAAAGTCGGTACAACACGTCTACATGCTCCTGCAGGATAGTTTCAGGTGTCACCTTCCTGTAATCAGACATGAGATCACATGTGAGAAGACGGTACAACACGTCTACATGCTCCTGCAGGATAGTTTCAGGTGTCACCTTCCTGTAATCAGACATGAGATCACATGTGAGAAGACGGTACAACACGTCTACATGCTCCTGTAGGATAGTTTCTGGTGTCACCAGCCTGTAATCAGACATGAGATCATATGTGAAAAGTAGGTACAACACGTCTACATGCTCCTGCAGGATAGTTTCTGGTGTCACCAGCCTATCATCAGACATGAGATCACATTTGATAAGACGGTACAACACGTCTACATGCTCCTGCAGGATAGTTTCTGGTGTCACCAGCCTTTAATCAGACATGAGATTACATATGAGAAGTCGGTACAACACCTCTACATGCTCCTGCATGATAGTTTCTGGTGTCACCAGCCTATCATCAGACATGAGATCACATGTGATAAGTCGGTACAACACGTCTACATGCTCCTGTAGGATAGTTTCTGGTGTCACCTTCCTGTAATTAGACATGAGATCACATGTGAGAAGACGGTACAACACGTCTACATGCTCCTGTAGGATAGTTTCTGGTGTCACCAGCCTGTAATCATCCATGAGATCACATGTGAGAAGTCGGTACAACACGTCTAAATGCTCCTGCAGGATAGTTTCAGGTGTCACCTTCCTGTAATCAGACATGAGATCACATGTGAGAAGACGGTACAACACGTCTACATGCTCCTGCAGGATAGTTTCTGGTGTCACCAGCCTGTAATCAGACATGAGATCACATGTGAGAAGTAGGTAAAACACGTCTACATGCTCCTGCAGGATAGTTTTTGGTGTCACCAGCCTATCATCAGACATGAGGTCACATTTGATAAGACGGTACAACACGTCTACATGCTCCTGCAGGATAGTTTCTTGTGTCACCAGCCTGTAATCAGACATGAGATTACATATGAGAAGTCGGTACAACACGTCTACATGCTCCTGCAGGATAGTTTCTGGTGTCACCAGCCCATCATCAGACATGAGATCACAAGTGAGAAGTCGGTACAACACGTCTACATGCTCCTGCAGGATAGTTTCTGGTGTCACCAGCCTGTAATCAGACATGAGATCACATATGAGAAGACGGTACAACACGTCTACATGCTCCTGCAGGATAATTTTTGGTGTCAGCAGCCTGTTATCAGACATGAGATCACATGTGAAATGTCGGTACAACACGTCTACATGCTCCTGCAGGATAGTTTCTGGTGTCACCAGCCTGTAATCAGACATGAGATCACATGTGAGAAGACGGTACAACACGTCTACATGCTCCTGCAGGATAGTTTCTGGTGTCACCAGCCTGTAATCAGACATGAGATCACATGTGAGAAAACGGTACAACACGTCTACATGCTCCTGCAGGATGGTTTCTGGTGTCACCAGCCTATCATCAGACATGGGATCACATGTGAGAAGTCGGTACAACACGTCTACATGCTCCAGCAGGATTTTTTTCTGGTGTCACCAGCCTGTAATCAGACATGAGATCACATATGAGAAGACGGTACAACACGTCTACATGCTCCTGCAGGATAATTTCTGGTGTCACCAGCCTGTAATTAGACATGAGATCACATGTGAGAAGTCGGTACAACACGTCTACATGCTCCTGCAGGATAGTTTCTGGTGTCACCAGCCTCTAATCAGACATGAGATCACATGTGAGAAGACGGTACAACACGTCTACATGCTCCTGCAGGATAGTTTCTGGTGTCACCAGCATATCATTAGACATGAGATCACATATGAGAAGACGGTACAACACGTCTACATGCTCCTGCAGGATAGTTTATGGTGTCACCAGCATGTAATCAGACATAAGATCACATGTGAGAAGTCGGTACAACACGTCTACATGCTCTTGCAGGACAGTTTCTGCTGTCACCAGCCTGTAATCAGACATGAGATCACATGTGAGAAGTCGGTACAACACGTCTATATGCTCCTGCAGGATAGTTTCTGGTGTCACCAGCCTGTAATCAGACATGAGATCACATGTGAGAAGTCGGTACAACACGTCTACATGCTCTTGCAGGATAGTTTCTGGTGTCACCAGCCTGTAATCAGACATGAGGTCACATATGAGAAGACGGTACAACACGTCTACATGCTCCTGCAGGATAGTTTCTGGTGTCACCAGCCTGTAATCAGACATGAGATCACATATGAGAAGACGGTACAACACGTCTACATGCTCCTGTAGGATAGTTTCTGGTGTCACCAGCCTGTAATCAGACATGAGATTACAAATGAGAAGACGGAACAACACGTCTACATGCTCCTTTCGGATAGTAACTGGTGTCACCAGCCTGTAATCAGACATGAGATCACATGTGAGAAGACGGTACAACACATCTACATGCTCCTGCAGGATAGTTTATGGTGTCACCAGCCTGTAATCAGACATGAGATCACATATGAGAAGACGGTACAACACGTCTACATGCTCCTGCAGGATAGTGTATGGTGTCACCAGCCTGTAATTAGACATGAGATCACATGTGAGAAGTCGGTACAACACGCCTACATGCTCCTGCAGGATAGTTTCTGGTGTCTCCAGCCAGTAATTAGACATGAGATCACATGTGAGAAGTCGGTACAACACGTCTACATGCTCCTGCAGGATAGTTTCTGGTGTCACCAGCCTGTAGTTAGACATGATATCATATGTGAGAAGTCGGTACAACACGTCTACATGCTCTTGCAGGATAGTTTCTGGTGTCACCATCATATCATTAGACATGAGATCACATATGAAAAGACGGTACAACACGTCTACATGCTCCTGCAGGATAATTTATGGTGTCACCAGCCTGTAATCAGACATGAGATCACATGTGAGAAGTCGGTACAACACGTCTACATGCTCTTGCAGGATAGTTTATGGTGTCACCAGCCTGTAATCAGACATGAGATCACATGTGAGAAGTCGGTACAACACGTCTACATGCTCCTGCAGGATAGTTTCTGGTGTCACCAGCCTGTAATCAGACACGCGATCACATGTGAAAAGTCGGTACAACACGTCTACATGCTCCTGCAGGATAGTTTCTGGTGTCAGCAACCTGTAATCAGACATGAGATCACATGTGAGAAGTCGGTACAACACGTCTACATGCTCCTGCAAGATAGTTTCTGGTGTCACCAGCCTATCATTAGACATGAGATCACATGTGAGAAGTCGGTACAACACGTCTACATGCTCCTGTAGGATAGTTTCTGGTGTCACCAGCCTGTAATCAGACATGAGATCACATGTGAGAAGACGGTACAACACGTCTACATGCTCCTGCAGGATAGTTTCTGGTGTCATCAGCCTGTAATCAGACATGAGATCACATGTGAAATGTCGGTACAACACGTCTACATGCTCCTGCAGGATAGTTTCTGGTGTCACCAGCCTATCATCAGACATGAGATCACATGTGAGAAGTCGGTACAACACGTCTACATGCTCCTGTAGGATAGTTTCTGGTGTCACCAGCCTATCATCAGACATGAGATCACATATGAGAAGACGGTACAACACGTCTACATGCTCCTGCAGGATAGTTTCTGGTGTCATCAGCCTGTAATCAGACATGAGATCACATGTGAAATGTCGGTACAACACGTCTACATGCTCCTGCAGGATAGTTTCTGGTGTCACCAGCCTATCATCAGACATGAGATCACATGTGAGAAGTCGGTACAACACGTCTACATGCTCCTGCAGGATAGTTTCTGGTGTCACCAGCCTGTAATCAGACATGAGATCACATATGAGAAGACGTTACAACACGTCTACATGCTCCTGTAGGATAGTTTCTGGTGTCACCAGCCTGTAATCAGACATTAGGTCACATATGAGAAGACGGTACAACACGTCTACATGCTCCTGCAGGATAGTTTTCTGGTGTCATCAGCCTGTAATCAGAATTGAGATCACATATGAGAATACGGTACAACACGTCTACATGCTCCTGTAGGATAGTTTCTGGTGTCACCAGCCTGTAATCAGACATGAGATCACATATGAGAAGACGGTACAACACGTTTACATGCTCCAGTAGGATAATTTTTGGTGTCACCAGCCTGTAATCAGACATGAGATCACATGTGAGAAGACGGTACAACACGTCTACATGCTCCTGCAGGATAGTTTCTGGTGTCACCAGCCTGTAATCAGACATGAGATCACATATGAGAAGACGGTACAACACGTCTACATGCTCCTGCAGGATAGTTTATGGTGTCACCAGCCTATAATTAGACATGAGATCACATGTGAGAAGTCGGTACAACACGTCTACGTGCTCCTGCAGGATAGTTTCTGGTGTCACCAGCCTGTAATCAGACATGAGATCATATGTGAGAAATCGGTACAACACGTCTACATGCTCTTGCAGGATAGTTTCTGGTGTCACAAGCATATCATTAGACATGAGATCACATATGAGAAGACGGTACAACACGTCTACATGCTCCTGCAGGATAGTTTATGGTGTCACCAGCCTGTAATCAGACATGAGATCACATGTGAGAAGTCGGTACAACACGTCTACATGCTCTTGCAGGATAGTTTCTGGTGTCACCAGCCTGTAATCAGACATGAGATCACATGTGAGAAGTCGGTACAACACGTCTACATGCTCCTGCAGGATAGTTTCTTGTGTCACCAGCCTGTAATCAGACATGAGATCACATGTGAGAAGTCGGTACAACACGTCTACATGCTCCTGTAGGATAGTTTCTGGTGTCACCAGCCTGTAATCAGACATGAGATCACATATGAGAAGACGGTACAACACGTTTACATGCTCCAGTAGGATAATTTCTGGTGTCACCAGCCTGTAATCAGACATGAGATCACATGTGAGAAGACGGTACAACACGTCTACATGCTCCTGCAGGATAGTTTCTGGTGTCACCAGCCTGTAATTAGACATGAGATCACATGTGAGAAGTCGGTACAACACGTCTACATGCTCCTGCAGGATAGTTTCTGGTGTCACCAGCCTGTAATCAGACATGAGATCATATGTGAGAAATCGGTACAACACGTCTACATGCTCTTGCAGGATAGTTTCTGGTGTCACAAGCATATCATTAGACATGAGATCACATATGAGAAGACGGTACAACACGTCTACATGCTCCTGCATGATAGTTTATGGTGTCACCAGCCTGTAATCAGACATGAGATCACATGTGAGAAGTCGGTACAACACGTCTACATGCTCTTGCAGGATAGTTTCTGGTGTCACCAGCCTGTAATCAGACATGAGATCACATGTGAGAAGTCGGTACAACACGTCTACATGCTCCTGCAGGATAGTTTCCTGTGTCACCAGCCTGTAATCAGACATGAGATCACATGTGAGAAGTCGGTACAAACACGTCTACATGCTCCTGCAGGATAGTTTCTGGTGTCACCAGCCTGTAATTAGACATGAGATCACATGTGAGAAGTCGGTACAACACGTCTACATGCTCCTGCAGGATAGTTTCTGGTGTCACCAGCCTATCATCAGACATGAGATCACATGTGAGAAGTCGGTACAACACGTCTACATGCTCCTGCAGGATAGTTTCTGGTGTCACCAGCCTGTAATCAGACATGAGATCACATGTGAGAAGTCGGTACAACACGTCTACATGCTCCTGCAGGATAGTTTCTGGTGTCACTAGCCTATCATCAGACATGAGATCACATTTGATAAGACGGTACAACACGTTTACATGCTCCTGCAGATTAGTTTATGGTGTCACCAGCCTTTAATCAGACATGAGATTACATATGAGAAGTCGGTACAACACGTCTACATGCTCCTGCAGGATAGTTTCTGGTGTCACCAGCCCATCATCAGACATGAGATCACATATGAGAAGTCGGTACAACACGTCTACATGCTCTTGCAGGACAGTTTCTGGTGTCACCAGCCTGTAATCAGACATGAGATCACATATGAGAAGACGGTACAACACGTCTACATGCTCCTGCAGGATAATTTTTGGTGTCACCAGCCTGTTATCAGACATGAGATCACATGTGAAAAGTCGGTACAACACGTCTACATGCTCCTGCAGGATAGTTTATGGTGTCACCAGCCTGTAATCAGACATGAGATCACATGTGAGAAGTCGGTACAACACGTCTACATGCTCCTGCAGGATAGTTTCTGGTGTCACCAGCCTGTAATCAGGCATGAGATCACATGTGAGAAGACGGTACAACACGTCTACATGCTCCTGCAGGATAGTTTCTGGTGTCACCAGCCTATCAACAGACATGAGATCACATGTGAGAAGTCGGTACAACACGTCTACATGCTCCTGCAGGATAGTTTCTGGTGTCACCAGCCTGTAATCAGACATGAGATCACATATAAGAAGACGGTACAACACGTCTACATGCTCCTGCAGGATAATTTTTGGTGTCACCAGCCTCTTATCAGACATGAGATCACATGTGAAAAGTCGGTACAAGACGTCTACATACTCCTGTAGGATAGTTTATGGTGTCACCAGCCTGTAATCAGACATGAGATCACATGTGAGAAGTCAGAACAACACGTCTACATGCTCCTGCAGGATAGTTTATGGTGTCACCAGCCTGTAATCAGACATGAGATCACATGTGAGAAGACGGTACAACACGTCTACATGCTCCTGCAGGATAGTTTCTGGTGTCACCAGCCTGTAATCAGACATGAGATCACATGTGAGAAGTCGGTACAACACGTCTACATGCTCATGCAGGATAGTTTCTGGTGTCACCAGCCTATCATTAGACATGAGATCACATGTGAGAAGTCGGTACAACACGTCTACATGCTCCTGTAGGATAGTTTCTGGTGTCACCAGCCTGTAATCAGACATGAGATCACATATGAGAAGACGGTACAACACGTCTACATGCTCCTGCAGGATAGTTTCTGGTGTCACCAGCCTGTAATCAGACATGAGGTCACATATGAGAAGACGGTACAACACGTCTACATGCTCCTGCAGGATAGTTTCTTGTGTCACCAGCCTGTAATTAGACATGAGATCACATATGAGAAGACGGTACAACACGTCTACATGCTCCTGTAGGATAGTTTCTGGTGTCACCAGCCTGTAATCAGACATGAGATCACATATGAGAAGACGGTACAACACGTTTACATGCTCCTGTAGGATAATTTCTGGTGTCACCAGCCTGTAATCAGACATGAGATCACATGTGAGAAGACGGTACAACACGTCTACGTGCTCCTGCAGGATAGTTTCTGGTGTCACCAGCCTGTAATCAGACATGAGATCACATATGAGAAGACGGTACAACACGTCTACATGCTCCTGCAGGATAGTTTATGGTGTCACCAGCCTGTAATTAGACATGAGATCACATGTGAGAAGTCGGTACAACACGTCTACATGCTCCTGCAGGATAGTTTCTGGTGTCACCAGCCTGTAATCAGACATGAGATCATATGTGAGAAGTCGGTACAACACGTCTACATGCTCTTGCAGGATAGTTTCTGGTGTCACCAGCATATCATTAGACATGAGATCACATATGAGAAGACGGTACAACACGTCTACATGCTCCTGCAGGATAGTTTATGGTGTCACCAGCCTGTAATCAGACATGAGATCACATGTGAGAAGTCGGTACAACACGTCTACATGCTCTTGCAGGATAGTTTCTGGTGTCACCAGCCTGTAATCAGACATGAGATCACATGTGAGAAGTCGGTACAACACGTCTACATGCTCCTGCAGGATAGTTTCTTGTGTCACCAGCCTGTAATCAGACATGAGATCACATGTGAGAAGTCGGTACAACACGTCTACATGCTCCTGCAGGATAGTTTCTGGTGTCACCAGCCTGTAATTAGACATGAGATCACATGTGAGAAGTCGGTACAACACGTCTACATGCTCCTGCAGGATAGTTTTTGGTGTCACCAGCCTGTAATTAGACATGAGATCACATGTGAGAAGTCGGTACAACACGTCTACATGCTCCTGCAGGATAGTTTCTGGTGTCACCAGCCTGTAATCAGACATGAGATCACATGTGAGAAGTAGGTACAACACGTCTACATGCTCCTGCAGGATAGTTTCTGGTGTCACTAGCCTATCATCAGACATGAGATCACATTTGATAAGACGGTACAACACGTTTACATGCTCCTGCAGATTAGTTTATGGTGTCACCAGCCTTTAATCAGACATGAGATTACATATGAGAAGTCGGTACAACACGTCTACATGCTCCTGCAGGATAGTTTCTGGTGTCACCAGCCCATCATCAGACATGAGATCACATATGAGAAGTCGGTACAACACGTCTACATGCTCCTGCAGGACAGTTTCTGGTGTCACCAGCCTGTAATCAGACATGAGATCACATATGAGAAGTCGGTACAACACGTCTACATGCTCCTGCAGGATAATTTTTGGTGTCACCAGCCTGTTATCAGACATGAGATCACATGTGAAAAGTCGGTACAACACGTCTACATGCTCCTGCAGGATAGTTTATGGTGTCACCAGCCTGTAATCAGACATGAGATCACATGTGAGAAGTCGGTACAACACGTCTACATGCTCCTGCAGGATAGTTTCTTGTGTCACCAGCCTGTAATCAGACATGAGATCACATGTGAGAAGACGGTACAACACGTCTACATGCTCCTGCAGGATAGTTTCTGGTGTCACCAGCCTATCATCAGACATGAGATCACATGTGAGAAGTCGGTACAACACGTCTACATGCTCCTGCAGGATAGTTTCTGGTGTCACCAGCCTGTAATCAGACATGAGATCACATATAAGAAGACGGTACAACACGTCTACATGCTCCTGCAGGATAATTTTTGGTGTCACCAGCCTCTTATCAGACATGAGATCACATGTGAAAAGTCGGTACAAGACGTCTACATACTCCTGTAGGATAGTTTATGGTGTCACCAGCCTGTAATCAGACATGAGATCACATGTGAGAAGTCAGAACAACACGTCTACATGCTCCTGCAGGATAGTTTATGGTGTCACCAGCCTGTAATCAGACATGAGATCACATGTGAGAAGACGGTACAACACGTCTACATGCTCCTGCAGGATAGTTTCTGGTGTCACCAGCCTGTAATCAGACATGAGATCACATGTGAGAAGTCGGTACAACACGTCTACATGCTCATGCAGGATAGTTTCTGGTGTCACCAGCCTATCATTAGACATGAGATCACATGTGAGAAGTCGGTACAACACGTCTACATGCTCCTGTAGGATAGTTTCTGGTGTCACCAGCCTGTAATCAGACATGAGATCACATATGAGAAGACGGTACAACACGTCTACATGCTCCTGCAGGATAGTTTCTGGTGTCACCAGCCTGTAATCAGACATGAGGTCACATATGAGAAGACGGTACAACACGTCTACATGCTCCTGCAGGATAGTTTCTTGTGTCACCAGCCTGTAATTAGACATGAGATCACATATGAGAAGACGGTACAACACGTCTACATGCTCCTGTAGGATAGTTTCTGGTGTCACCAGCCTGTAATCAGACATGAGATCACATATGAGAAGACGGTACAACACGTTTACATGCTCCTGTAGGATAATTTCTGGTGTCACCAGCCTGTAATCAGACATGAGATCACATGTGAGAAGACGGTACAACACGTCTACGTGCTCCTGCAGGATAGTTTCTGGTGTCACCAGCCTGTAATCAGACATGAGATCACATGTGAGAAGACGGTACAACACGTCTACATGCTCCTGCAGGATAGTTTATGGTGTCACCAGCCTGTAATTAGACATGAGATCACATGTGAGAAGTCGGTACAACACGTCTACATGCTCCTGCAGGATAGTTTCTGGTGTCACCAGCCTGTAATCAGACATGAGATCATATGTGAGAAGTCGGTACAACACGTCTACATGCTCTTGCAGGATAGTTTCTGGTGTCACCAGCATATCATTAGACATGAGATCACATATGAGAAGACGGTACAACACGTCTACATGCTCCTGCAGGATAGTTTATGGTGTCACCAGCCTGTAATCAGACATGAGATCACATGTGAGAAGTCGGTACAACACGTCTACATGCTCCTGCAGGATAGTTTCTGGTGTCACCAGCCTGTAATCAGACATGAGATCACATGTGAGAAGTCGGTACAACACGTCTACATGCTCCTGCAGGATAGTTTCTGGTGTCACCAGCCTGTAATCAGACATGAGATCACATGTGAGAAGTCGGTACAACACGTCTACATGCTCCTGCAGGATAGTTTCTGGTGTCACCAGCCTGTAATTAGACATGAGATCACATGTGAGAAGTCGGTACAACACGTCTACATGCTCCTGCAGGATAGTTTTTGGTGTCACCAGCCTGTAATTAGACATGAGATCACATGTGAGAAGTCGGTACAACACGTCTACATGCTCCTGCAGGATAGTTTCTGGTGTCACCAGCCTGTAATTAGACATGAGATCACATGTGAGAAGTCGGTACAACACGTCAACACGTCTACATGCTCCTGCAGGATAGTTTTTGCTGTCACCAGCCTGTAATTAGACATGAGATCACATGTGAGAAGTCGGTACAACACGTCTACATGCTCCTGCAGGATAGTTTCTGGTGTCACCAGCCTGTAATTAGACATGAGATCACATGTGAGAAGACGGTACAACACGTCTACATGCTCCTGCAGGATAGTTTTTGGTGTCACCAGCCTATCATCAGACATGAGATCACATGTGAGAAGTCGGTACAACACGTCTACATGCTCCTGCAGGATAGTTTTTGGTGTCACCAGCCTGTAATTAGACGTGCTTATTCAGATAAGAAGTCGTTACAATACTAGGGTGAAGAATTACGTGACTTTAAGGGGTTCTCACATAGGCCACCAAGGATCCCACCCGATATTGCAAACAAGTAAGTGGTAAACCTCCAAATAACTCTTTTGTAAGAAGATATGATCACTTTTTAACCTATAAAAGACTATGATATTTTCGGCTTTTCCAAGTGTGAAATATGTTAGATTTGCTTGTATTTCATGATGCAATCCTTTGCCAAAATCTCATCGTTCTACAAAATTGCATTGAAATATGCAAGAAGTCAAACATGAGATTACAGGTGAAAAGTTGATAGAGCACGTCCACCTTCTTCCACAGAATAAATTTTAGTATTCTCAGCTTATTTCAGTGTCCGTGTATAAGTAGGCCTGGCACGACACGCTCTTCAATTTGGTGCTCTTTGTGGTGAAATTGGTCCACTACTTTTAGAAACAACACACTAACCATGGAAACAGATTCGAATTGGATTTATATCAGGTAGTATCTGTATTAAAGATATATTTAAAATGTATTTCATAATTAATGAATGCCTGTTAATAAAACACAATATTCGTTCATTGTTTCCGCCCCGCACCCCATGTCATTCACAGAAACACGTTCTTGAAAAAAGGCCGCAAAAATAATTCTTTGTTAAGCCACATATTCGAAAAATATCAAACAAACATAGGGCCATAGAAAACAGTTTTCACCTACGAAAATCATTCAGAAAGCATCCCGAACATTGGCAGGTACTTGAACCTAGAGAACTGAACTTTTCCCTATAGGTTTTATACTAATGTACAATTAAAGTTAAAAAGAACTAATTATCGGTAAAAAATGAAAGTAATTGCAACCAAACCTAACTAAATTGTCAGTTGTGCTATTTTTTGCGGTCATTTTGTGCGCCTCGATGGCTGAAATATGATAAGTAATTCACTAAAATCACATTGAAATGCATTGGTTTATATTGAGAGTGACAAAAGTATAGTTTTACACACGAATCAAAGCATTAACACGCAATTTAAATTGAATTGACGATCTGGTAAAATTCTTCAAAAAGAGAATCTTCAATGGTGGCACGAGGCCAACAATCGGATTCTTGTATTAACGTCCTAGCCTTCCACAATTTCTATACACCCCCCATGCAATGTTTGGTTAAATACTATATTTGATACGATTGTAGTTTCAAATGTTTACTTTTTATTATTGAACTCTATAAAATGATATTTGCTTATTACGATAAAACAAATATTTCAAAAATAAATATTTCTAAAAGCCAATAGGTTCCTACCCACCCAATGACGCTAAACACATATTCATGGCCTAATATATTTTAAGGGGCACACTATGGATAGATGCAAACCTTTTTATTTATTTTTTAAATTTGAATGCGTTATTTTATATAACACATTTGAATTCAATAATCAAAACAAAAACATATATACAGATAAAACATATTAGCTTTTATAAATGTTTTTATTCTCAAATCCCCCAGTTGAATAGCGCCAAAATAACGCTAATATTTTTATCTGTTTAATGGCTTAATTTTTTTGGCGTAAACTTATAGTTTGCCCCTTCAAGGAAATACCGCACACGGTCGTAGAAAACTTCTTGCTGTGGTGCTTTTGTGACCGGTTCACCTTTTCTGTATTGTATCATTTATCTTACAATGTTTGTGTTTGAAAATCTATTTAACAGGCGAAGTTCATTTACTCCCGCGACGTACTTGAAAAGAGCATCAGGGTATCTCCAGGTCTCGGTCCTGCCATGCGACATGATGCTATGGAGTGGTTCGTACACATAGAACGCTCCCGGACTGAGCTGTAATATATCTCCCTTGAGACTCGAGCCCGACCGCATGTAGGTCAGGACAAGCACCTTTTATATTCCGTGCTGTTCGGGCGTGTACTTGGTTTGCACTGGAATGATTTGAGGATATACCGTGAGAAATTAATTGCGTAAAATTTAAGGATAATGTTTGTACATTCATGTCAGGACAAAGGCTTTTTATGCTCCTCGGTGTTTGGGCGTGGTTTTGGGTTTCACTGGAAGGATCGTGGAATATACTGTGAGAAATTTTCTGCGTGAGATATAAAATTAATGGCTTGACATGCATGTCAGAAAAAGCATCTTTGAAACTCCACCATGTTTGGACGTGGTGTTGGGTTTGGATTGTTGGTGTGAATATATTGTGAAAATGGATTGCATGATATTTAAAGCCAATAAAGGTTATGTTTGGACATGCAAGTCAAGATATGCACCTTTGATAAGCCACACTGTCTGAGTATCCCCATAGGTTCCATGAGGATGGTGGTGGGAAAATACTGTGACATATTGATCGGATGAGCTTTTAGGGTAATGGCTAGATATGTAGGTCAGGCAAAGTGAAACTCGGACGCTATTTTCCTTACGTTCAGGCAACGCAGGCGTTCGGAAAGGCAGGTCGACGAACACATCTATATACTTGCAGGTTTATAAATATGTAAAGCAAACTTTTTTATGGTTTGGAGTTCAATACATCTGAGATTGTTTCATGGTTGTAAAATTTCGAGTTTTGAAAGGCTACCGACGACGCTGCTTTCTTCATATAGATATGGAATGGTTTATTTAATGACAAACATATTTTCAAAAGTGTACTTTACAAAAACAAAATCTGCAATGATATGCTTTTTAACTTTAATATCCTTAACTGTAATTTCCAATCACGGTAATGTCGGGGGTGGCCGAGCGGGGGATCCGGGGGCCGTGCCTCTGTGCTTGGAGGTATGACTACATGTTGACGAAAGAAAAACACGAACAAGTGGAAATACGAACGCTGATTTGTATTTTATCCCTCCGCTTGTTACATGCATTTTCTATCTTTAAATTGTCTCCCCCCCCCCCGAGCTACCCGACAGATCGATGGTACAGTGTCATTTGGATAGGCCAATACTCTTACTCTGCTTAATATTTTGGCACGGACTCTATACTTGCTAAACGCCCCCTTCACCCCATTTTTACCTGGTTATCTAGTTTTGAACCGACATGACCGAATTTTGATATTTATAAAGAAACAATCCTTAGCAAATTTCACGAAGAACGAACAAAATATAACAAATGTTGCGGTTACAATTTATTTCCATGAATTGGCATTGTTACATAGTTTTTGACGAAGCAATCTTGACCTTTATTTTAGGAAGACCATCATTCTGAGCAAGTTCATAATGCATACCTTCTATCGTGTCACAAGATTTGCTATGATTCGACCAAGTGACCTAATTATTGATCCGACATGAGACATATTTGAACTATTAACCTAGACAACCATTTCTGCA
Source organism: Mya arenaria (assembly GCF_026914265.1). Taxonomy (NCBI): domain Eukaryota; kingdom Metazoa; phylum Mollusca; class Bivalvia; order Myida; family Myidae; genus Mya; species Mya arenaria. Next base: position 14,181,937 of record NC_069126.1, on the reverse strand, counting down.
AATTTTGTTTTGTTAGATGAAAGTTAAACATTCTATTGTGTACACAATATTGTTCTAGTATCTGACCTAATGACCTCGGTTTTGTTCCGACTTAACCCATACTTAAACTTGGCCTAAATAGTATAAAGACAATAATTTTTGGCAAGTTTAACTAGATATCAGATGGGAATTACACCTATTGTAGTCTAAAGATTTCTTTTTGACTTGAGCTAGTTTTTGACACAGCATTACCCTTATTTGAACTTGACCTTGATTTTATGAAGACAGTTATTCTAAGTAAGTTTCATGTTCAAGATGAAAAATATTCAAATAATTGTTCGAACAAGACGTTTCTATATTTTGAACCTATATGACCAATACTTGATATTGCTCTAGTTTTCATCAAGAAAATTAACTGAGCAAGATGCGTGATGAAAAAACAACAACTAAATCTTCAATTGTGTTCGAAGGAGTTTTCGTATTTTTTTTGTCGTAACAACCGTGTTTTCCCTAGATTCAAAGAGGTAAATCATTCTGAGCAAGTTTCATGTTGGTAAGATGAAATCATTTTAGACCAATATATTGTATGATTAGACCTAGTGACCCACATTGACATTATAAGACAATCTATTTCATCAAGTTTCGTGATGATTCGATGAAAATTACAATTTATATGGTGTTCAAAAGATTCTATAATTTGAACTAGTCAGCTATTTGTTGACAGGCATATTTCATATTTGAATTTGACCTTGGTTTCACGAAGACAAACAATCTGATCAGGTATTGTGTTGGTCCAATGGAAGTTATACGTTCTATGGTAGATCTATTCATAATATGTTTTATGCTCTAAAATTTGACACAATGGACCAAGTGTTTACCCGACATAACACATATTCAATACTGACCTAGGTTTTATAAGACCATCATTCTGACCAATATTAATGAAGATCGGATGAAAATTGAACCTCCTAGAGTGACACAAACAAGCGTGATTTACATGGTATTTAGGGATAAAGCAAGGGGCATAACTCTTGACCAAGTAGTTCAAATTGGACCATAATCAGTATTTTCTAAGATTATAAGTCATATACCTATTTTAATAAACCATTTATAAAATCATCTGGATGTAATGCAAATAAAACTTTTAATAATGATTTTATAAATGGTTTATTAAAATAAGTATATGGCATATGATCTTAGAAAATACTGATTATGGTCCAATTTGAACTACTGAAACAGGTATTTACATTGAAGCTCTATAGTAGAATTAATATAAAAATGTTATTAAATAAGTAATAATTACGTTATGAAAAAAAAAACTGTATTAAAATAGTTCAATAATGTATCAATGTGTGAATAGAATGCTTTAATCTGCTGTTATGTTCACCATCTAACTGCGACAGACAAACAGCGCCAACGGACATAACCCATTCCCAGAAGCTCACTATCACGTGGTTTGTGACGTCTCAATTGTTTTGTAAAAACTGATATGAAAATAACGAACTTACAGCGATAATCCTACCTGAATCGAGATGTATTTTGCCTCCTTTAATAACCAAATGTAAAGCCACAAAGGATGTGTTATGTCCACACTGTACACTGTATAATCAGGTACTCAAAAAGTAGAACAAACTGGATATCACGAACAATACTTACTTCAAGTTACAATAATAGCTCCAGTAATAATGATAATTCCAAAACATCTCAGCGTTCCAAATGTCTTACAATAACCATTTTGTAAGAACATTTGTAATCTGTTTTCTAATAAGATGTTTACAGTCGATGACCTTAAACATACATGTATATTTGTACAATTATTTGAATGCGGTAAATTTCCATCGCATTTCTCATCAAAGACATTGATTTGGCGGGGGGTAGCTAAACTTTGAATGTAAATGTTTGAACGATCAATATGACGAAACCCTTATGATTCTGGCGACAAAAATGATGTTAGAAATATAAAAAAGTTCTCTTTCTTAATAAGATAATCCTATCGAAACAGACCGCTATTTTTGTGAACAACTGTGTTGGACTTCTATGCAGCCCTGCAGACCATTTAAATCTATGTGAACACGTAATCGGAACATGTTCGGCTATTATCTAACCATCTAGAGATTACCGAAGTTGACCGAAGGGTTCCGATCAGATCAATCTCATTAAAATCATATCGTGACGTTCACTTCATTTCATTACGTTATGTACGATCTGAGAACATGACGTTAGAGGTCACCTCAAGTTAACCTTTATAACTTGCATATTCATAAGCAGGTGCACTAAATCATGTCAAATGATAACGTTCGTAACGTAGCAGGTTTGGTTGAAACTTTAAATGGCGTCGTTGGTGACGATGCTGCCCCGGGATCTCCCTGCCCGCTTTAACAATTTCTTTCCGAAAATCAGTGACTGTTAGCCTTTGATAAATTAAATAAATAGGTCAATAGTTCGTAATATTATGATCATATTGGAATTGTTTTACTAACAAACAAGTTCAATTTTCTAAGACGCCATTTTGTTTTTTGGTAGTGTTAATTACGGGAATACTTCAGTAATCAATGACACGTAAAAAAACAGTTAAAAGAAAATACAGGATGGAAAGGAATACTTATTATAAACTTAATCCAGTAGCAATCGGTTTACATCTACAAGTGACGGATGCCGGTGTTTACCTCGTAAATAAACGGCTATTGCAGCATCTTAAAATAGTGTCCTTTTAATGGCATTTGGTATACAGAGAAAAAAGTAGTTTCGGAAGAAACCCTGAAAGTGTCATCAAAACGACACCATTCTGAGCATACGAATTTGCTGTATTTTGTAAAATTGCCATATACTCACAGCTTAATTCGGCCATATCGTTTGGAGAAAACGTCAGCTTCGTGTCTGCCTTCGACGTAACGAGCAATTTCATTGGCTAGTGGAGAGGTCAATCTGAGGTGACCCCTTACGCGAAGTCCTCAGATCCACATAGCGTAACGTCGTGAAGCGTGTTTTGGGGATCTGATTTTAATGAGATTGCGATCAGATAAACGTTCATTTGTCAGATTGAGTGGACGTATTTACTTAAATGACTTTGTAAATCAGTGTTCTCGTTATTTTTCTTTCTTTCTTTTTTTTTTTTTTTTTTTTTTTTTGGGGGGGGGGTACGTTTTTGTTTTGTTTTTCGGGGATTCGGATGAAGCTCAGACCAGTGTGGTGATTTATAGTAAATGTGTAGTCATAAATCAAGAAGATCAAAACGTAGCTTTAGATTTCAATAACATTTGTAAGATGGCGGCGTCGCTCCAGATGGCGGGGACGACCTTTACCACCCAGGGCACACACGACGGACCGTACCGTACATCAATACCGAACAAATAGGATTTTTTTATACGATTCATTTATTTCCTATTCGTTGAAATACATTTTTATGGACATTTAAGATACCTTGAAATAAACGACCTTAAACTGCAGTAGATCTCTAAATGTACACAACCTAGATATGATTGTTTACTGCGCATAAGCTGCCAAGAACATCTTATAGTTTGGGTAAAATGTTCAAATTCAGTCACAGCTCATAGTGATTAAGGCGAAGATATTTTAATATTTTAATTAGTTTTTCAAGATATGTGAAAATGACGTTCATTTCCAAATAATCCCTTTTAACATAATTGAATGATTGTTCGCCAAATGATTTCTTGAAATTATGCCGGGTAAAAATAAAAATGAAAATTCAATTTGTTAAATAAAAAAAAGAAATGCGGCAAAGCGTTTGTTTCATTTTGGTATACCCTGTTTAAAATTCTCAAAGGACACTTACTTTACCCATGTCACAAAATGCATTTTGGTTTTATTTTGCATTGGCAATTGTACAAAATAATAATGCATTGTGAGCTTTGAAATGTATTTGGCGCGCTAAATGTAAACTAAAAAATTGTACAAGTTTTATGTCAATCTCGGGGGAAAGAAATACGCTCATAATACAGCATTTCGGACTTCAAATTGTTAAAATGCTATTGATGGAGTAACCCCAAATTCCCATGAAAACAGTTTATGCCATATACTTTCTGTTCTGGGGAGGGGCGGATGTTAAAATGTTGCGCCCCTAAGTTACGCCCCCTCTAACACCAATTCCTGGACCGTCCCTGTTCTGTTTTGCTTCAACAAATCACAAACGCCTAGTGGATTAATATACTTATTAATAAACATGTTTCTCATTCTTTATTTGCATTTCAGATGCATAAAGGTCATGGGTTTATGAGCCAACATTATTCGAGTGCAAAACGCAATGACAACCGAGAGATTATAAATCAAATCACTGATAGTGCTGAACGGCTTGCACGATGATTCCTTCATTTTGATACTCAAAAAAGATCATATGAATGATAGCATGACACTCGCTTGCTCGCTCTCACGCCTGCCCGTCCATACACCTAACCTCGGTGTATTCCATAGTAGCCGAATAAAACAGGCATCGTAGCAAAAAGTGGTATTCAGATTCAAATAAACTTTTATACTAGTGTGTTATTCTACAATGCCTATCAACTTCAATTTACAGAATATGTGAGCACAATGAAGTGTATACAATACTCTTTCAATTCAGATCATAGCTTAAACAAAGGCAGCTCATGTATAACAAATCATTTACAGATGTACATATTTAAACCAATTAGTACTATATGGAAATCTGAATTATAACGTTCATAAGCATATGACTAACATACCCAGGGATGGATATTTTTCATACTTGCACACAAATACATTGCAATACATAGGAAAATGACCCAGCTTACCAACAAGTTGGAGTATGAACGCCAATTAACGTTTGCAAAATATGTGATTAATATTAATGGATAATGATGATGATAAAAGTTCTTCCATCTTACAAACAATGCTTCTGGGTATATTTCGTTCATTTAGCAATTTCACTGCTAGAGCAGTGAATGTATAATGGAGATAACCGTAATAAATAAATAAGGTACTGAACACCTGAATTTCCTCCCCTTAAGTATCATATTTGCACAATTATTATGCTACATAGTCCCAATGAGGTCAAAACTGGAACTTCAATGTGTTGACCTAGTTAATAGGAGTTCTCCGTTTTATATTCGTACTTTATACGTGTGTTTAACTGTTAATATACGCAAAATATTACAAACTCTTACATGGACGTATTTTGTTAGTCAATTATTATTCCAGGTATGTTTCAGGAACTAATTTTCATTGATATATGGTACTTTTAAATGACATGTTCAACTCCACATGATCTCAATTGTTTTTTTTTGTTGTGGTCCATTACAAAAATGTCTTGAGCTAAAGCCTAAAAACGAAAACGCGATACAATTGTGTTTCTAGATTGTTATCATAAAAAATCTATTTTTAATTTGCAAATGTTTTTGGTAGCCTCTTCTGTAGCTTCTACTGTAATTTCACTCCCGCCGAATATCATGCTCACGGTTATCTCCCTTTGTCTACCGGAACCAGTAAGCGGTAACGTCAGTTTACCGACTTTCTTACAATCCTTGTCAGTCACAAACACCGGATTCTTCTCCGAGCTGCAGTACACCGTGATATCCATGTGAGAACTGTTCGACTCGTAGACGTTATACGTCTCCATGCTCTGCACGTCGTTCACACGTAACGTCTGTCCGAGTATGACGTATTTATCGAAAACGTCTTTACAACGTATTTCACCGTCTTCCCGTACCACGCGTTTAGACGCCGGATGACGTTTGTTATCAAAAGCGCTATGAACTGATATCCCATACGTTAGTTTACTTATTCGCTCCGCAATCCAGCCGTCATTATGACCAAACATAACTGCTCCGATGAGTACAGCCAGGTCGGGCTTATCAGGGATAATGATACGGTAGTCCGGAAATGTTGCGCTTATTGTTTCCTGTAGTAGCGCCGAGTTGGCGAATCCGCCCACGAGGACGATGGATTTCGCATGGCACACTTCCGGTCGCTGCGTGAGGTTGGAAAGATGTTTCACTATCTGGGTGATAGAAGGTTGGTAAAGGTGTTCCACTACGTCATGCGAGAGTCGTAGCCGGTCTTCTACCAGCTGTATCTATAGAAAGGAAAGAATATGGTTACGTTATTTGCATACAGGGGCTTAGTTTGGCTAATGATGGTGTGTAGGCCGATTTCTTTGTGGGTTAGGGGCCAGCTAGATAGTTGGAGGTACATTTTGGCGTAGTTTTGTTACTGGAAAATATATTGTCAATTGCACCGATTTTCTTTTTACTTAAGAACTTATATTTTTATGTCTGGCATTTGTTTTTCTTTTTCAAAAGAGGTGAAGGCCGCGGTCAACATGACTTACAGGAAGCTACGCCCTTGGTTTGTAAGACGGCAGCATCTATAGGGATACATGTTTACAATTTTCAATGGACAGTGGTTTTGGGGAAAATGTTGATAGTGTAAGAAAAGTGAACTTTTCAATAACACATTTCTTTTAACTTTCCTTAAATTGTAAAGGAACCGTTTGTTATTCGCTGCCTTATTACTTAGACTGGTCGCTGGTCAGATGCCGTGATTATTTCCCTTTGTCAAGGTAAAGCACTGCTCTTTGAAAATAGCTACAAATTCTAGCGCATATTTGTCTAAGAAACACAGGGTACAAGTCCCGGACTTACTGCAATGATCAGATAACTGAATTAGGCAGTCATTTATAATCTCGAAGAAGGCGATAACACACTTCCTTGTATGGAACACTTTTCACATATATCCTTTATTGACTAGCACAGATGCGAACGTATTGGTTGCCATTAGGTGGTGGAGGCTACATGTTTTTTTTAAATCTTTACCATGTTTCTGACAACATGACATTCTCTTGAATTAATACGTGCCAGCCCTGCTTGTATCCAACACTTATTAGAAAGTTTAAACTTATGTTTACCCTCATTCGAATCATAATAAAAATAGCTAATTCACACTTGGACCTATTCAGCAGCGTATGTAATGTCTTGCATCAAAATTCGTCTTGTACTGTTGCATACTTGCTTTTAAACATGTAATAATTGTTTATGCATGGTCGTACATTTTACTGAAATGCTGATTGTAATGAACGCTTGATTATTTATATACCGTCCGATAGCATGTTGACAGTGTCTGCCACTAACGTTAAGATGATACTTGCCCAAATGGCACTTGTACTTGTAAATTTGGGTACTTGAGGTATTCGTTATTTCTCGTGAATCGGTGTGTTGCACGATAGTAAAGAATCAACATGAATAGGTTTTTTTTAAAAAGAGCTACGATATCACAACCGGACATATTGTATTTCACACGGTCATTATTATGCTATCTTATATGCTATGTCTTAGACATACATTCTCACCTGATCGCTACACGGAGAGGACTGCAACACCTCCATCAGGGAGACGCCTTTCTCCCTGAGGACAAGTTTGCTGAGCGCCTGAGGGAGACGGATGGTGACGGAGGTATCCGACGTAGCCCGAGTCTCCCGCTTCCGGACCTCAAACTCCCGGTACAGCTCCAGGTAGTCCAACATGTAGGATTTGGACATGCTTTCTTTTACGGGGATTCCTACAATGTAGGTTAATGTTTATTGACCATGCTTTGAAAAATTGAAGGAGCTTTTGAAAGATTCTAAAATAGTTAGTACCTGCAGTCAGCCAGGGAAGTCTGTGTAATCCACATGTTAATTGACTCATTATAAAGACTTTGTGATAATTTATTCGGAGGCTGATCAGGTAAGTATTTTATTGTGGTACAGTGATACACACTTGGAATACCTAAACACGACTGTAGGACGGCAGAGCTCTCGAAAGCTCTCAACATAGTTTGTACCTACCAGTCATTTCTTCAAGTAGTTTGAAGAAGGTTTGGTTGACCCGCGCCCCTCCCCAGTCGCCCCCTGTTGGCCGATGGATCTCTCGTACGCTGCCGTCTGCTGCCGTCTCGTTGACTGTGATATCCACTGTGCCCCCTGAATGTCATACATGTACATTAATGCGTTTTACATAATTCAAACATGAATGCGTATACGAAAAGCGTTCCATTCATGAACTATTCATTCAAATGTTTCTGAAACTGAGCTACCTCCAGCGTCAACCACGATGTACTGTTTTCCGACGTCAAATGTACTTCTAGCATCTGCAGACGTCTCTCTGGTAACGTGACGCGCATACATGGACGCTGCTTCCGGTTCAAGTGCCAGAAGAAAGTTCTGGAGAGGCAGACCAGCCTGTAGTAAAAATTCAATTTTTAATCAAGGTAGTTATTTCGCATGATATAAATTGTAAGAAATCACTATTATTATAATTATTATAAGTGGTACCCTTTAATATACCATTTCTGCCGCCTCACGCATCATCTGCTTGGCGGCGTCGCTCCAGATGGCGGGGACAGTCACCACCCATCGCACATCAGATTGAACTGCCGTGCCGCCCCGAGATTTATGCGTCACTAGCGCGTCCTCCGCCAAATGCCTGTCAAAACAATTAGAACAGGTAGTGCACGTGAGTCGCGCAAGGAAAAATACATAACTTAACATGCGTACGGAGATGCCTTAAATTGTCCGTTTGTAGTTTGCCGACCGTTTCCCCGAAAACTGAAATATCATTATCATTATTCTCTTCAATTGTTCAGTAGTAGGTTCTAAACAAGAGCGCCGTGGAGCAAAGGTCAGCGCTCGTCTATTGTTCCGAATTAAACAAGGGGAGTTACAAATGATTATTAAAACTGAGTTATGGGACTCGCTACACCTGTGCATGTTGTATCTGGCAACATGTGAACTATGATTCGTTTGTAAAATTTGAATGGTTTTTGCACTACAATAAGGACGCTGGCAACGACACCAACATCACCAACGCTAACTGAATTTAAAGTATCCGCCCGTGCAACAGCAAAGTCAACTTTTTTCAATTTTTAAGGATGTCCTAAATGCATACACTGTTAGTAAATACTAATTTATTTTAGCTCGATTGTGAATGCAGCTAACAGCTGATATTAATCGCTCTCGAGTCCGCATCCTGAGTAGAAACTAGTACTTGTGTCCATTTCGGGGGCATTGAGAAAGTACCCTTGTTGGAAGTCGAACCCATGACATTCCGTGTGAGAGGCGGACACCTATACCATTGGATCACTCTCACTCTTAGTACACATGGTTTTAATTTGATATTTTAGTTACTTCTTATGTCCCAGATCGTTTCAGGACGAAAAGTATAGTCAGTAAGCGGTCGGGGTCATTTCAGTCACAGAATCTCAATTGATGTGGTGAATGTTTAAAATGCTTTAGCTCTTATATATAGTTCTTCCATATTTAAAAGCTGCAAGATATGATAGTTCATGTATATACAGACGATTTAATTAAAAATAGTATTGAAATGTACATACTAAACATATTGTAGGTGACAATTGATTAAGGTGAAATATTATGGAAAAATCTCGGACCTGATTGTAAGAGCAAACACGGTCAATGCCGGAACCTCCCGACCGTTCTCGGCAGCAATCGTCATCTCCCGAGTCACATTCTAAACGGAAACGACTCAATCATTACAATATAAAGTTATAAATGTGCTGGTTGTTGAGCACACAGTCATACTCATGCGTTGGTGGTATATGACCTGTAAAACATTTAGTGACATTTAACCTATTTCTTCAGATTTACCAAAGGTGTCACTCCTACCAACGATTTAGCACAAACTAACTTAAGCATTATTGCAATTTTAAAATGTCACAAAAGGGTTACTTAGGCCTTTCGAACTTCTCTGACATTTTCAAACTGATTCATGTTTAGATAAATATCTATGCTAATATTTGAGCTTCTGATTTATTGCGTTTACAAAAGCATAAATAAATAGTCATGTATAATGTCCCACTTTGAGTCGAATACTATGGCTAATATTAAAGTAAAAAATGCCGTGCTTATCGGTATAAACTGAGTATTCATATAACAACGAGTAATGTTAAAACATGCTCGTTTTCTTAAATGTGTTCAGCTACAGCAAAACGGTTTGTTCGAAAAAGGTATATACAGTCATTAACCTTTTACAGAAAGTGTTATCAAGCTGGAATTTAAGTGAGGCTGTATGAGGTTTATGTGAATAGTATCAGCAGAGTTATCGCCATTGACTTCGTAAACCCAAAGGTTCCAGCTTGTGGCATACTTTATACTGATAATGTCAAGTATAACCCACTGGCACCGGATTTTCAAACTCAATCATTTTTTTTTAAAAATCCAAAAAGTTCTCATAATTCCGAATTAAAAATTATAATAAGCACTTTGTACTGTATATTATACTAAATTCCGATGGCTGTTAATCTACAGAAGTTCTTTTGAACTGAGTAATTAGATGATTACGTGCCCGGGTAGCGAAACGTTCAATACCATGTAAGTATAATATACAGTACAAAGTGCTTATTTATGAAAACAATTTTTTTCAATATTTTTTCACATTTTCGGTATTATAAATTTTATAAATTTGAAAATCCGGTGCCAGTGGTATAAACATAGACTAAACATAAGATGATATTGAATTTTAATATTGATCAGTTTTCAACGAGAGACAAATTTTCGCGCGAGGTAGGCTCATAAATCATTGGGCGATGTCATTTTTTAACATTAAACATTGGTATTAATGCGGCGTTCACACAGTGCCGATTATGGCTCCCGTTTGAGATCAGACAGCGCTACGACACGAAAAGCGAAAAAGTCGGATTACTATCCTCAATGATCTGGAATGTCCTATCATTGTCTGCACGCAGTCGTATATGTTCGTAACAGAGTCCTACGGATCGGGAATGATCCGGAGAGGTCGGCCAAGCACTCCCGACAGTTAGGTGCGTCCCGTAACATTCGGGAAACTCAGCCGATTTTGTCTAGTCGGATTACAATCGTGACTATGTCGTGACAGATTCTGCTGTATCGGATCAAAATCGTAACAATGTTCTGTGTTGTCTGGTCAGTGTCCTGTGGAACGGGCATGATCTGGAGAAATTTTGCATTGCCGTTTATTGCCGATTGAGTCCAGATTGAGTCCAGATCTTGCCGTCAGCGTCGGTTCATTGTCTGGTCACTGTCTGATCTCTGTCGGATCGCATTCGGGAGAATCGGGACGCTGTCGGGACAGATTCGGTCGTTTTTTACCATGACAAAGATACAAATCGGATCAGAATCGGATTGAAAACGGGATAATCGGGACGAATTCTGCTGGAAACGGCTGGATCGGGACGCCTCCTGAACAGTATCTGATTGTTGTCGTGATTAAATAAATATTTTTACAAATTTTAATAAAAAAGTTTGAGTTTCCAGCCACGAATCACAGGATCTTGATCAGACTTTTGACACATTTTAATCGGGAATGGTCCTATCAAGGACGGCAGTAAAAATCCTGAATGTGTGACTTAGGCTTAAAGATGCACCCTACTCCCAAATAAGATTCACCACAATTAATACAATGATTCAAATATACCAAACAGGCCATGATGAATAAATGTAAATAACAATGGTTCTTATGAATGATACTTATGAGTTAAATTTGAAAGAAAGGTGCAAAAAACACGGTATTTCTACATTATGAGACGATAATAAATCACAGTAAATCTTTTAGCACTCACCAATCATTCAATAGTTTTGCTTTTTCAGCTATTAAGTACACGATTACAATTTTGTTATCAGTAATTAATATAATTTCCATAAATGCATTATTTAGTAAGTAGTTAAACACTCAAAATCTATGTTTGTAATGCAAGTGTTTGTATCGATTTTGAATAAGGGTGTAAAAAAGAACCATGGGGTAAATATATAATGGGGTCTTGGAACGAGCCAATTTTTGCGAAAATGGATGAAAACTAGTTATATAAGACTGCTGGCAAAAAAGGTAGCCATAAAACATTCATTTTCGAACGGAAATATGAAAATCCCCAGAATGCATTTTATATATAATAATTTTCCAAAATGCTCTTGGGGAGGTCCCCGACGGTTATGTAACCCCTACACCAAGTTTGGAGTACCGAAGCGTGCCCCAATCGAGTCAAATCCCGAACCCGCCCCGGAAACTCATACTGTGGAACAACGTACTTATTTCACATATGCAATATAATTATATTTTAACCTAGCCCTGGTTGGCATAAATATTTTCTATTTGTATCAGTTTTCAGTTGATACCTTTTTAGTGGACTCGGAATTTCCAATTAACGAATTCCTATTTGATTTAACTAGTACATTGACCGGCCTACTTTTATATTTAGCTTTCAAGCTTTACCATTTATCAGTCCCAAATGGTAAAGCATTTGATCTATTCAATGACGAGAAAACACATTATTTTGAAAGTGAGATTGGTAAGTGGTCAACAACCTATCGCGCAATATCGTGCCGACTAGAGTGACTAAGCATAATTATGTTGACATACCTTTATTCACAATTGTGAAAATAAAACTGACGAGTTTTAACTAATTATTTTTATCTTGCACTGATATGTAAACTGATAAACAAAGATAAACGTTAAAAAGATAAGAAACGCCTCCAACACAATTATTGTGAAGTCTAGTAAAAAACCTATTGTAGAATACAATGCTTTGGGATAAATCTTGACGTAAGATTCGATTGCATCGCAATGGCGAACAAGTCACATGACCTCTGAATAGCTTTTTATCGCGACAATCACAGTTTTAAAATATGCTTTACAGTCAAAACCCGTTGGCTCGAACTCCTAGGGACCGGCGAAAATACATCGAGCCTCGGAAAAATCGAGCCTAGCGGGAATGCTTGTATTCAGTTATAAAGAAATCGTTCCTTTACATCCAGTTCGAGCCAACGAGAAATTCGAGCCAATCGAGTTCGAGTCAACGGGATTTGACTGCATACCATTCTCGGGTGTTTATCAGGACAAATCTGCGGGCAGGAACTCTATTGTCAAGGGTATGATAGTCTTACCGCTGCTTATAATTGATACCATGACCATTATCCAATCATGTGTTTGCCATTTAAATGAACTGCTATCGTAATACCTGATTCCAGAGAGCCATTTTGAAGTGGCGGAAGTAGAGCCACTTCTCGTGTTCGTTCTTCTCGAGCAGCTCCGCGTACGCCGTCTCCGCCTCGTACCCAAACTTCTCCAGCGTCCGTCCGTCCTCCGACAGCAGAACACACGTTGGTGCTACAGAGTTACACTTTGTTAATCAAAACGTACAACTTTTAAAAACCACCTACACCTTGTGTACCTCGTGCTCGTTTTAAGGAACCCGAACCACAAACAGCGAATTGTTTAAAGCTGCACTCTCACAGATTGACATTGTTTACATTTATTTTAGTTTTTGACTCAGAATCAGTTGATTTTGGTAGCAATGCCGTCATTTCAGTCATATAAAATAACTCACATCAAAACATAAATTCATGAACGTAAATATGTAAAACTGCAATCTGCTATTTTGTAAGCAGTCTTGTATCTTTGGTCTCCAGACATTTTCGCAAAAATGGCTCATTCCAAGACAAAACAGTTGTCAAAACGGCCTATCTGTGAGAGTGCACCTTTAACGATTTCATGTGATGTTGTTTCTTCAAAGGGATATCGCTTGCTGTGAACCATTATGTTATCAGAAATGACAAAAATGCATCATACATAAATCATCGCTGTTTATTATATTTGCTCTTTACCGCATCTAAACTCGGACAAGTAATTATCGATTATGCAATATGTTCAAATAAAAAATAAAAGCATGTTTTTAAAATAATTTTCGGCCTAATTATAACATTTTCGATAAATACAATCATTGATGCCAAATTGATGTAGGGTCGCAAGTCAATCAAAATCTTTCTATTTGTTAATGCGATACCGTTATTGGGTGATTTGCTCTATAATTTTGCATGTACAAGTACGAAAAGTGAAAACCTGGGTTCATTGATTGTGAAAACATGCAGAGTGTATATGCAGGATATGATTATATATTATGTGCATTTAAATATAAAGCGTCCCCACAGAGAATGAAGCGGAGTCAGACTGACACCATTCGAGGATGATCCAAGATTTAGATAAATATAGAAGTCTGTGTTTGTGTATGTGTCTGAACACCGCAAAAATAGCATCAACGACACAGAGTCTGAGGGCTAGGTCATTTGAGTTATTGACTTTAAATGTACAAATGATCCTTACCTTTAAGGCTGATTATGGCTCCTCCTTGCCATGTCCTCGTGCAGACCTTGGCGGGGTCGCACCGGAAGTCTTCCCGCGAGGAATACGCCCAGCCCGAGTATTCTGTACCCACGTCCAACGCTACAACAAGCGCACAGGGCTCCTCGAAGTAAATATAAACATCATCAACACCACCACCATAACCATCATTATTATCATCACCACCATAACCATCAACATCAACATCATCATCATCAGCAGCATCATCATCATCATCATCAGCAGCAGCAGCAGCAGCAGCAGCAGCAGCAGCAGCAGCAGCAGCAGCAGCAGCAGCAGCAGCATATCATTAGCAGAAGCAGCAGCAGTCAACTTCATCATTATCATCATCATCGTCCTCGTCATCATCATTATCATCATCATCATCATCATCATCATCATCATCATCATCATCATCATCATCATCATCATTAGCAGCAGCAGTAACAGTCATCATCATAACCACCAACATCACAATCACAGTAAACTTTCTTCTCTACATATTTAGTTCCAGCAGGACAGGTACAAGTGTTATAGGGAGGTCTTATTTCCACGTCCTCTTCGAAGAGAAGCAGCAATAGGGTTTCATTTTGCGTATACATGATAATTGCAGTGCACAATTTAAATAAAAATATTAAAATACGTGGTACCTTGGTCCGGCTTGTGGTCTCTTTTCCTTTTCTTTGTACTACCATATTTTAGGAGATGACTGAAACATCGATGGTGGTTAATGATTTTATATTGAATCTTTCGCGAAAGAAATTGTTTGGTTTTCTTTATATCAAAGTGAGACTTGTCACAAGATCCGCTAAATTACACGTAGATCAAGTCACTATGCATTCCGGAGGCAATAATAATTGCGCACTTATCTATAAAAATCTGGTTTCGTCCAAATGCTTGCTATTGTCTTGAGTCTGAAAGCTTCCGTTTTTATATCAATTTCTTTCTAACCATTTACAAAGATATATTTCTTCTTGATGGAATGATATTATATCTGGCAATTAATAACTTTTCATCCGTTACTTTTCACCGAATTCCTATTAACGTCTGCATTGTCGGATAATTGGAAACTTAGTCGGCACAGGTCACGACATAAAACATTTATACTTGCAGACTATATATTATTATTTATTCATTTTCCGGATTGTGCTCGTTTACGCTGGTTTGGAGAGGGGCTTATAGAATTAAGCCGACAGTGCACTGGCCTTAACGTGAACTACTTGTAGCCACTATATGCACTGTGTGGCTTAAATACTGGTTACAATATTATTAAACAGTGTTATGTACAGAAACTAGAACACAACTACAATAATAATTGCTTGAACACTACACATCAGCAGACTACTGACTCTTATTTCAACGGAATGATACAACCACCACAACCACCACCACCACAATAACAACAACAACAATATGATAGACAACAACAACAACAACATAGACAACCACAACAACATAGACAGCAACAACGTAGAGAACATAGACAACAACATAGACAACAACAACAACAACAACAACAACAACAATAACGTTTAAACAATAGTTTGCCTTTTGAATTATATTTTGTCGGATGGGATGGTAGAAGATTTAAATGTGGCGCACATTAAGCATCAAACTTGGACAATTGTTGTTGTTTTATCAACTTTTAATACTATTATACTTGATTTATACTTTTAACGCTTCAAATAATTATTTGCGATGAATATCGCCAGTAAAAGGTTGTTGTTGTTGTCGTTTTCTTGTTGTTGTAGTTAATTCAATATATGGCGACAGGCGAAATTTTGTCATATTTATTCAGGACGTCATGTTCAATTTATTTTCTTTGGTAAATTTACTTTTATTATTAAAAACATAAATGCATTAGATAAAAGTTAAACAATTAAGTGTTTGAACAGAAACACGAGTAAACAATAAAATTTAAAAAATAAATAATAAGATCGTATTTTATGTCAAGAGTGTGAAGGATTTTTCCATGATTGGCGAGACTGAATTCTCAAATCGAGGCCAAAATAAAACTAATTCGGTTAGGGTAACATCCTTTCAAAAACAGTTAGGGTAGGTATGATATTTTAATTAGTATTAGTATAAGGCGTTATGTAAGAACAATATTGTCATCACTGGGGAAAGGCAATACTTTTTCTGTATAAAGCTTTAAAGCTTTAAAGGTTTATAAACAACATATGAACAACACTAAAAAATATTTTAAAATATATTACGTTCGTACTGATATCAACAAGAATATTTTTTTATCATATTTAGTATACTTACTACTTGCTGAATAGTATCATACTGCCAAGAAAAATGCTTATCGTAAAGCTGCACTCTCACAGATTGAACGTATTGACAACTTTTGTTTATTTTTTGTCTTGTAATGGGCTTGTGTAAATGTCAGGAAAACAGTGATACAAGACTACTGACAAATTATCTAATCGCAGTCTTTCATATTAAAGTTCGAAAATTAATGTTTTATGGCTAAACACGTCAGCAGTCTTACATCACTGGTTTTCGTGCATTTTCGCAAAATTTAGTGTTTCCTCGATAAAAAATAAAAACAAGTTGTCAAAACGTTCAATCTATGATAGTGCAGCTTTAAATAAAGGATAATATTTGCATCTCTGACTTTATTAAAGGGGCTGTACTCCGTATGATAAAATAGCGAACAAAAGAGAAAATTAGCGATAACTGACATACACTTGGCATCGATGTGTACAATGCATTGAAACTTACTAACTGAAGTACCACATAGTTTACAATTTATTTCAGTTTAGCAGTTATTTCGTATTTTTCCATTAAAAAAGATTACTGGGTATGTCTACCAGGTAGAATTCACTCCTTATGCGTGATTGGCTTGACGGTGTTATCACGTGATATTACTTTTTTACAATTATGATATCAAAGCGTAACACATTCTATTAAATAATTGTCCTGAGATTCGTTACAGAAAAAAAAACTTTTTTGGTGCCATTCTCATGTACATGCAAGTTTAATCGTATACTATATATATGTATATTATATACATAAAACTCATATATTCTATATATCTTGATAGCACCGGAGAGGTTCATGAGGCAGAGGCAGACGGCAGCGCCCAAGAGCTCCACCGTTTCCTTGGGTTGTCCGGCTAGCCCAGTGGTAAGCGCACTCACTTCTCAACTAGGCGACCCGGGTTCGACTTCCGGCCTGGGCGCTGTGAGTTTGGTTTGTAGTCACCAGGCCGAACAAGTGAGTTTCCTCCGGGGACTCCGGTTTTCCCCACAACATAAGACCACATCCTCGTGTTACACCGTGCCAACGAGAGTGATTAATATAATGTTGTAAATAACTTGTTTCATTGTATAGCTTTAAAACTAGCTCCACCGGCGACAGGCGGTGCTCTGGCAAATCACTTGGCCAATTCTACATTCTTTAGCCTACAATGACACAATGTATGTTATCAAATATTTGAAAAGAAAACGTAGTATTTGACAAGCATTTAAAGGAAATTACAACTTAATTATTTAATTGTCGAATTTCCATTCATTAGATCGTCTGGTTGATAAAAATGATCAACTCGGTTTATTGAATGAAACATATAAACATTCTTATAGCAAATACAACAAACATGAATGAACAGTTTTACAGCGGAGCGAAATCACTAGCGGATCGAGGGAGGGGAGGCACCTGGCGCCCCACCCCTCCCCTAAAAATGTTCAAGTTTACATTTAAGGCATTTAAAGAGAAAAGGAATAACATACGCACAAATTGCCTTATTTTGGAAAATCAATTGTTTAAAAAATGCGGATTACTCCCCACCCCCGCCAACGCTTAAAACCAAGTAAATATCGGTTCTGAAGGACGGGTGCAAGTAAAAAGGTTAAGCCCCCCTCTAACATCGAACCCTGTGTCTGCCCATGGAAATCGTATACTTACGGATAAAAGCAAAATAAACAACCAGTTTCTTAAGATGTTTGCATAGTAAATAAACTGTTCACATGTTATTCAAATACTTTTGAGATTTCAGATTATAAAATGATCATTGTTAAATAGAGCAATATGGAGGTTGGAGTCTCCTATAATTTTTCCATGCTCAAGTTGTATATATATATATTACCACGTGATTTGGCAATATACAATATGTGAACAACAAATATCTTAAAATTATTAAATATGAAAACGCATGATAATTATGCAAAACAGTTTTAAAATATGACCAAATTCCGTATATTAGATTTCTATTTTATCGGCATTGGGACCACTCAAATCATTCATCGCAGGTTTTGCGGCATTTGGGGTACTCCTTTAGCAAATATCCCATCAACTAGCGGGTTAAAACTCAATTTAATTAAGTCACACTTTGGGATGTGGCGGAGTCAAACCGTAATAGCAGACCTTTATAAACTCAACAACATCAACAACAACATGCGCAAACTTTCCTCGGTATGCATACTGGAAGACCCTCCCTAAGGTAGCATACCAGATGTTCTTCCTGTAGGCCAACAACTGTTTGGTTGTTTGTTCAAAATAAGTATTTCACATAAATCCAGTTGCAGGGAGCGTGATTTTTGTTTTTGAAACAAATGCATTATTTATGTGTATACACTTGTTATATGGAAAACCCCACATCGGATCTGAGTTAGTAGAACGATGCAACTACGGAAAATGCACATTTATTATGATGATTATAAATCTCTTTAAATGTTCCAACCATTAATCTTATCCTTTGACACATGTTGTTCATAACAAAACTGGTACAGGCCGAAAAATACACATGGCCAAGAAATTGACCAATCAGAATTTTCCATACTTAAGTTTTGCAATATTTAGATACAGCGCTCCAGTAAATCTAAACATATAAAATATCTGGCTTAGTGAAATTTGACATGAGAGTGTATAATACGCAATATAATATATCACATAGGAATGATCAAGCAATTGACGTTCGGGGTGCAACCTTTGACATACGCCGTTACCTCTGATCCGAAAGTATCATTCGGAACTCCTCGGCCATTTTTATCGAAAACTACCTCGGATGTATGCCGGTTCATCAGTTGAAGTAGTTCGTATTTTTTTAATTATATCATTAAATGAATGAAGTGTTTTAGAGTTGTATTTATTGATCTAAGTTAAAATTGATTGCAAGTGAAGTGTAGTATTGCAAACATCATTAAGATTCCCAAGAGTTGAGTCATAAAGTTTAAAAGCTCAATACCAGTTTCTGAGAATGTAAACCGTCCAAATACATCATAGGTTGTTTTCGAAAAGAAAATGGTCGAGGAGTTCCGAATGCCGGTTTGAGGTTACCCCCTCAAAAAAATTGTAACAATTTGTAGTCGGAAATGGTGCAGTTTTAGCGCATAATATTACTTTTTTTCTCCCATATTAAAATGAAAAAAAAAAACTTGGACGATCCTAACTGCATGCGCCCAGTCTAAAGTTGATTACAGAGATTCTTACTTTATTTATCTGTGACGAAACAAATCTGTACCATAAATAAACCCAGTTTTGTTTGAACATTTTTTAAAAAAGCTAACTCAAACACTGTACGAACACTTGGACGAGCCATTGACCACCAAGTATAAACGTTTAAACTGCTTTACGAGGTTCGTAAATTTGAGAAAGCAAATACGCAATAATCATAAATGGTCGTATAAATGATCGTGACTGTAGTCTAAAAATTTGAGATCACATGGTGAAATATTATACGAACATTTTGAAATGTTTAGAAGATTATTGCGTGATTTTAATGTAAGATATGTGATTCGTACTAACGTTAAGATATTCTGAATTGGAAGATGATTTGTGTTTAAAGATTTGAAGAGGAAATCTTGAGTGCAAAAGGTAAAAAAGTGATTATTTAAATAAAGATTTTTGAAAAAAATATTAATTAATTAGAATCGTTTGATTTGAGATTAAAGTAGGAGTTTGGGTATGTTTAAGTCATCAAGTTGGACTGATAGGCTGTGAGCGGTGCGGAGGCTTTCCCCAATTTTATGGTATATTATGAAATTTTGGTTTTCTAATTGGTTAAGTTTATTATGTATTGATAATTTCTGTTTAGTGCCATATAAGTTTAGATAAGATATACTAAAATAAACTTTATTCTAAGTAGTTGGGCTATAAAAATGACACCCGCTTTTGAACCGACATTTTATTTTGCCTAGATTGACTAATTCCCAAGAAGACTTGGCGGATGGTACTTCCAGAATGATAATGGGAAGAAAGGGAATCCGGCTGTGCTTCACAAGTATTATAATAATTGGAGCTATGGTTATCTTTGGTAAGTACTGTTGTGAATGGGTTGATACCAACAGTAAGTGAGAAAATGTTCGGTTGCAAACAAAATGATGGATTTATTAAAAATGGTACCGAATCTGGTAAACCTTTGTCTGGTGAATGGACTTTGTTCTGTATATTTTGAAAAAAAAACAATGTATTAATAATTAAATATTTATTAAATATATACATCCAGTATGTGGCAAAAATCATATTCGTTGATCAGCAACTAAGTTTGATAGCATAACTTCGAAGATAAATTAATGATTGAACATTGTATTTAAAATGCAATTATCTTAAAGGGACTGTACACCAGATTGGCACCAAAAAAGTTTTTTTCTGTAACGAATCTCAGGACAATTATCTAAAAGAATGTGTTACGCTTTGATATATCATAATTGTAAAACAAAAGTACCAAAATGTAAAAATCGACTAGCTAATCACGCATAAGGAATGAATTATACCTGGTAGACATACCACGTAATCTTTTTTAATGGAAAAATACGAAATAACTGCTAAACTTAAATAAATTGTAAACTATGTGGTACTTCAGTTAGTAAGTTTCAATGCATTGTACACATCGATGCATAGTTTATGTCAGTTTTCGACAAAAAAAAAATCAATATTTTATCAGACGGCCCCTTTAACATGTTGATTGTATCCGCAATTTTTTTCGTATTTTCTTGGCAAAAATGGCATATCTGTTGATGTTGACACTATGATTGCAGGTATTTATTTTTATTTTCCAAACGTGGTGGCTATCAATCAACCGTACACGTTTTCTGGCCTATTTTTGTTTGTGCCTACACCCCTACCCCTCCACTGTTGTGAGCCAAGCCTTTTTCTGAATATCCATGACCCATTACCAATGCCAAGTATTCAAGAAAAGAAATCCCAAATGAGATGAAATCTCTGTCACAAAAAGCCTGGCTTCACGACTTCCATCTTGTCCGCTAACCTGGGTTTTAGCGCGGAACAACTGTTCATTTTCAAATATAAATGCATTTATCAGTATATTTGGATGACATCCATGGTTATATATACTCATTTCACGGTGAAATATTGCACAAAATGATGCTTTTGTTGATTATTTTTATTCCCAATATTGCCAATTATTACAGAACTTGATCCCAAATTGACAAAAACGGCTGCAAAATTCCCTATTTGTCCAAGGTCTTTTTCCAAAAATGGACAGAAAAAAACCCAGTAAGCATATCAGGGACATTTTTTTAAGACTGCAACAAACCTCTGCCTTCTTGAAATAGTACATGCTTGTCCATCCGTCTTTTTTGTGCAGTTTAATTTCACTGCAAACGACTGACTAATGGGGATTTTGTGCGTTGATATACCGTAGTTTAAAGATAATAAAACTGAAATTATTCTAAAATGCTGTACCTCGCTTGCATTGTTTGTGCAAATACATCGTAGTAATATTATCCATAACAATTTGTGCATACGTAATGCAAAGTAATACCTACAATTTGCATTTAAACTTTGTATTATTTGTTGTCTGATTTGGTGGAAACCAATTCTCTTTTTTCCTAAAGTAAATAACATTTTCTCATTTTCCTAGTTACGTTTAAAATCATAGTTTAAACGACATTGACGCTATATTGACGACTGGGAAGAGCTGAAACTAATCTGTAATAACTTGTATCCCAACCCATTTGTTTTTTATTTGATTTGACTGTAAGTGTAGGTGTAAATTGTATGTAATTTATACTGTTTACAAAACAGCAATAAAATATGATTAAACTATAAAGAAGTGCCTACATCTTTACTCAGCGACAAGGAAAATGTAATATTTCAGAAACGAGTGTTGAAATATATTTAACGTATTACAACACGCCGGTATAAGTGTTCAACTAAATACAGGTATCATTTGCTTTGGCGGCCAATTACCATAACATAATCATGTTATTAAAATTTGGCAATTACGGCTTTTGAAACTCGAGAAGGTCTGTTGAAGTTTATTTTTGTAGCAATTGAGCATACTTATGGGTTTCCCAATTCTCTGGTACGGTTGAACGATATTGATTAAATGCAATGGCTTTAACATATACAGTTGTTACTAGTAATTGTTAGATAAAATGGTCTGTTTTTCTTAATTTGAGTAGCAAAAACATACCGCATACTATTAGACAAAAGTATCCGCGTAAATTTTAAAGAAAAGGTAGAGGGTTTGGAGGGTCAAGCAGTAAATTGTATAAAACTGTTTACCATTTAGAGTCAAAGTTATCCGAAACTGAATTGATTAGATAATAGTAACTTATGGATAAGTATTGAGCAATCAATTAATTAATCAATCAATGTTCTTTTATTATATCATAGTTTACATTTAAGTAAAAGCATGTGAAAACTATATGTTAACACAGGTATAAAGAGGTGGGTTAATGGCGGCTTCACAACAGGTTTGGAGTTCATCATTATACAAAACAAATATAATTAGTAAGGGGAATGTGGTTAGTTCAAATAGTATTAGTTTTTATAACACAACAAATTAACTTATTTGAATTGAGATACAATATAATCGATGCAGTAATGATATAAATAATTGAAAACTATTGTACACAGGACCAGATTCGTTTTAAGTGATAAACTCAGATTTTAACAAAAAATACTGTTTTCCTTGAGGTATCCGGGTTCTTACAATTTAAAACTTAACTAAAGTTCAAGATATTAGGTCTTGATTAAAAACGACAAGGTATGTATTTTTCTAAAATGATTAAATAATGGACATGTTAGTAAATAGTGCAGTTCGTCTCCGATGTCGTTTATATTACAAAACGTACACTTTCTATTGACATGTGGTATAGCATTCTGTCTCCATCTACCGACTTCGAAAGGAAATTTATGGTTGCTAGTGCGAAAGTCCAAAAATGTAAAACGAAGAGATTTGGGTAAGATATTAAGGTGCTCTTCAAATTTTATATCGGACTTAAACAGAAAATACATTTTACCCTTAGACGAAATATTAAATTGTTCAAAACAAGTTTGTGGAAATTTGTCTACAATATTAGATTTCACAAGTTAACTGACATGTTTTGCAGATACACTTGTTTGATTAAGCCAAACGTATGAATAACCCGTTGAATCAAGTATTGACTTGATATGATTGGCCCAAACTGAATTATTACTATGTAAAATGTCTTTATATACCAAACTTATTTTCAAATCGTGGGATGAAACGAGTTTACTCAAGTAACTTATCATTCTGGTTTAACCTATGATCTTAAGAGGGTATCTACCAAGTTCCGAATAGAGCATGTAACGTGGAGTACTTTTTCTAGTATATGTAATCTGCCGCGAAAATTGCAATGAAGTTGTTCCAACAGATCGAGGATTTCAAAACCCCAAACCTCACATCCGTACGTTAAAATGGGGACAATGGTAGAATCAAAAAGCTTCAGTTGTATGTCCAAAGGCAAGCCTAGGTTATTAATTCTAAGAAATAGAGCATACATTGCTTTGTTAGCCTGGCTTATTAAATATTTATGGCAGTATAAAAAGCGAGGAATATACACCTAGGTATTTGTATTCCTTAAATGTTTGGCATGACAATCCCCTGCTGTTCATCTCCTGCTAATCCCACTGCTGTCACAGTAGGGGCGTATTTCCTGTGTATTTGTTTATTGGCTCAGGGCAATTTAAGGACCATTTATATAAAAAAAACCTACAAAACTGCACAGCAGGATACTAAAATCAGAGATCTGATAAGACAATTAGGCAATTAGATAAAGATCAATACACAAAGGTTGTGTACTACACACGATCTTTTTTTTTCGGGGGGAGGGTCACTTATAGAAGATTAAACTAGGCCTTTTACTATCTGTAGTACTTGGTTAGCAATGCTGAAGTTAAATTTCTTCAGATTTTTGGCACCAAAGACAATTATTTTAGTCTTCGAGAGGTTGGTATTTAATTTCCATTGCAAACAGTAGTCTTAAAAACAATTAAGACTTTTTGGAAAATCACGTTCATTGTCTGCAAAGAGTACAGTGTCATCAGCATACAAGAGAATAGGTAATTGAAGGTGCTTAATGGTTGCCCATTGATAGAAACGCATGATTTTTTTATCATTGTACATGTGTTAATGACTGTGAGAATTTTACCCCGTAAACCAGTCTGTATTAGCTTATGCCACAAACCAGCGATACAGCCAGTTGTATAAACTGATACAATCTTTGTTTTGGTAAAAAAATATCCGAAATGTTTCATGATTGGTCAATATTTTTCTAAAAAATACTCATGACCAATTAAATCACATAAATCACAGCCAATTGTATGAAACTCGGATAAGTTATCCACAGGCTAGCTATTGGCCACATTATTTTTTATATGATTTCGGATAATTTGTATGTATGTTATTTTGGATAAATTTGACCAAACCAAAAATATAAACCGGTTTTATATAAATTGCTGCTGGCTGCTTTACTTAAGGTACACATGTTTTTGACATGCGCCCTTCCTATTAAAGCGAGGTTGGTTTTTGATTGCATGTACGAACTGACCAAAAGAAAAGCTGCGAATAAGTTATCCAATTTTATACAATTGGACGCAGGTACCAAAATAAAAGACCAAGGGTTATTAGTGATCTCAGAAATATAAAAAGGATAATAAAAGCTTAACCAGTTTGCAGAAATTTGTTTGCAGTCTAACCAAAATGTGCGTAGCATACTTGCAACAAACAAAACGGGAGTTAATTCAAAATACATCGGCCAGAAAACGTGTACAGTCGATTGGTAAGCATAAAGGCTGGACAATGCAAGCACAGTTACAACAAGCACAGAAATGCCATATTTGCCGAGAAAATACGTAAAGTAGTGGATGAAATCAACACATCTATCTGTTTAATAACTGTTTTAATCATAATATCAAGTCATGGTACCACACCAATATGTTGTTCGTAGAATATGCTTTTCGCCACAAACTGGACGTATACAATTTTCAACAAATAAAGAAAATCTACACTTACCAGATGAAACTCTGTAGTTTCTTATTAATAAGCCATATTGTTTCTAATCGAACATTTGACTTAACGTTTGTATCAGACCAAATTAAATACCCTCCCCCCCCCCCCCCCCCCGTCCCGATTTAAGATCCATACAATATATATGTTTTGGCTCTAGATAAATTTTAAAGTTCTGCAAACCATTTTTGTATATACACATCTTTCAGTCTATGTTTCAGTTCAGATATAAATATATTAAATCACCAACACTTTGAAATAACCATACATCATAAATTTCTAGTGATTGTTATACATCTCTAATATTTTTTGCCCATGACTTACAATTTGGCAGTCTTTCTAAATATGTATATATCAATTTATAAACAGCTTTAACACATCAATATCATCACATCGTTAAATCTTCAACCAATATTTAATCACATTTGCAACTCTTCTAGTAAGTAATGGTGCTTTACCAGTTCTCCATAAACATACTTGAGTTTTGGTTCTCAACCCATTATTCTTTACAAAATTTCAAAAGAACTCTTTCTTACTTACTGCTATCTTGTAGACCCCATACTTCACAAACGTAGTTTAAAACGGAATGTGTTAGTTAATCAAACCAAGACGAATAATGGCTGGTTGATATACCAGAAAAGTCTGAGTTTTGCTTGTACAAAGCCGCCATAGCTTTTCATTGATACTTTTTTTCATATATCGCCTAATGTTTCCACCATTTATAAAATCATAACCTTTGTTTTATTTACATTAACACTAAGTTTACATCTATTACAGTAATCTATTACTGACCCTTTTGTAACTCACTTTCAGATTTTGATAAGATAATATTATCATCAGCATACAATAAGAGGAACATTTTAACATATCTAATTCGACACCTTGAACATAAAATGTTCTTTTATAGAATTAAAATACATACAAAATATGAACGAAGACAACGATTATCCTGTCTAACGCCAAGAATACATGAGAAATTACAACTTAACTGGGTTTTTTTTTATATCTAACCCTAGACCTTACATGTTCATACATTACTTCACTATGTCTCATATCTTTCCTCTAACGCCAAGCTTGATTATTGTAAACCATATGTTTTTCTAACAAAATGATCAAATGCTTTGGTGAAGTCGATAAAAGCAGCCAATAACTTCTTCTCATTGTCTAACAAATGTTTTATTATGTCATGTAATACAAATACATTATCTACAGTTCTCATCTGCTTTCTAAACCCAGACTGAGCCTCAGCATATACATTATATCTCTGCCTAAGAGCTATGTCTATCATTTATAACATTTGTAAATAATTTCCCAAGTGTATTTAACAATGTAATCCCTCTATAATTATAAACATTTTCACGGTCACCCTTTTTATGTAACGGAACTATAAAACCTTCAGACCATTTTTTCTGGAAAGTATTTCATATCAAAAAGAATATAAAAAAGAGTTGATAAGCATGACAAAATAGATAACTTCTTACAAGCCTTAATAATCTTGCCACATGAAAATAGTATATTAATCTCATCAAACATTATCTGCATTTCACCATCTTAATACAATGATGGCATACTTCTGCCACCAGATAACCATATATCTAACTAGTTAATTAAGAGGTTAACTAGTTACGTAACTAGCTAACCTTTTAATTGACTAGTTAGTTATATGGTTATCATAACGGGAAATAAATGCATGTTAGTGCCTACAACTGCCATCCTTTTATTATTTTACCAGCTTAATGTTAAGTGATTACGTGACTAGTTAATCACTTAAATGACTAGTAAGTTACGTAGTTATCTAGTTACGAAACTAGTTAATCACTTACCACTTATCCAAAATATCGCTAACTGGTAACTGGTTAACTGCTTAACTTACTAGCTAATTATGTGGTTAACTTAATATTGAAGAAGGAAGATATAGAAATATAAACCGAGAAGATAGAAAATGTAATAAATGTAATATGAATGTTGTAGAAAATGAATATCACTTTTTTGTTAGTGTGTCCTCATTATTTGGATTTACGTACAAAATATATACCCAGGTATTATATTCACTGGCCTAATATGACCAAATTTAATAACTTGATGTCCTGTAATAATGATAAAATATTGAATAATATTGCTACTTATTTATCATTCGCTACGGATAGAAGAAATGCTGCTTAGCATAATTAACATGTCTAAATACATTGCATGTATAGTTATAGTTCATACTTTTCTCCTTAAGATTAAATGTTGTAAAAATGATCTCATATTTATTTCACATCTACATTTCACTCTATTTTGTTGTCATTAATGCCATCTCGTATGTTCTCTATATATATTACCATGTCAATTGGTTCCAACTCCATGGTCAAGGTCATTGGACATAATAACATGTCAATTCAACAAGTTCAAGTAGCAATCAGACAAGTCAACGTGGTAATCAGACATAATAAGTATCGATAAGACATAGCATAACGTATCTTTGACCTGATAAGACGGATAGGGATAATGCGTCGGTTGGACACAATTGACCGTCAGTTTGACATTATAACATGTCAGTTAGACCTAATACCATGTCGGTCTGACATTAAAGCATGACAGTTGTAAGAAGCCCCAACGATTTTTAAATGGTGATCGTGATATTTGATAATTGCTTCATCAACAGATATGTAATAATGCATGTTGAAATAAATCATGCTGCTTTCTCATACAGCTTCTATAAGAGGGGTCACTGTGGATCCAATGTGACCTTTACAGCGACATTGTGATATTTGTCCGGTTTGTTTATTTTCATTGTCATAGATTTCTATTTCAACTATACAGCCTGTTGGTAATGAATGTTCTGTTGATATATTTGCAGTCAAATTGGTTTCCATGATAACTTCATAGCGATCAGGTAATAGATGTCCTGTTGAATTTATATGAACCGTATGGCTAACTTTTAAACAGTTAAAGGGGGTACACGCCGTATGATGAAGTCGCGAAAAAAAAGAAAAAGAAAATTGTCGAAAACTGACCTAAACTAGGTATCGATGTGTACAATGCATTGAAACTAACTATTAAATAAGTACCACATAGTTTACAATAATTTATTTTTCGTATTTTTCCATTAAAAAGATTACTAGGTATGTCTACCTAGTAGAATTCATTCTTATGCGTGATTGGCTAGTCGATGTTATCATGTGATATTACCAAGTTTAATATAGGTATAAATTTTGAATATTCCTGCGGTTCAGGGTAAGCCTTCGTAGCACGGTGGATATAACAACACTGGACTGCAATTCTGGCGACACCGGTTCGAAACCGGTCTCCGACTCGATTTTTTTTAAATTTTGGTATATTTTTTTTTACAATTGTGATATCAAAGAGTAAAACATGTCATTAAACAATTGTCCTGAGATTCGTAACAGAACAAAACTGATTTTGGTGCCAATCTGGTGTATAGTCCCTTTAAAGGGAGCGTAACTAGAGTTAAATGACCTTCAAATGCAACTTCATTCGTCTTTGAAACGAGTTGTGTTATGCTGGTCACGTATTATGTTAATAACGAAAATACCGCAGCGTGGTTTTGTATATTTCTAGATTTGAGAGCGCTGCCACAGTGCACTTAAGCGACTTATTATAGTTTAATTCAACCATGTGATGTCTACCTTATCGAAGTTAACACAAAGGTCCATAAAACAAATCTTTATCTCAGTAATACCACTGTGCACTTTTGCTCATTTCTTAAATTTGACAGTGATACCATAGCACACTCTTGATACAAGAGCATAACATAAGCTTGCTGTTTCATTAAAGCATGTATACTAAAGCCAGAGCCGAATAAAGTTAAATGACGACTTTTAAAGACATACCGTTGCTTAGTGTTGCATGGTTATTATGTTGGAAAGAAATACCGTAGTGTAGTAACTGTTTCTTAGACAAAGTACCATAGTGTACTAATGCTGTTTTAAAATTCACAATCCTTCTTATTTTAATTACAAACACACCACAAATTTGTGAAAAATGTGAACTTTGCGGCTGCGGAACTGGATGTACCCATTATTTCGGTACGTTACAGTCGTCTACAGTATTCCTACAGTAAAACAGTAGCGGTAACCAGCACCCTTGAAAAATTGGTCTGCATTAGGCGGTTACGGTAGCCCGCCGATGTATGGTAGCGGTATTTGAAAGGATATAAAACAATCTCTGGCCTAGGTGAATTTGACATGATAGTATATAATACACAATGTAATATATCACGTAGGAATGATCCAGCAGTTAACGTTCGGGTGCAACCTTTTACATACGCCGTTAACTCTGATCCGAAAGTATCATTCGGAATTCCTCTGCCATTTTTATCGAAAATAACCTCGGATGTATGTCGGTACATCAGTTGAAGGAGTTCGTATTATTTTTAATTATATCATTAAATGAAAGTAGTGTTTTAGAGTTGCATTTATTGATCTAAGTTTAAATTGATTGCCAGTGAAGTGAACTATTGCAAACATCTTTAAGATTCCTAGGAGTTAAGTCATAAAGTATAAAAGCTAAATACCAGTTTTTGAGAATGTAAACCGTCCAAATACTTCAGAGGTTGTTTTCGAAAAAAATGGCCGAGGAGTTCCGAATGCCGAAAGTATAAGGCATACTCTATTTGCTTGGAGTTTTATGTTACTCCCTCAAGAAAATTGTAACAATTTGGAGTCGGAAAATTGTGCAGTTTAAGCGTATTATATTACTTTTTTTCCCATATTGAAATAAAAAAATAAAATTGGACGATCCTATTTGGGTGCGCCCTGTCTAAATCTACTATTGAATGTTGATTACAGAGTTTCATACTTTATTTGTCTTAATCAAATAAAAAGGTCTTTACTCTGAGTTATAATTGTAATGAAATACGAGAAAACAAACAGGGAACAAAACAGGACTAGTTTAAGGTTTTAAGCGTGCATATAATTTTCCCTAAGATTTGCCGGTTGATAAACATCTGTGACGAAACAAATCTGTACTATAAATAAACCAACCCAGTTTTGTTTGAACGGTTTTCTAAAAGGCTAACTCAAATACTGTACGAACACTTGGACGAGCCATTGACCACGAAGTATAAACGTTTACTGCTTTACGAGGTTCGTAAATTTGAGAAAGCAAATACGCAATAATCATAAATGGCCATATAAATGATCGTGACTGTGGTTTAAAAAATTGAGATCACATGGTGAAATATTAAGCGAACATTTTGAAATATTAAGAATATAAACAAAACTGAATACGGCGTAATGCAGAATCATTTAGTGGGATTATATGATGGAATACAATACGAACTTATATATACATGTTTGTAATTTAATTATGATTTCTGCTTTAAGTAATGATTAATCGATTTGCTAAACAATGACCTTAAATTTGCGAAATCAAAGGACTGCAACGTGTCGTGAAGTTTAATCAATGTGCAATGTTTCAATTAAGCGTGATTTTAATGTAAGATATGTGATTAATACTAACGTTAAGATATTCAGAATTGGAAGATGATTTGTGTTTAAAGATTTGAAGAGGAAATTTTGAGTGCAAAAGGTAAAAAAGTGATAATTTAAATAAAGATTTTTCTCAAAAATTATTAATTAATTAGAATCGTTTAATTGAGATTAAACTAGGAGTTTGGGTATGTTTTAGTCATTAAGTTGGACTGAAAGGCTGTGACCTGTACGGAGGCTTTCCCCAATTTTATGGTATATACTTTGAAATGCAAACTTGGAAATTTTGGTTTTCTAATTGGTTAAGTTTATTATGTATTGATAACTTCTGTTTAGTGCCATATGAGTTTAGATAAGATATACAAAAATAAACTTTGTTCTAAGTAGTTGGGCTATAAAAATGACACCCGTTTTTGAACCGACATTTTATTTTGCCTAGATTGACTAGTTCCCAAGTAGACTTGGCGGATGGAACTTCCAGAATGATAATGGGAAGAAAGGGAATCCGGCTGTGCTTCACAAGTATCATAATAATTGGAGCTATGGTTATCTTTGGTGAGTACTGTTGTGAATGGGTTGATACCAACAGTAAGTGAGAAAATATTTGGTTGCAAACAAAATGATAGATTTATAAATCAAAGTGCTGAAAGCACTGATGGACTAGGGCTTCATTCAGGGGAATGTTGACAACCATGTTCTAAGCATTGAAAAAATCGGCTCACATCACATGGGGTCACTGTTTAATGGGCTAGCTTAAACTTTAGACTAAAAGCTGCAAAGGAAATTTGAAAAATCTAGTTAAGTGTGTGTAGAGTGAGGGGGGTGGGGGATGGGCTAAAGCGTTAAATCAGATAAAGTCATAGTTCTTTTGAATTTCTCAAAGTCGTTAAATCAGACTTGTACAAATTAATTTACGTGGTTGGCACACACACTTCTTTAATTTGATCAATTCCTTTTATATCAAAGGACTGTTATTTGCAGTTTCAGAGAAGATTTTCAATGATGTAATTATATACTATAGAGAAAACCTGTCGCCTCTTTTTCAGGGGAACTTTAAACCACAGGGCCATACTTTAAACAATCTTTGTAAAAGACATCTACATTGTACACCTATGTCATACTGCATACACAATGCTATTAGGAAGTAGTTTTTATTTAAAAAGTGAAGAATTATTTTCTCCCTCTTAATTTGTGCTTGGTATTCAATTCATGTAACATGTTACCATGATAACTTAGTGCTGTTGATAAATATTAGGCACTGCCTTCTGTCTCATTCTATTCATATAACTGCTGCAGACTTTTGTACATAGCAAAGCAAGTTGAGTAGACTAAGATGAGATGAATATCGTTTTTGAAGTATGAAATATTGAAATGTCTTTTAAATACTTTGACCATCAAATTTCATAATATGGTATCAGCAGTTCATCACACTGCTAGTGTGAATGAAATACCAAACATAATTTTATTCTTTATTTTAAACCCATCAGTTATCCACATGCAATACATAATTATCACAAAATACTTTAACCCATATTCCGCTCCAGTGCAATACGGCCATATACCACTCTTGTGACGTCGGTACACCGCTCTTCTATCTGCTGTTGTAGAACCGAGCGTTCACGACGTAAAGCATCCAGAGAGTCGTAAGAGGTCTCCTTCTTCTGAGTCAAATTCACAAGCTCCTCTTCTATTTCCTTGTTCTCCTCCACTAGGGACTCAATGGCCTCTTGAACTTTTCGCGAAGCCTTTGTTTTCGGTCGAGCGCCATTTTCTGATGCCGCCATTTTTTTTAAGTCAAATACTGGACGTCTGGACGGGACGAAATTAAACTGAACAATGACCAGATCGGATTAATACCTAAGCGACCATGGGTGACTGCGCATAAAAGTAGTTCCCATAATTATAACATTTTAGGCTAAAATGTGGTAACTGCGTTTTGATCCGGATATGGCGGATTGTCATATTTGATTCTGGTAGTTTTTTGTAGATTTTGATTTTACTCTGCTTGTGCCTTGTGGTGTCCGAATCTGCAAAAATCTACTTGAGTCGAATACAACTTCCTGGATCAAAACGCAGTACTTATAACCTGTTAACCCGAGGACAGAGCATCTTTAACGCACAGGGCCATTGAAACTTTGAACAATCATTGTAAAAGACAACTAAATACATGTACAAGATGCTTAAGGAAGTAGTTTGGAAAAATTTAGAATTATTTTCTCCGTCTTAATTTATATGCATAAGATAACTCAATAAATGCAGCAGTTGGCCATTCTTATATTGTCCTCTGTCACTGTCCTGATAGCTCCCTATCTCAATAGATGCAAAAGGTTGTAGGTTCATGATTCTCCTGGTCCAATATGTCATACAGAAAGAAGATGGTGAATGTAGAATCAAGAAGCTTTCTTTTCAGGCACTCCAAATTGAATAGTACTGTAACATTTGGAGTGCCAAGAATTTGTTGGATTCCTAGGCAACAGGTATCAGGTGTTGCAGTACATTTGGCAAATACTTTTCACCCGTCCTTGTCAATCTAAAAAAGCTTTCATTTCGCAAAAGAAGTTCATATTACTAAATTAAGGTTGCTAAATCAGAGTTTGAATAATTCTGAAAACTAGATGTGCCTTTAATTGCAGCAATTTGAACTCCAACTCATAATGTCAATTAAGCTGGTTATGCAATACTGCAGTTCCGTGTGGTGTTGGGATTGCTTTATTTACTTGAATAAACAAACAGTTCCTGTGTTGGAAAGTACAATGTATTAACATGCATTTTTCTTGCCCTGACTCCATCCAAGCCTTAAATCTTAGATCAACATGTACTTGGGGCTATGCGTAATATCAATGAGAACTATTAATTATGTTCAATTTAGTGCCACTTATGATATTTCATTCCACATACAAAAACACTAACATGTTCAAACAAATATCCTATGTTATGATAAAACCATTGCCAAGTTGGTAATTTGAAAAGACAAGAAATTATATCTGGTCAGGGTTTGACATAGTCTTTCTAGACAGCTGGACTTGTTTTGCAGTTACTTTGAAAATCTTCAAAAGCTAAACTGAACAAGACTTGAGCAATAAACTCACAATACCAAAAAGGGTTTTAAAGACTTATGAGATCATTCTCACATCACCTATACCATTAGTTCTTATCTACAAACTTAAGTCAACATAATAATTAATGTTTTACATAAATATTGCAATGAATAAAACATATTGCAATAAGTGCCAATAACATAGCAATCAAGTATGATCACTAAAGGCCTAAACATGAGATTTCAACATTTTCCTGATAATCAATAAATAATTATACTTAACAATTTTCTCATTTTTTACACAAGCTGAAAAAATGGTCTGTTTTTGAATAGTTCACATATTTCATGGCTTTCATCATTCAAACTAACATTTCACTTGTTATTTCAATATTCAATGATTGTGTAAACATTCATAAATGATGGTTAAAATTAACATTCATGCTAATCATTCCTACCAAAAGCACCTGACTGACCAATCAGTATCCAATTTTGGCAGGGATTATTGGTGGTTCATTGAAATCAACCATGACCTCCCACAATCTGCACTGATCAACAGTAGTTAATGAATTGTTTCAATTGTTCTTATTTTCATAAACTTGGAACACAACTGCAGTGAATAAAATTCATTCCTCATCACTGAGAGAAAGTTTAGAAAAATGAACGAAGCCGAGTTACATTCAGTGGGATATCAAATCCTACAAATGTATTCATCATTTTTTATAACCGTATTTAGTAAATGTTAAATTTTTGTATGTCTAAAATGTTTCATTTTTTGGTATATCAAAGAACACTTGTGTGTATAAATTTGATGATATTTTGTGATTCATTTAATTTCGTTCCTGTTTCATTTAGTGTTCAATCCCAAGCTTTCTTGTTCACATTTAAGTGCAAGAAAAGTCACTGATCTGAATAAATTCATTATAATGTAAGGTCACATAAAAGATATATTACTAATGGTCTACAACCAAGATTTGTTTTAATTATTCAGGTTTCAAACTGCATTGTGTATGCGATTGGAAAGGTAATCTTGAAAGCTCACTTAGTATAAATTTTACAAATAACATTCACCCTGCAAGGTACTCATATTTGGATGATACAAAAAGATTTGCACTGTCATTTATGGATGTTTGCATTTATTGATAAAGGATACCTTTTTCAAATCTTTGAATTAGATTACAAAGTATAAGTTATATAAATAAATATTTATTCTTAACTTTATCTGCATACACAAGGTAATGCATCAGTCAATTGTAACCATACCCCCCGGTCCCGGAATAGCGGGGACTTTTACTTTCGGTCCAGCTAACCCCAGCTAAAATCCCTGACCTGCGGAGATAATCTGATGGTAAAGTCCCCACCAAATGCCCCGCACCCAAGGAACATTAGGTTAAGCCCCATCCACACCGTATTTTCCGGGAAGACATGGCACTGCGGGGCCACCTTAAAGGTAAAAACATGGCCCATTTCGCCGGCTATCCCCGGTATACCCCCGAATGTGAGAGCCGTGGTTACAATTGACTGGTGGATAATGATACATAGTGATCCAACCTCATGCCAAGATGATTTCTGGTCTGACATCGCGAGGTTAGATATTCCTAAGCATAAAAAAGCATTGACAGCATTTGAGAAAGACTGTTGTGAGATTAAATCTTCATTACTTTACTATTCCACAACATAAGGGATCTTTATTGAATATTTTGATTTTGTTCCCTAAACGCCACAAGTCGACTGATTAATTAATACAAATTCAATTATATCTCCACAATTTTCAGCACTGCATTGTTAAATTAAACTCAAAAGTTACACTTGTAAATTATTTAACCAAATACCTTTCCCTCAAATATTTCACAAATTTATATTGATCTATCACCAACAATGCATCACCATACTGTATCTCTGACTGATTTTTGATTTTCATTCTTGGCAAAAACAAAAAGTGAGCACAAAGCATCTTAAGAAAAAGAACTTGTAAAGTATGCACCAGACAATTGTAACCACGCCCCTCCCCCTCGGATTTCCATCCAGCCAATCCCCGGTAAAATCCCTGCCCTGCGAGAACGAACTGGTGGTAAAATCCCGTGAATAACCCCACACCCCGGGGATCTAAGGTAAGAGCAATTTCCTGATATATTTTGAGGGAAGACAAAACCACCGCAATCACCCAGCATTGCGAGGACACTAGTTCTGGCTTCCATAACTGTAATGTCGATATTTATTTTTTTGATGTTTACAACACGTCCAAAAAGGTAATATATAATGTGTTCGCTGAAGTTCTTTAGCTACGAGGGCACCTGAAAGGTAAAAACACAGCCCTTTTCCCTGGTATATCCCATAGGGGGCCGTGGTAACAATTGACTGGTGCATTATATAAGAGAGGAAATCAAAATTGAGCATGCAAGATTCCTTTATCAATGGCGATGGTCTATCATAATGTCATGTACTTACACTGAGAGTGGCTCCAAGAGTTTTCTATGCACATAGGTAAACAATCATCTTATTCACAGATGCTGTGCACATATCCATACATTTGGCTTCATTTAGAATGAAACTTCATAAATAAGTGTGCGCATATTTGATATTTTTTATCTCCATTTTGCAAAATTGAAATCACATGATTTTTTCAAACGAACTTGTATTGCTTGAAAATTAACGTGTAAAATTAAAAATGCTACCCACAGTAAGATGAAAATAAATCCGTTTGATGGTGGTAATCATTCAATGGGGGCTTTATTAATAAATTTCCTCAATAAAACACTATGAAGTTCACATCATCAGCATCCGGAAGTAGTGATAACATGTCTAAATCATTCGGCCGCTCTGATCAGAGTAAAGTTTGAGGTCAATAAGTAGACTGGTACCCTGATTTACTTTTCCTCCAAAATATAAAGTTATACAGGTACGCGGCATATGGTTTTTAGTTAACATTAATAGTATTTGAACAATAAATATCAAAAATCATGTTGTATTTAAAAAATTGCTAAGTGCCATGCGATGATTAGTTAAAAAAAACTTTGTATCGAAAAGAAAATATCACGGAAACATGCAAATTATGTCGAAAAAAAGATCAGGGACCGACTTTGGAATACCAACATTGTATACAAAGGATAACACTACTTTTTTAACCCAACTTTCCTGGTTGTTTTCTACTTAGACCGCACACTTTATTCGCTTTTAATACGTATGATTTCACAAGACATTTCGAATGCGCGACGGGCACCACGGTTAGCTGATACTAATTTCTTTTCGGATAAAAGAGAAAGAGGGTACCAGTATATCAATACAGAGCATTGAACGGAAAAACTTCGATGCGTACTTTTCCAATATGTTCATATTCTTATTGCATATAATCTGACCGTATGCAAGAACTTTCATGTGGTTAACCCGATTAACTCACTCGCTACGTATGCATTTATTGTGCTTCATTAAAAGAACATACAGTTAGCATGAATTGTTAGGAGAACTATTTTTATTGGATGTTGTGATTGTAATCAGTTCTGGTACTACTTTGATTATTCAAATTCGCTAACGGCAATCCAATCAAAATACAGTGTATGAATACATTACGTCAGTGAACCCTCAGATGCGGTTTGAAAATGCAGACATCGCGGTTATGGCTATGAACTAGGCCACAAGTGCCCTATTCCAAAAATGGTACCGAATCTGGTAAACCTTCGTCTGGTGAATGGACTTTGTTCTGTATATTTTGAAAAAACAATGTATAAATATATACATCCAGTATGTGGCGAAGATCATATTCGTTGATCAGCCACTAAGTTTGATAACATAACTTCGAAGATAAATTAATGATTGAACATTGTATTTAAAATGCAATTATCTACACATTAAAGGGACTGTACATCAGATTGGCACCAAAAAAGTTTTTTTCTGTAACGAATCTCAGGACAATTATCTTAAAGAATGTGTAACGCTTTGATATATATTTGCCGAGAAAATACGTGAAATAGTGGATGAAATCAACACGTCTATCTGTTTAATAACTGTTTTAATCATGATATCAAGTCATGATACCACACTAATATGTCGGTCGTAGAATATGCTTTTCGCCACAAACTGGACGTATACAATTTTCAACAAATAAAGAAAAACTACGCTTACCTGACGAAAATCTGTAGTTTCTTATTAATAAGCCATATTGTTTGCAATTGAACATTTGACTTAACGTTTGTATCAGACAAAATTAAATACCCCCACCCTCCGTCCCGATTTAAGATCCATACAATACATATGTTTTGGCTCTAGATGAATTATAAAGTTCTGCAAACCATTTTTTGTATATACACATTTTTCAGTGTATGTTTCAATTCAGATATAAATATATTAACATCACCAACACTTTGAAATAACCATACATCATAAATTTCTAGTGATTGTTATACATCTCTAATAATTTTTGCCCATGACTTACAATTTGGCAGTCTTTCTAAATATGTATATATCATTTTATAAACAGCTTTAACATATTCAATATCATCACATTGTAAAATATTCAACCAATATTTAATCACAGTTGCAACTCTTCTAGTTAGTAATGGTGCTTTACCAGTTCTCCATAACATGATTGTTCTGAGTTTTGGTTCTCAACCCATTATTCTTTACAAAATTTCAAAAGAACTCTTTCTAACATACTGCTATCTTGTAGACCCCTTACTTCACAATCGTAGTTTAAAACGGGATGTATTAGTTATTAAAACCAAGATGAATAATGGCTGGTTGATATACCAGAAAAGTCTGAGTTTAGCTTGTACAAAGCCGCCATAACTTGTCATTGATACTTTTTATCCTATATCGCCTAATGTTTCCTCCATTTATAAAATCATAAGCTTTGTTTTATTTACATTAACACTAAGTTTACATCTATTACAGTAATCTATTACTGACCCTTTTGTAACTCACTTTCAGAGTTTGATAAGATAACAATATCATCAGCATATAATAAGAGGAACATTTTAACATATCTAATTCGACACCTTGAACATAAAATGTTCTTTTATAGAATTAAAATACATACAAAATATGAACGAAGACAACGATTATCCTGTCTAACGCCAAGAATACATGAGAAATTAGCACTTAACTGTTTTTTTTATCTAACCCTAGACCTAACATGTTCATACATTACTTCACTATGTCTTTTATCTTTCCTTTAACGCCAAGCTTGATTATTTTAAACCATATGTTTTTCTAACAAAATGATCAAATGCTTTGGTGAAGTCGACAAAAGCAGCCAATAACTTCTTCTCATTGTCTAACAAATGTTTTATTATGTCATGTAATACAAATACATTATCTACAGTTCTCATCTGCTTTCTAAACCCAGACTGAGCCTCAGCATATACATTATATCTCTGCCTAAGAGCTATGTCTATCATTTATAACATTTGTAAATAATTTCCCAAGTGTATTTAACAATGTAATCCCTCTATAATTATAAACATTTTCACGGTCACCCTTTTTACGTAACGGAACTATAAAACCTTCAGACCATTTTTCTGGAAAGTAGTTCATATCAAAAAGAATGTAAAAAGAGTTGATAAGCATGACAAAATAGATAACTTCTTACAAGCCTTAATAATCTCACCACATGAAAATAGTATATTATTCTCATCAAACATTATCTGCATTTCACCATCTTAATACCTTTCATTGACATACAAGATATTTTCATCAGGTTGAAAAACCACAGAGGTTGGATATTTATAGCTTGAAAATATAACAAAAATGTCAGTTAACTTGTTCACTTTGATGAGGAGAATTGTTTAACTATATTTCGTTTTAACATTTTCGAATATGTACCTTAGAATTTGACCGTTTAGTTATTTCTTATATTTTTGTCTGATTACTATCATAACTAAATTTCTTCATTCGAACGGTGCTTTTATACTCACTTCTACTAGCTTGAATCACTGCCTTTCTATAATTACTTAATTAGTATCCGGAACATTTCTGTAACTATTTAAATGTCTGTAAAAATCAGACTTCTTATCTTTACACTCATTATCAAAAACATATTTATATACAAACTGACTGACTGTTATTTTGCACATCTTTCTTAAATACTGGCATACAAATTTTATCAATGATATCACAGAGATCAGAGAGACAATTGTCAAAATTATTACTATTTTCTGCCAAATTTACATTACCACTTGCAGTTAACAGCTTCTGTGTAGCATTGACATTAGATGAAGTACAAACAAACACATTTTTCTTTTCAGAATTCCACACATATTGAAAATGACATGTTGTTAATTGTCATCATACATAGTACAAACATATGATAATTACATGACTGTCCTTGTTTGCATTAATTGCGTATTATCTCGTACGAATACCAATGCTTTAAAAGAATAACAATTGATCTTTAAACGAAATAACTACAAAAGAAATACTTTAAATTTAACTGCGACATAAGAGACAACTCGCTGACATATAATTACTGCATCTAGTTTCAAAAATGTTCAGTCAAGGAGGTTGAAACGAGTAGTCAGCACAATGTACGATACCTTAAAAATAATTACATAAATGCTGAAAAGTATATTAGAGACTAAAATGTTCGATACACAAAAAGCGTGTGCTATTTAAAGGCTATTTCCCTAAAAAGCAAACCTTTTGTGATGTCAAAAATATTACTTTATCTATAAAAAGGCACGTGCCTATGATGCGAATCAGATATCCCACTACAGTCATGTTTCGAAACCGGCAAACTGCGTCGCATTTATTAATTGCGAGTATAAATTTTGATTTCATTTCATAACACGAACCAAATACATAATGGGTGTCTTAATCATTCAAGTTTGAAACGTAAACATTATTAACTAAAGGTTGACTTTAATGTGATGAAATATTAATATTTGTTCTCTTGTTCTCATATTTATGAACTTATTCATTGCTTAATAGATGCCATACGTAGCAACTCATACTCATGTATTGCTTATTGTTTAACAATTGTATTTATCTATTTTGTATATATTTATACAATAAACCATAATGGTTTAAGTCGAATAAGCTCTGTTCTGTTTTGTTCTGTTTTATTAACAGTTTTCAGTTTCAGTTTATTGGGATATCAGCAAACAGGTGCCTTTGGCCAAACACAAACATTATAATACATACACAGATGGCCACACAAAAGAACAATTAAACATTTAATTAACTTGAATGTTCACTATCATTGGTATCGAACATTCCATATACATAATATTCATAAGATGAAGAAAACTAAGTGTTTTAAAGTCTTCTAGACAGATATCTGATTATTGCAATTGAAAAATACATAATTTGCATTAATAGCAATAAGTTAAGGATACTTCTTACTAGATTTAGATGTTCGGCACACAACCTTAATATTGAAGAAGGAAGATATAGAAATATAAACCGAGAAGATAGAAAATGTAATATGAATGTTGTAAAAAATGAATATCACTTTTTGTTAGTGTGTCCTCATTATTTGGATTTACGTACAAAATATATACCCAGGTATTATATTCACTGGCCTAATATGACCAAATTTAATAACTTGATGTCCTGTAATAATGATAAAATATTGAATAATATTGCTACTTATTTATCATTCGCTACGGATAGAAGAAATGCTGCTTAGCATAATTAACATGTCTAAATACATTGCATGTATAGTTATAGTTCATACTTTTCTCCTTAAGATTAAATGTTGTAAAAATGATCTCATATTTATTTCATATCTACAGTTCACTCTATTTTGTTGTCATTAATACCATCTCGTATGTTCTTTGTGTACTGGCAATGTTCTAATTGAATTTGCTAATAAAACTTTGACTTGACTTGATCACGAATTTATATTGCAGAAACTGTTGTGATATTATCAGAACTTTATTTAAAAGACGTGTATGTTAATAGCAAATATGTTGCAACATGTATTCATTTGAACTTTTTATATTATTATAATTTATTATCATAGCAAAACCAGAAAAAAAACAGCAAAAACAATAAAGTTTCGTCATAGCCTTGGTGTCGTATGCAGTGTTGTACTTGGAGTGGTTCAAGTTATTTGCATGTATGAAAGATCATGTACCAGACATGAAACTTAGAGAGGTGAAATATATATTATAGGACGTTATCTTATAAAGACAAATTTTAGGAAGTAATTGCAGTAGCGAATACTTCATTCAGTAGTTACTGTAATTTAATATAGGAAAGGAAGTTTAAAGTCTGAATTTGGTTACAAAAAACATGATTTTGATTGATATTAACTCGTTACATTGTTAAATCTTATATAAGTTGCGCGTGCAGACATACACGTTTCTCAACTGATATTAGAAAAACAACTTGATAATAAAAACAGCTTTCTTGCACACAGTGGTATCATCGTCAAATGATTTAACTTCTTACAAAAGTAAACCTGCACATGATTGCCTATGTACATTAACCATATACTACAATTATTAAATGTTCGGGACAGTATATTAATAAAAAAAATACCTTTTGAAATACTTACGCATTTCAAAGTTATTTTAACATACGATAAAATAAAACGCTAATAATACCCTCTCAATATTCGATTACTGTACAGAACCATGTCTCCACGAATTGGATCG
Organism: Mya arenaria; assembly: GCF_026914265.1. Taxonomy (NCBI): domain Eukaryota; kingdom Metazoa; phylum Mollusca; class Bivalvia; order Myida; family Myidae; genus Mya; species Mya arenaria. The sequence continues at coordinate 14,139,560 of NC_069126.1, read as the reverse complement.
CCGGACATATTCACATGTAAGCACACCGAAAGCTCTAACAACCATAATCCATTTAGCAGATAATACATTCACCATTCAAAGAAGTCATTAACCTTTTTTATTTAGTGGATTAATAGGAAGGTCACGCATGGGCGCTGGCTAGTATAGAGACATTTCGCGCTAAACACTAAGAGAGTTAGTATGTAATTTTGATATAAGATATACATATATATATATTATCATGTCAATTGGTTCCAACTCCATGGTCAAGGCCATTGGACTTATAACATGTCAATTCGACAAGTTCAAGAAGCAATCAGACAAGTCAACGTGGTAATCAGACATAATAAGTACCGATAAGACATAACATAACGTATCTTTGACCTGATAGGACGGAAATAGATAATGCGTTGGTTGGACACAATTGAACATCAGTTTGACATTATGACATGTCAGTTAGGCCTAATACCATGTCGGTCTGACATTAAAGCATGACAGTTAGACACAATCACATGTCGGTTAGCCATAAAACATGCTTGTTATACATAATAACATGTCAGCTTGACATATTTATATGTCATACTGACAAACTCACATGTCGATTAGACATGATAACATTTCGTGATGACATAATAACATGTATGTTAGACATAAAAGTATGCCAGTTAGACATCATAGCATAACAGGCCACAATATAAGACAGTTATGGCGTTCCATAGACTTTTTTCAACGTATTTACTTGTGTAAGACATTTTAAAAGGCAAATGATTTTCGATTTGTCTAATTTTGACATCATTTGTTTAGAAACTCCTTATTACATCAATCGTAAGATTCAAGTTTAAAGAGAAAAGACAAAGCCTATTAATTTTATATTATTCAACAACGAAATAAATATAAAAAGGTTTCGCACATTTAAGTGGCTATCATTTACCATTCGAAACTGCTCGGCATTTTTTTATCAAAAACAACATGGGATGTATACGGACGGTTTACAATGTCAAAAATCTGTACACTATAATTACGCTGCATGTAGATCGCGTAGTAATTTCAATTTAGCAGTTAAACTTAATGACTTTACTCTTATGAATCTTAATTATGTTTGCAATGATACACTTCGCTGCCAATCAATTTAAACTAAGTTCTACAAATACAAGCTAAAACACTACATTCTATTAATAATATTATTCAAATTTTTACGAACTACTTCTACTGATTTACCGGCAAACATCCGAGGTTGTTTTCGATAGGAATGTCCGAGGAATTCCGAATGATCATCCGAGTCATCCTTGATAAAGCAATATATAACACCGTACTTATTCAATAATTTCAGTTTTATTATGTTTAAGTTGTAAATAGTTTGCAAATGAGCAGAGCATATAACAATAATAATTGAATAAAGTGGATACAACATATAACATAACAAGTGAAAATAATGATCTCGTAAATAATAAACGTTTTTCATACATTGCTTCTTTTGCAGGTCAGCTGAATGGTATGCCTAGAATGACATTGGTGAATAATTTGCAACTGTCGCTGTTGGAGTACAAAGCCCGAGTAAATGGTAATTTATACAAAGGCGTAAACTAGTAATATGTATATAGCAACACAATATGTCTGTTCTTGTACATCAGATCTATTAGGTAAACATTTTAAGTAATCGAATATAACCTCGGACGACAACACAGAGAAGAATTGCACTCAGATAAAACTCTTTTTTATTTTCTTTCAAAACTATATTAATTAAAAGGAAGGAGTTTTTTCTTTCTTTTTTATTTGTTTTTGTAAAAGATATAAATGATATACATGTATTTTCATTTCAGTGAAAGATCGTATTCAATTTCGCAAGTGTCATATTAAAAATATAACTCTAACCCTAACCCACGTATGACAATGCAGTTTTATTATGATCGCAAGTGAAATTAAAAACGATCTTACACCGCAATCAACAAACTTTCTGTTTTGTTAATGCTTAATCTCGGAGCTTTAATGGTATTCCAATATACGTTACAATATACCCCTTTTTGAAAAGAGTATTTTCAACGCCACTTCTCGTGGGACGGCCCTCACGCAAAGTTTTGACAGCTGGTGACGTAACTGCCAATTCTATTTCAGGCCTGTTGAGAAATAGTGCTCAGAGACTTGATTTTATAGTTGAATTTTACTCGTGTAGTGCAAACATTTTAAGAACTTTTATTTATGCATTTATCTTCCAAATAATAACATTTAATCCACGAAAGTAATTTGTAGTTGAACAGGGCATGAAAACATGACCAAAATAATACTTATCACCATTTATTGAATGAAAATTTGGAAGGGTCGTTCATGTTGATAAAATAAAGGTGAATACACATTTTAAAGTTTTAGAGTTTGATTTTGATACTGGACAACAACAATGCTTTCAACGGCAGTGTCGTTGTTTACTCACTATCCTTGCCCATGGTCAGTTGTTGTATCACTAACTAGGCAAACAATCCAGTATAGCCCCGACCACGCCAACAAGGCGCGATGCTCCGGAGGCAACATTTCTTGTCCTGTCCTACAGGACCAGCCAGAATCTGAGTCTTTCTTGACATAAAATCATTAATGTTCAGGTATTCCTACCACCTTTCCAAATTTTTCCTGGTTCTGACATACATGTCCAGCCATAACCTTTACATCTCACACAATCAATCTATCACGATATGAATCCCATCATCATTCCAGTGGAACCCACGACCACGCCCAGAAAGCGCGGACCATCCAAAGTACTAATCCTGACCTACATGCGGTCCGGCTCGAGTCTCACAGGAGACATACTCCAGCAAAGCCCCGGGGCGTTCTATGTGTACGAACCTATCCATAACATCCGGTGGCATGACAAAACAGAGAATTGGACATATCCTGATGCCCCTACTAAGTACGTTAAAGATAAGAAGCCGAAAAATAATCATGCTCGAGTATTAAGAAGTAAGGAGCACGTTTTATTAGAGTTTTTATCATGAGTCTGTTGGAGCATCACTGTTGGCAACAAATGTATTCCTTTCCTTTCTGCACCTGTTTTCAACTTAAATACTTGCTTAAGTTTAGTGGGGTTTTTTTCAAATGAATGATTCTATCTAAGTAATGACACTATGATTTTTTCGCTTTACCACTAAAATCTTTATTAAAACAGGAACAGAACTGGTGTCGAAATTGAGAGGTCATGAAGTGGAACCCCGTTGGTTCGAACTCACAGGAACCAGCAAAAATTCGAGCCAAGCGGTCATTTTTACTTTCAGTAAAAATAAAATCTGCCATTTACATCTAGTTCGAGCCAGCGAGTAATTCGTGCCAAGCGATTTCGAGCTAACGGGTTTCAACTATATAATTAAAGGCGAGACCACGAGGTTTTTTGTGAAACAAACATATCATCTCATTGACAACTTTAAGTGTCGCAATCTCGTGTGCAACATTTTTCCCACCGTGTGTCATTTTATATATGAGGCCATAGGAATTATGACATATACAAATGCATTTCGTTCTGGTATAGTGTTAACAGCGTACTGCAGAAAATGGGATTATTTTGTTTGTTTCATTTTAGGCTCGTAACACCAGAAACTATTCACAAGGAGCGAGTGGACGTGCTATACCGGCTGCTTACTTGTGATCTCATGAACGTTCCAGACAGGGTCCTAGAGGACGGTTTCCTAGGTAACGAATGAGCTTGTCCCTATAGTGTTCATTTTATTATTAAAAAGTATGCATTATAATGAACATAAAGAGAAATCAATGCTTATTTACTATAGGTATTCATTGGAGATCGATATTTAGTATTCAGTCATTACTTAAGCATGCATGCCAAACCGGAGACTAATCAGAACTACTGAGATGTTTTAAAATAGATCAAATTTACTTCGAAGTGGAAATATTATTTATGTACATATAATTCGCGTTTTATGCACGACTTTGTTGTTTCTCATATAAATTGCTCGACTTTTAATACGAGTACAGTATCAATAAAGGGCATTACACAGTGCAAAAGTCGTTCGGAGGACCAAAACATAATAATTTTAAGTTTTGAAGGTCTATATTTCACAAGCATATTACATATAACCGTTGGGACATGTGTAATTAAGAGTTAATAAAATTTTACGAATGAAGGTTTAACCCGATTTATAATAAAAAAATATCATTTGCATTTTTTCCGGAAGTGCCTTTATTCAAAATGAACATGTGTCTGTGTCAAAATAGTCAGTACTACCCAATCATTCAAGAATTGTGTGAGGCTTTGAGGTGATTGCAGCTATTTCACAATAGATATTTATTTGCATTTTCATTATTTTGTTGAATATCTTTCTCATTTGAAAATAAATCATCAAGAAGACTCGAGCCATTGTTAAAAGGTAGACTGTGACATTTTGATACAAAATACATAGTCATATTGTTGACAGAATTTTCCGAAAAAAATGCAAATGCTTTTTAGTCCAAAATATGATAAAATCTTCTTTCGTAAAATTTGGTCATCTCCTTAGTACACCAAACCATGTCTTAAAGGATGTTTGTTTTACTTCTTGAAATATTGTTCCTCAAAACTAAATAAAACATGAACTTTTGAAACGTTTCAAATTTTTGGCCTTCCCCACCCAATTTTGCACTGTGAAAGATCCTTAATTGTCATGTATATTCTTTAAAATGTTTAGGTAGAGGTTTCTTAACAAAGGAACTACAACCTTGTGTGAAGGCTGCCAAACAAAACCACAACAAGACGGAAGGTACAAGGGCTTGCATACAGGACCTTCAGAACGCATGTCAAGCGTCGCCTCTACGTGTGCTGAAGACGATTAGGTTTAGCATGGAACAGGCGAGAAACCTTTCCGTGTTGATACCGGATCTGAAAATCATACACCTTGTACGTGACCCCAGGGCAACACTTAAATCACAAAATTATCTAGGGGAGTGTAACGGGGTTGCAAGACAGCAGTGTGTGGAGAGATTCTGTGCCCTGGTTGAAGACGATATTGTTAAAGCAGATTTGATCTCGAAGTCCGACCGGAATAGAATTTTTACTCTGAAATATGAAAGATTAGCTAAGAGCCCTATACAGGTATCTAAAGAACTGTATGAATTTGTCGATGGATCATTTACCAAGCAGGTAGAGGAGTATATTTTTAATATCACGTCAGCAGGTCGCAAAGATGACTGCATTATATGCACCACAAGGGGAAATTCTACAAAACTTGTTAACGAGTGGAAGAAGACAATGAATAAAGACTTCGTTAAAGAAATTCAAAACAGATGTAACTACCTCTTAAAAAGATTCCGTTATGAAATCATTTCATTGTAGGTTTATATAGTTTAACAGTTTAATAATTTTAATACATGCATGTGTATGTACATTACAGAATGATGAAACCACATTAATCCGATTATGCCCAGAACTATTAATAACCAGATCTTATTTTTCTTTAGTTTTACAATCTCCCTAGAGCATGGTATTGCCTACGATGTTGTATCAAATCAGAATAAAGCAAAGCACAGTGTGTAAGTTGAACTATCCATGTATACAGATACAGTACCAGAAACATTGCTTAAATATACTTGTTTTATAATTTACTTGTTCGCCAGGCCCCAATTTCTCGAAACATCTGAAGCTCAAGCTGCACTCTCACAACTTTACCGTTCTGACAACTTTTTATCGTTTGTCCTTACAAGTGTATCACTGCTGAAAAATCGATCGCAGTTGTCAAAACGGTTAATCTGTGAGAGTGCAGCTTTAACAGGCTTACGAAGCTTATTTCACTTAGCCAAAACATACACTTCAAAATGAAAAAGTGTTGATTGCAATTATTTCCATTTAAGTCTTATATCTTTAAGAAAAAGAAAATATCACCAAAATTATAGGGAAACAATAATAATGAGATTAGCTTAATCCTGTTATAAGAGAAGTTTCGAGAAATTGGGGCCAGTGGCACAAATGAATAAGCCATAACACATTTTCATGGACTATATCATTTTCTAAGTTTGAATGTATATGAATTAGTAGAACATTAATTTCCGCTTGAATGTAGCGTAATATCCGCTAGGTGGCGGACAATAGAAGGTTTCGTGCACGAGGAATTAAGTGTAACTGTCATTCAGCTTTGGGCAGTCGACGTGTTAACTTCAATAACTTTTCTTTTTATCAAAGTTTGAATTTTTTGTGTTGAAAGTTACTAATGGATTGGTAAAAATACGTGTTTAATATGAACATAAGTTATCAAATATATTATATTATATTATGTTAATATGATTAAGAAAAGCAAAATAATCATGTTTAATTCAGTTTGAATATATCATTGTGTATGATTTTATGTGTACATGTACAGTTGGTTGCCCAAGTGCTTAATCCAGTATTAAATCTGAAATGCTTGAAATGATATTGGCGTTCTGAGTTGTTTTTGAAGTTAGATATGAAGTGTGTTCATGGAATGAATGTAATCAAGGTTCATTTCAGCCTATTTGTATTACAAAATACTATCCAAATGCAGCATGCTTCACCGTTATTAACATAAGCTGGACCTTTATGTTTGCAATTATGTTTGTACAAATAATTAAGATCATAAGTATATGCGCTTACTAATCATTAATTTGTTACAGTACTTTTCCATCATGACAACAAACGTTCGTGTAAGGACATTGGTCCAAAAACAACAAGTATATTTGATTTTAATGAGATTTACATACCAGAAAGAACACTTGCTATTTTGTCATACAATTGAATGCGAAAGTCGTCTGCCTTTTTAATAAAAAAACATTCCTGACAACAACAGAAGCTTGGTAATGGTTTACTAATCATTGCTTTATGCAGTTTTTACACGGTTTTAGACAATAATATGCATGCATGTTTTAATTTGGTTCATTGATATATGTTTAGCATAGCTTATAAAGGTTCTCTCCTTTGGAATTAAATTACACGTTTTGCAGACCAAAGAGAATGTTAAACAATGTCAATTACATGTACATTCATATATAAGTTTTTTTATGAAAACTTCTTTAAACATGCAGAATATAATCTTAAGAGCACTAAAGAATGCATGTGTATTTACACGTAAGTATAAACATCATGATTTGGGCAACAAAAAAAGAGAAACAATGGACAAAGAGAGCATTGATGAAAACAGAGATAGAGAGAGTGAGAATACATGAGAGTACGTGAGTTAAGGGTGTTGTAAAACGTAAAAAGGCCAAGTCAGGGAATATAGCATGATCAGAAGCATTTCAAGTCTTGTAAAAAGTGAACACTACCGAAAAATATTAGTTGCTCTCGTTATTAAGGGGGGAACGAAATCAATGTTAATTTCTGTGATTCTAGACCGGTGAAAGTGAAGGGCACTACAACCCTTACGCAGTCGTCAGTGTAATATCTGCAAACGGCGGCTATCGTTGTAATTGTATAAAGGACAGACTGGATATTAACTAGAAAGAGGTCGCTTGAAAGAAGCAATACAAGGGATATCCCGCATATTCTGAGGAAGCTCATTCCGTCCACGTATAGAAGAAGGGGGAAAGGAAGAAAAGTAAGAGCTGGTACATGACATAACACGTCATGTTTAAGATGTATGGCGTAGTGGATAATTCGGGAAACTAACAGTTGGAGGTGTAGGGGATTATAGATATTCAGATTTAAGGCAGTTTTTCATAATTTGAGATTGAGTCCTTCAGAAAGAGTAACTCAGAACAGCACCTCATAAAGAACAGAAATTGATATTAGCTTTGTAGCTCCAACAATTATACCGGCGCCATTTTGCAGATCATTTTTACGTATTCCGTACAATTATCCAAGACAGTATCAGCATATTCAGAAGTTGGGTGAATGTTTGAAAAGTAGAGTATTTCTGGACATCGTCTGTCCAGACGGAATTTAAGCTTTCGCATGATGTAAATGAGTTTGAGTTTATAGTGCTTGTGTCATGTACAGTAACTAGAAATAAACAAACCAGGATTTTTGTATGAGTCCGTTTCTGAAATGTGTTGAACATACGTAGACTACACAGGATAGAAGCGAGGTTGCCTGTTTGGGGGGAAATAAAATTGACATAGTTTTTGCAGGGTTAAAGCTAAGCATTTATAAGCCTTTATTAATTTGTATATAGTATAAATTATACAATGTCGTCCGGTTAGCACACTCTTTCCCACAAAGGGGTCCGGCTAGCACATGTACGTGAGTTAGGTGTGTGGCCATGTCGTCCGGTTAGCACACTATTTCTCACAAAGGCGTTTGGCTAGCACATGTACGTGAGTTAGGTGTGTGGCCATGTCGTCCGGTTAGCACACTATTTCTCACAAAGGCGTTTGGCTAGCACATGTACGTGAGTTAGGTGTGTGGCCATGTCGTCCGGTTAGCACACTATTTCTCACAAAGGCGTTTGGCTAGCACATGTACGTGAGTTAGGTGTGTGGCCATGTCGTCCGGTTAGCACACTATTTCTCACAAAGGCGTTTGGCTAGCACATGTACGTGAGTTAGGTGTGTGGCCATGTCGTCCGGTTAGCACACTATTTCTCACAAAGGCGTTTGGCTAGCACATGTACGTGAGTTAGGTGTGTGGCCATGTCGTCCGGTTAGCACACTCTTTCTCACAAAGGCGTCCGGCTAGCACATTTACGTAAGTTAGGTGTATGACACCCAGTCGGATTTCTCCGAGAGTTTTAAGACCGAGTTGATATTTGCCTTAAAAAGGCTTTTGATGTTCATCAACAATGCTAAAAGATGCATCCCAACCTATTTTGCAACTTAGATAGCCTTGGTACAAATCAGAAATTAGACATCCAACAAACAAGCGTACTAAGCGAAAGAAAAGCCACTTCATCGAAGCTGCACGATTTGTCCGAATAAAGAAAATAAGGAACAAAGTAACTCATATTATAAAACAAGCTGGGGAAATGTTTTATAGTGACTTGGAAAACAAAATGAGTTTAGTAGTTCAAATCCGCCTCTGTATCGGATAACTGTTCGAATGCTGACAAAGCAAGCAATGCAAATATTATACCTCCGTTGCAAAACCCTGACAACATGTATTAATTCTCTCTCTCTCTCTCTCTCTCTCTCTCTCTCTCTCTCTCTCTCCAATTTTATTTCTTACACTTAGCTTATTTTCTACTATATAGACTATTATGTCTTGCACTGTGTACATTATGTTTGATTGTGTATTTAAGTCATATGATTAAAACAATCAAACAAACAAACAAAACAAACAAACAAACAAAAAAACAGCAATATCATACAAATCGTAACAGCAATGTATATGAGATTATATTTATAGATACTTAAATATTCGAGTATCTTTCCTTGAAAACCTTACTACAGAAATTAATTAATATGTCAAAGAAGATTCATTATCAGTATCAAGTTTTGCTATCAAATTTAACATCTTTGATTTCTTATATAATTGCTCGGGATACTATTGTGTTGTGACGATTAGCTTTTTATGCTTAAGTCGAATACAATTTCTGTTTCTGTTTATAAGTGCGTCGAATGTCGCTATACATTTTGCAAACTAAAAACAAATGGAACTCATCTTCTATATCTTCTATATCATTTAAATTAGAGAGTGTACATTTAGCTATCTTGTCTGGGAATATTGTTCTGTCGACCCAATTCAATATTCAAATTATGGGAGGACAGAATAAGCTTTGTTAAAATATTTCTGTATTTTCAATAATGTGAAATATATGTTTTACTTCCTTATAAATATACAATAATTAGTGTGTCTCCATGGCAGCCCTCCACCCTGTTATATAAATATCTCTAACTTTATTTCTAAATATGGGGACAGATGCGTTTATATCAACAGACTCTGGAAACAGCCAAACGTCCACAAAACCGGCCAACAAAAGAATATTCTTAACTTTACGTGTTTTGGGTTCTTTAATGAAGTATAACAACAGAGATGTTTCTGTACTGAGTTTATTATAGCGACTGAATACATATGGCTATAGGTGGAGTATATATCTCTGAGCATGCAGATCATATTCAGTTACAGCTAGCTTTAGACATACACCAGAACATCTCCCTTCTTTGAAAAATAACAAATCATGCATAATTAATAAATCATAAATAGTCTGTGTCTTCAATTATACTTTTTTACTGTATTGTTCTGATCACAAAATTGTGTCCACGAAAATGTATAAGCTCACATGTATGTTCAGTGTCATTATCAAGACTCACTGATAACTTTCACATGAAACAGAGATTATCAAAGAAACATGATCCATGCCTCAGTCTGGCATTTCATTGCTAAAACAAATTACACTGAAACAATAACTTTTGGTTTAATAACTCGACCAGAGCGTTTGATATAGTTGTGGATGTACTTGAACTTATATCAAGTTCGGGAGATTCCGGGGGATTACTGGTTCCCGGGATGTTAACATTACTTTCCACTGTAAGTGAATTATCTCTGGTGAATGAATCCTGTAAGATTTCCAAATCATCATCAGAAATCAATGGAGTTTGTGGGGTTTCATTTGTTTTCATTAAATGAACTATATTTCTTCTGTATTAACCACCATCTGGAGTTTGATCAGTAAATGACCTTTCACTTTGTTTGGCAATGCATGTTGCCGGTTTCCACAGTTAACCTAGCCTTATTCTGAGTGAATCACCAACTTGAATTGGCTGTAAAGTCTTCGCGTTCTTATCATATAACCTCTAGTCTTTTATGTTTCTGTTCAAATAGAAATTGTTTGACATAATCATGGTCAGGTATTTTGGGTGTGACATTTTCACTTGATAGTGGGTATAACTGATCACAGCTGTCTGCCCATTAACAACTGTGCTGGTGAGTAACCGCATTCCAATGGTGTTGCTCTGTATTCCAGAATACCTATAATAGGATCTTGACCATCAGACATTGATTTTGACAAAATGCGTTTGACAATACCAACATATTTCTCTGCTAATCCATTCGACTGGCTGTGATATGGATCAGTCAAAATTCCAATCACTTGCACATTTCTTGAATTCAAGACTTGCATAGCATGGACCATTGTCAGAGACAACTTAATATGGTATACCAAATCTACCAAATATGCCTTTTATTCTATCTATGACAGTTTGACCTTTTGCATTGGGTAACTGTTTTACTTCATTGTAATGACTATAATAGTCCACCACAATGAGATGTTCTTTTCCTTGGAAGGAAAATAAGTCTGTTCCAACCTTAAACCAAGGGTGTTCAGGGACATAATGTGGTTCTAAAGGCTGTTTTGCATTAGAGTATCTTTTCTCTAAGCAAGTTGGGCACATTTCCTTTTCAATTTGAGCATAGATTTTCTCGCTTTTCATCAATGACTTTGACGCGTATGCCACTGGACGTTCATTTTGTAACAATGTGGCACCTAACGTATGCCACTGGACGTTCATTTTGTAACAATGTGGCACCTAACCCTACTTTAACTGCTCCTGTCGCACTGCAAAGTACAAGGCTTCTTTGGATCATAATATGCAAGTACAGGAGAACTTGTCATTATATGTCCTTGACTTTTTGAAAAGCGTCGTCATGTTCCCTTTCCCATTGGAAGTGAACATTCTTCGCACAAAGCTGCCTTAAAGGACTTGTGACTGTTGCCAAGTTTGGCGCAAACTTCGATAAGTAATTGACCATACCCAAAATTGTTTCTAACTCAGCTTTACTTTCTGGAGGGCTCATTTCTGCTACAGCAGATATTTTCGATTTGTCTGCTTTTAGACCATCACAAGTTAAAACATGACCAAAATATGAAACTTCACTAACACTATTATGGAGCTTATCTTGGTTAAACTTGATTCCCATTTCTCTTGACCTATTCATGACCAATCTCAAATTTGCATCATGCTCCTGTTTGGTCTTTCCAAAAACCAAATTATCGTCAACAATAGCTACGATGCCTGGCAAACATTAGTCAATTTTCCTTTGAAACGGATCATGTGACAGACAAAGACCAAACGGTAATCTTTGAAATCTGTATCTTCCATATATGCTGTTGAAAGTAGTCAAAAACGAGGACTTATTGGACAATTTCAAATTCCAAAATCCTGACCTGTCATCAAGTTTAGTGAAAAACTTCGCTCCATTTAGTTTGGGTAACACATCATCAAGTGTTTTTTTTGGTAAATGAGGTCTAAGTATTGCCCTGTTTAAATCTTTTGGGTCTGAGCATATTCGAACACTGTCTGAATTTGGCTTTTCAACACCCACCATTGAATAAACCCAATCTGTTGGCGTTGTGACCTTGGTAATGATATCATCATCTACCATAGACTGCCACTGCTGTTTAACCTTTTCCTCTAATGGAATGCGTCTTGAAAGATGAACCAACAGTTAGTTCTCATTCGGCGAAATGTTTTGCGATCTTGCACTTAAACAACCAACAATTCTCTATTTGTGTATATAGATAGATAAAATATCAAAACATAATATGAAAACGGTTTGCTGGGAGTAGAATTTGTAATTGTAAAGCGTTTAGTTATTCCCTAAATAATGGGTTGAAATATGGAGGGGTCGAGGCCCGAGCTGTTTCATATGTCTTTTACGATCACGACATGGTACGGTACGGAAAGTGAACGGTTAATACAGAAAGCAAGATGGCTGCGCCCAGTAAAGCCGATTATTTGAAGAAATATTTATCAGAAAATGCGGAAGAAAAGAAGAAAAAGAAGAGGAAAAAACTTGCCGGAGCCCCGGCTAAAGTTATTAAGTAAGTGTTTAATATTATGACGGATAAGATCATATTTATTCCTTCTAATGCGTTTCTATTTTCCAAATTCATCATGTCAAGTTGTATTTCAAATCATTTTCAACACCGCTTTAAAACATATTGAAAACGTTTTATATCAAATTTCTGCTACTGTAAATCTAGGAGGTAAAATATGCCGGATTCGAACCCACAACTGCCAGAATAGTAGGGTACTTGTCAGTACTTCTTGACCTTACCATGCTTACCCACAAGCACAAGACTTACAGTACACTCAACGAGTTAGACCCACTTTCCTCGCTCACTCCGAGGGATAAAGTCGGTGATCGCGGGTTTCCTCGGAGGGTAAAACTGTTGTTTAATATGAACAATAGCGTTGAGAATCGTCCGATTTTATGATCCCGCAGCGGAACTCTGAGTCTAATCAGAAAAGCAAGAAATCATTCTTGTTTAAACGTTATTTATTTTTATGCTTATCCACATTGTTATGCGTAAAAGATTCTTACATGTACCAACGTTTAATTTGTATTTATGTCCGTAAATGCCAATTGAATATTGTCTTGAATTATAAACATTGAATCATTAAAGTATATCCACTAAGTTACTGCATCATAAAGCAGTTGACTATTTACACGATTCTGAACCATGACCTCTGACGTCAAGCGCGTGATCAATACAATGTAGAATATACTATTTATTATTGATGGTTAAAAATAGCTATGATGTTTCATGGAATTTTCCACAGAAAACGAGGCAAGAAGGCCTTCAAAACCATGCGCTGTGAACTTTGAACGCGTGTTTGACCTCCTGATTTTCTGAAAATGTGTAACCTAGAATTTCTCGGAAGAAATGTGTTTATCATTCATTAGCAAAAACACGTTTATAAGATAAATGTGCAACTAGTGAAATACGACTGCATTCTTGTGGTAAGCTAACTTCATGCAAAACGGGCAGAGGAAAAATAATAAAAAGCAATTTACTGGAGCCGTCGTAATCCGTTGAAAATTTTAATAAAATAAATATAACTTTAGCGTAGATTCTTATCTAGTGTCCGCAGAGTTTCGCGGAGTTAACCCCTCTGAGGAACGCCGAGTTCGTTATTCTTCGGTCGACTGATCACCCTCCGAGGGCCTTAAATTCAAACTCCGAGGAAAGCGGACAGTCGATAAAATCATTGTGTTGGCCGCGATAGCAAAAATCCGCGGAGGGAAACGGAAAGTGGGTCTAACTCGTTGAGTGTACTGTAACCCTCCAAAAGGCTCCATTAACTGTTTTAGGCTGATACACATACTCTTGAGACTACTTAAGTAAAGCTGGGTGGAAAAGTGTGGGAAATTCTGGCACAAATAAAAAAAAATTGTTGACAAACACTTGTATGTTGATCTTTAAACCCGGAAAAATATTAAAATTATTAGTCGATCATTGATAAATTTCTGATAATTAAGGTGAACAAGCCCGAATTCATATACTTCTGCTTGGAATAACATTCTTGAACAAGCCCTGCTGTATAAAACACAGAATTTGAGCAAGCCCGGAAAGCATTTTACCATTGCAGGGCTTGTCGGCTTGTTATGACTAGTTTAATTGATAGTATAATTCGTTCAGATTCCCAAAACTAATCATGCATATATTATTATAAAGTTTTTTTTACACAGTAGTCAGGAAAACCTAGTAATAATTAAGGACTCAAGCAACAGAAGCAGTTTTTTAATCTGTTTTATAGCCATTGTTCAGCTATGTTCCCATTGCCAAAAAATGTTTTCCCAATTTGGCCATACATTAACAAATAAGATACTTTTCTACCTTGTACAGGCTTTAAAGAAGTGCATTAATTGTTTAAAATCATCAATATAACTATGACTTTTGTACCATAAATTAATTTTAACATTTGAGCATTTTTGTCCTATTTCTGATACCTTCAAGTGAACTTTCCCATTTTGAAGAGTATATGCATTCTTCCAAAAAATTTGGAAAGAAATTCATGGTCATAAAGAAAGAGAACTTCTAAATGAAATTTCTTTGAAGGAATTATACAAACAAAAATGATAGTTGACTCATTCCATTTATCTTTCAGATCAAGGATTGTGGATGATGATGTAGATTTCAAGTCGCTTTTGCCCAGTAACCTGAGTAATACTCTTGAAGAAGATGTGGGAGACAATGACCCAATGGTAGCAGATGTGATTGACGAGAGACCCGAGCATGTCAAGATGCTGGAGAAATATCGATCTTCTGGTGCTTGGAAAGTGCTTGGGAAAGGTGACTCTTTTTACTTAGGCCTAAAATAAAAAATTTCTTGTTTGGAGTAACGCGACCGACCTATAAAAATCGTTGCCGACTCAAATTATTTTTTTGACATTTTGATCCGCGAATTTTTTTTTCAACGCCTTTCCGCTACTATTTTCTGTTTCTGCTCTTTTCTTCTGTTTCGGTTCTTTTCGATTTGTAGACACACTCGTAGAGCTTCGGTTTTTATCGCTGATCGCAATGAGCGTTTCGAAAACATGGCTGACTGCAAGTTTGTCGAAGGTGAACCGAACGAAATTACGTTTTGTGTGACAATAAATTACTTAAATAAAAAAATTAAAAACAACTTTGTAAGAAAATTCAATGTCGACTACACATGGTACGATGTATTTGATATTTTAATGGAGAATGATGAAACAATCCCAGAGAGCTACTACGACAACTTCGAAAAAATGTCAAAAATAATGTTCTCGTCAAAGCCCTCAGAGACTGCAACAGAAAAATTTAGTCCACATTCATATGACAGGATTTCAGTATTATTGACTTTGATAAAACTTTAAAATATGTAACAATTGCCAATTTGTTTCACATTTTCGTTTGCTTATCTTGAGTGTCATAAGTTTGTTTTGTTGAGTTCATCTCTGTGTCAGTCTTAAGTAGATTGAAATTCTTTGAAATTAAAAAAATAAAGGATCAGAAGTTAAGATGTTTGTTGTTCAAAAGTTTATTACAATGCCTTGAATAACTAGTGTTATGTAGTGAATGTACTGTACACAAGATCCAGTTGTCGTTGGAGAAAAAAAAAAAAAAAAAAAAAAAAAAACCTACCTACCTACCCACCTTAAAAAATCTGGGTCGGGTTACTCCAAACAAAATTTTTTTTAAGGTTGGCCTTATGTTATTGATAAATTTACAACACGATTTCATTGAATGGTTCAACAATCCTGCATGTTTATAGTTTGTTTGATTGTTCAATGCACCTACAAATTCTTACTTGTTATAAAACTACTACTTTACTTACTGTCTGTTTTTCGCACACTATCCTTTCAATTAAAAGTTTAATACAGGTATAACATTATCATTTGTCAAAATACAGGTCAATAATTCCTTCTCGTTTGACAAAACAATTGATAAGGAATGTATAACTTGAGGTGATTGTTTAGAAAGAATGTATATTGATTACAAATTCTTGTAAAAAATTATGAAAGACCTTATGTATAAGAAAGTTTGTCTCTGTAATCAATCACCAGTTAAAATAGATTTTTTTTATATGCTTGACCTTCAGTTATTTATGAAAACTTAAATTCCTTTGAAGATGAAGAAAGGGACATTGCTGATCGACAAAGGAAATATAGACATGATTCAGACTCGGATACTTCACCACCCAGACACAGACGACATGATTCAAACACAGACTCAGACACATCACCACCCAGGCGTAAAAGACATGATTCAGAAAGTGATCAGTCACCACCTCGTAGGTCAAAGCAATCTTCAAACACACAAAGTAGAGACAGGCATAATTCAGAGTCTGATTATTCCCCACCTCGAAGAAAAAGACATGATTCTGGTTCAGATTCTGATCCGTCCCAACCAAGAAAGAAACAAAATAAATCAACTGCTGATAGACAGTCACATAGACGAAAGAGACATAATTCAGACTCTGACCCATCACCACCTAGAAGACAAAGGAATGACTCAGATTCTGACCAATCACCACCCAGGAAACAAAAGAGGCATGGTTCAGATTCTGACCAATCGCCACCTAGAAAACAAAGGCATAACTCAGATTCTGACCAATCGCCACCAAGAAGAAAAAGGAATTTTTCAGATTCCGACCAATCACCGCCAAGAAGTAAAGGTTCAAGACAGTCATCCAAACAAAAGGCTGTACAAGATATAACTGGAAAAAGAAAGAAACACAGACATAACTCGGATTCAGACAATTCACCACCCAGAAAAGGCAAAGAAAAGACTGAGAAAACTTTGTCTGGGAAAAAGGCAGGACTCAGCTCTGCTAAAGAAATGAGAAGGGAAGCTGATGAATTGAAAATGTTAGAAGATGAAAAATTCAGACAGGTAAAAGTTCAATTAAAAATGTATTCCTGATTTGATACCATATTTTTTACTTGGGCTTTTCTCATCAAAATGCAGTGGGTCTAGCACAAGTTATAGGACTGCTTATTTTTCTGTTTCAAGGTGGCTATACATGTTTAGTGCATGTATCATAATATGTCTCCACTACAACTAAAGGGTTATAAACTGTTTTTGTCAGTACTATTATTCTTATTTTCAACCAAATTATGACCAGAGCAGATGAAGGAAATGATTGAAACTTGGGTTATATATATATATACTGGTACATGTATGGCAATGTTGAGTTTTGCACAGTTATGTTTCATAAAAGTTGAATGCTTTCTAGTTATTTTTCAGTTTCATTTTCACAATTTTTGTCCAGAGCATAACTCAAAAACTACTTTATTCAATTGAATGTAGGCTGGAGATGTGACTTTGTGTGCAGTGCAATAATAACTCTAAGCAGGAACAAAACTTGTCCTTAGCTTTACTAAAGAGATATTCAAATAAATTTATTAAAATGTTTATTATAAGCTTAGCTGGCATTACTTTTGGACCCTTTGTTAGAAAGTTATCTGCCCTTTTACGTTGAATTTCTGATTGACATTACTGGAAAACCTTTAATGGAACTTAATAGAATTGTAAATTTTATAGATAACAATGTAAGCTGTGCACACCACAATAATAATAACTTTAACACTTGAATTTCTCCCATTGTCTCAAGCCTAACTCATCGGAAGGAATTGAATGTAATATTGATAGATGTAAATGGGATGCTGTACTCCATACAATATTTATAATTCCAAGGGTACAAACTAAAACAAATGCAGTTAATTTGTCAATTTGTTTTTACCAGATTGATGATGGAAGGCTGGGCAGAGGAGCGGCGACCGTTTTCCGAGACAAGAAGTCAGGGAGGGTCCGAGATCTTGCAGATGAGAGAAGACAGCAGTCAGAAAAAGAGAAGATAAAAGCTGCCGAAGATGAGAAATTCAAACAGATGGCAAAGGGGTAAATATTTCATTCATAAGTTTGTGTACAATTTGGAATGTGTAGGACAAAACATCCCGTGGACAAAACCTCCCATGTCATTTTGACTAGCTGGACGAAATCTCCCACATCATTTTGACATTGTGGACAAAACATCCCACATCATTTTGACATTGTGGACAAAATTGTTTGTTTCATGACAACAATTTATGAAATTTTACTTACATTAGTGTATGGCATTAACATGACTTGGAGAAATTATCACTTGGTATAACCAATATCTACTACATTGTTCAGTCATTGACTTTTGATGAAGAAGCCTCAATTCTTACACTTATGCTTGGCAAAAAAAAGAATTCAGAATTTAAGCAAGTCTGGAAAGCATTTTACTGATGAATCTCAAGAAACTATTTTCCTAATAAAATAGGTTTTCTGGCCTACCCTCCCTACCCTACCTTTTGGGGGCCTGAAATTTTAGACAAACATATTATTCTTTTATGCCTAAACAATTTATCCATTCTGTCAGGTTAAAGCAGTTAGAGACCCAGACTACCAAGCGGGATGAAGCCTTGCACGAGGCTGAAAAGCCAATGGCCCGTTACCGTGACGACGAGGATTTGGACCAGATGCTCCGCGAAATGGACCGGGCAGAAGACCCTATGTTGGCCTTCATGAAGAAGAAAAAGAACAAAAATGCTCCAGCAGTGAAGGGTAGGCTAATTGTAGAGAGGTTTATTGACTTTGCGCATAAATTAAAGTGTTGGTTATTGCTCTTGAAATTTTAGGATTTTAAAAGAGATCCTGTCAGACACTTTAGCGAGACCATTTTATATCTTGGAACAATTTACATTACGGTAATAGTCATTTTACATCTGACAGATGTTTTTCCAACAGGTGTGTAAATTTAAACAATTACACCATGCTTTTATTTTCTTATACTCAATTTATATGAAATTTAAATGTATCAAATTTATCATGCTATGAAACACCAAAATTAAAATGCTTATAGATATTTTAAATTAATGGTTTATTCACAATACATACAGACACCATGTCCATGGTATACATATATCAAAATTATAAATTTACAAGTGGACAAGAAAGCACAACAAAACTCACAGTATTAAATTTAAGAGAAAAGTCATTCAACATATTTTACAAATCAAAATATTGATTTATATAAATCAATTTATATTTTCTACTTGTAAAGTACAACAGTGAGAGAAAAGAGTATATTAACTGTTGATTTATATGTGTATAAACATATAATCTTCTCATTATAGTAATATAACACCAATGAAAAATGAGTATATATACAAGTATATAACTTAATTACTTCAATACTAAGCCTAAAATCAGATGCATTACTTTTTTTTATCTCTCCAACAGAAAAGCCTAAATATAAGGGTCCAGCCCCGCTCCCTAACCGATTTGGAATCATGCCAGGGTACAGATGGGACGGTGTGGACCGGTCTAATGGATTTGAGAAACAGGTGTTTGCTAAACAGGCTGAGGGAAAGGCACAAACTGACATGGCTTATAAGTGGAGTGTAGAAGACATGTGAATACGGATTGAAATAGTGGACTGTGATTTGGTTTTGTTAAGTGTTTGCTTTGTGTTATCAGTGGTGTTACATCACAGACAGTGATGTTAATCTAGTTAAGATTGATGTTGTTGAAGTATGGAACTGTCCAATAATGTGAATATGTGAATTTGGCCTAGAATGAAATTTAAAGCCAAAAAGATGAGGTGAGAAACAGGACATAATATTATGGCAGAGGAGGATGATAAAGTTCAGGATTAATCTGACGTCGCAATTGACATCAGTCATGCTCAGAAGTGTCAGTTTAAGACAATAACACTGTAGTAAAAAAAGGTCTGGTTATTAACATTGAAAACAGTATTTAAAGAAATACTTTGAAGGGTTGGAATCAATTTAATTGTATCTATGGTGCTTATTCTTGCTTTGGGCTTAAATCCTACCTACACAATGTTTGGTCAGTGATTATCCCTGGGCATAGCCAAAGTTGTAGTTATATGCAGGGACTATTGTCTAAACATTTAGACCAGCCTATATCAATTTGGTGTCATAAAAGTTTCAGGAGGTATTTTTTATTGTGCATTTGTTAATAGCAGTACAGTATTAAACTGTCTCAATGAATTTATAGAACCAAGACTTCTCGATTATGTGAACATGTTTTTAAGTTTGTAATAAATTCAAAAACATTGTTACCGGTATGTCATATGTGATAAAATTGATATCTAAAGTACAATAAAGCTCTGAATTGTCTGGTTTAAGATTTATGATGAAATTGTATTAGTTCTTATGCATTATTTTACATTTAAATGTCTGCACTTTTAAATGCTAGAACATAATGAACGATTCGTCACAAAAATAGTTTGCTACATAACATTTGACCACAGTTAAATAACGATATACCATAGTAATACGATGAGCCACACAAAAATAACGTTAGGCCACTATTATTTATCCCTAAGTAAAATAAAAAATAATGTTTATTTTATTTTTTAAAATAGGACTTGACTAAACACAAATCACTTTTATTTTAAGAAGTACACAGACAAGGCAAAAAACATAGGAAAATAAGATACATGTATTCTTAAAAGTTATTGTACGTAACATGTATTAAAGCTTTTAAAATAACTTTATTTAATTTAAAACATTTGGCAAATTAGGTATTATACATCAGTTTCAAATGGTTATCCAACGGTGGCTTATCATTTTTCAACCATGGCAAATTTTTATTATTTGACTGTGGCAAATAAGTTTCATCTCCTAAATCAATGTATCAAATCACTATGTGGCAAACTGATACTATACCCTGTAGATTGCAAGAGAGAGAGAGAGAAACGGACAAGTTCAAGGAAAACTATATGGAACTTGCTGTGATAAATAAGCTGCCACATATATGTTAATGGTCATACTGACAATACTGTTCAAATTAAGATTTGACTTTGCAATTAAGAATTACTGAAACTCTGATCTGAAATGGAAGTTGTAGTAAATGCAGTAAATTGTAGCAGGTGTAAATGTCAGCAATGCCTCCGTAGGTATAACAGGGGGAGTAGTGTAGTGTGCTAGTAAGAACCAGCCGCCTGGCTAGCTCAGTTAGTAGAAGCACCATGCCTGTGTGCTGGGGGTGTGGGTTTGAGCCCCTCACCACGCACACGTTTCTTGTCAGGTTTACTTTATTATTGATATTTTGGTTATCTCGTTTACACATGTTTTGGGAAATATTTTTTCAATAAGTCGTCCGGACAGCTGTTTTACAACATGGATTTAAAGTCTATTAATAAAGGTGATCAATATCTGAGTCAACAATTGTTGTTTGATAGAAATGTCTCGACCGGTACTGATGTAGCCGTTTTTACTTGAACCTGATTATTTCTGATAAGCTTCTAGTGATACGGATCGTGAAAATGAAAGTAGAAGTGGGCGTGTAAAAACATAATTCTGCAAAATGAGTGCAGCAACTGTAACAGTCAGGTAAATTGACTTTTTTCATGTATACGTTATCATTAAATATTGTATATCTGTGGAATCTAGCTGTCACGGTCGATTATTGTATTTAATTTGAATCATAGGACTGTTGGAATATTGGCACCACTAGGCAAATGTCAGGATTTCAACTTATTAATTTCCCTTTAAAGAAAGATTTATTTATCGTGGCAATGATGAATACATAACATTAGCTCAGCTTAAGACCTGACGTAACATGTGATTAAGAACCATTTACCATTCCTTGGTGTGTGCAAGTTCTAAGTGGAGAAGATCTGAGTGAAGATTAAAACCTGATATCTTCTGATCCACATTTTGATGCGCTTACCACTCAGTCATGGCCACATTTCTCTGTTTCCAAAGACAATAATTTTCAACAATTGCTGTCCTAAAATTTAACATTACTGAATGGGTTTTCCATAATGAAGCGATCTGCTGACACAACATACAACTGTAGTTTAAATCAGTTAATTATGTAGTCTTCCATTATTCCAGACAGGTGAAGAACAAAGACAGTGGTGTGGATCTGTCTGTCACATCCTACCATGAGACTAAGGGGATGGTAGGCTCCACCTATCTCTACCAGGTGATGGTTGTGTCATCACTTCCTTGCTTCAAATCTGCAAAACACAAGGACGCGGATAATGTACAGTTCACTGTAGGTTAATTTGGTGATTCTTATTTGATTGGTAGATATAATATATTTAATATACTGATAGTATTTACTTTGGGATCTTGGTGCCACTTCTAATACATCAGGCCTATTTCTACTCATCATGGGAAAACAACATTTTGTGAACATTTACATCGCAGAAATTAGGAAATTTTACAGTTAAAAGAACTAGCATTTCAGTCGCCTGTGAAAGAGGAAATTATTTATTATTAGTTTCTTTTCCCTTTCAAAAGACCTGAAACTGCTGAAATATCGATCTTTGGGGTGTATATATCTATTGCAATAAATCATGACAGATAGTATTTTAGACTAATCTCTTAATGTTATGAAAATCAATAATTTCTGAATTCAATTATCCCCAAAACTTCACATGACATAATTTATTAGGATGTTTAATGAACCAGTACAGGTGGAAAGACTTTCATATTAAAAAAAACAATACAAAAAAAACAACTTTTGATTGGGGTTATTTTTCTAAGATTTGGAAAAATATCATATATCTTGCTTTGGGAGTGTGTCCGATAGTCGGACCTGTGGGTACTATAGAAAAAGCCCTGTAGATGCCCAGGGATAAATGGCCTCCCTAGAGTCTTTTTGATGATCTTTATTTTTATTTTTATTTTTTTGATGATCTTTATTTTTATTTTTTTTATTCTTTATTATACTGTACAACATAACGCTTTTATATCTTGACAGTCTCTCAGTAACAGGTAAACACAAAAACATCCAAATAATTAAAAACATTCTTCCTGAAAGTGCATTATTCTGGCTAGTTCTGTACATGAATTACTTGCATGTACTGCCCTACAACCAGTTCTGTATCAAGGTGTGTATGTCTTTTATTTTGCTTCTGGGTTTGTGAAAGTTCCTGATGAATTGATTAGTACAAAATTTGCATTTTATTCAGCTTACATTACATTCTTAAGAGTATGTGGAAAAATAGGATCTAACATCTAATTTCAGAATGTTGGCAGTACACTTTGCATCTTCTAATTCATGTTTCTCACATTTCTCATAGAAAGACTTTCTCTCAATTATATTATTCAATACTTTCCTAATGGAACATATTTATCTTGTCTGTTTTTCAAAGAAAAAAAGTTGGGGTGTTGTGATACTTTTGTTGTCTTACTTGTCTTGACATGGTCGTCATAGTGCAAATACATTATCGATGGCCATAGCTCAAAATCAAAATCTTCAACTGAAACTTGGTACACATGTTGCCAGAGACAATTCACATATTAATCAAGGCTAATAACTTGTCGAGTACCAATATTGCCCTTTGTTGGAATGTAAAAATGAAGTAAACAGCAGACATGTACTGGCAATCTCTCCACTCGCTCTTGTTTGAACTTTAGCACAGTGTTTACCCTTGTTTTGCATGATTCTATTTTAACGTTTTGTTACTTGTTTTAAGGTCATGAAAAAATTACAAGATTTTGAAGACCTTCATGGAAAGCTGAATACGAAATTCAGCGGCACAGTTTTGCCGGTACTTCCAAAGAAAGTCCTTATGGCAAATGAGGCTGTTGCCAAGGAAAGAAGGAATAATTTAGACCACTTTGTTAAATTTATTGCATCGATGCCAAAAATTTGTACAGATCCTTTAGTGTTAACATTTTTGGGTAAGGTTCATTTTAGATGGAAATATATATAATAATGTACACCAGCATTTGTTTAATTTTATTGTATAGTCAAGGCTGGAAGAACACTGTATACAATGATGTGTGTATAAAAAGATAAATATGTATTAAATAATAAATGTTGTAGAAACTACGTCTCGATACTAAGTAAAAATGGTATTAAAATGTATTCTTATTTTTATTATACATTTTTATTGGAAAATATGGAGACAAAAATGGTATTAAAAATAAATATGAAGACAAAACTGATAGTCTGTTTTAAAAAACAAGTGTCAAATCAACATTTCTAAGCTGTTGTTATTTAACCAAACTTTCATCATGTTTCAGTCTGTTTTCTAGATAGAAACCAGTACTGGTGCCCATTTTGAGGGACCATGAAACTGTAGTTGAATGTTCCAATACAGGTGTAAGCAGTTCCAGGAGTAAGAGTGGTCAACTTCAGAAGCTGACTGTGTCTGACAGCACCGTGGAAAAGACTGAAGACAGCACGGAGGAATCTGCCCCTCTGGATGACATGCCTGAACAAGAAGAGTGGGTTTATAAGCTTTAAAAAAAAACCCAGCTTCCAAATCAAACTAGCGTCGATATTTACAATACATGTTTTAGTTTGTTTTTATTTGTATCATAATATTAATATGATATTATTTCACGCAATTTGATACATCAATTATGTAATGTTATAACTTATTATTCAAAACATGTAGATCCTAATCCATATGTAAGGAACATTTGATCTGCACCAGGAAGATATATTGTTGTATAACCTTAATTTCGTACAGCTCAATTTCACTCATAATTTGTCTGATATCATTTTACTTTAAATTTCCTTCAGTTAAAGGGAAATGGTGACTGTACTGTGCAATAAATGCAGCATTTTCATCAGCTATGTGTTTTTTTCAGGGATCTGTTTGAGACAGGGGAAGGAGGGGGTGGGGACAGTGAGGAGGAGGACATTTTTGGTGATGAGCCACCTGTCTCCAACACAGGTATGCCATAGTTACCTTTCATAGTTTTTGGTATCAAAAGCTTGCTTATGTCTCTTGGTGCTTGATAGAGCAATGTTTTGTTGAGTTTACCATCGCTAGTGGTGCTCATATTTTGCCCTCATTTCATTTTTCACTGATTCTGATGTTTCTTCCTGCCAGGCGATAGGAAGCTGTTTGATGATCCTGACCTTTCTGGTGCACTTCAGGAAGGTGAAGGGGATGAACTATTTATAGAAGGTTCAAGGTCAAACACTGCGACAACACAAAAGGTCAAACCAACAGTGGAGGATAATGCTGATTTATTTGGGTAAGTTTTCCAACTCTTAATTGTCTTTTTTGTATGGACTTACATGTATTTTTTTTTTTGAAAATAATTTTATGGAAATACAATTTAATACATATTACGTTCATATTGCTGTATATACATATTTTGTGTATTAAGTTATTATAAGGATACACAATTTAGCACATAAAATACAATCAGGAATAGTTTTTAACCATAATTTAAATATAAAATTGAAACAGAATTACAATGATATTGCAAGATAGATGAAAAAACATGTATATTTAGATTTATTTCCAGTTCAGACAGTGATGAAGACTTGGATAAGATTATGGACATGAAGTTGACCTCTGGACCAGAAGCCACCGACCAATCAGAGTTGGAGGCTGATGACAAAGCAGATATTGACCAATCAGAAGACTCTGTAGTTAGCCAATCAGACGATACTTCTCAAAATAACCAATCAGAAGAGACTTCTCAAAATAACCAATCAGAAGAGACCATGGTTGGAGAAGGTATAACTCACATATTCTTCGGAGTATAACATAATGAAATAAATTATGATTCACTTGTGGAATAACAGCATTAGCGACTCTTTCTTTCTGTCAGTAATTTCAAAAGCGTGAAAATCAAACATATTGAATGTTTTGCATTTATGGTACACTAAAACATGGAAAAATTCATTTTTTTTTTCAAATTTCATTATATCCATTTTTCATTTACACTAGTTTTGGACCTGAAAGACCAAAATTAAAAAAAAATCTTACTGTTTTACTCTGTTCAATATAATCACTCGTATCTTCTTGTTATCAGTAGAAGCTGATCCTCCAACAAAGCCAGCAGTTACTCCTAAACCAGCATTACCTGCAAAACCAGCTTTATCTACAAAACCAGCTTTAAGTAAAAAACCAGGATTACCAGGAAAACCAGCTGTGTCAACCAAGCCAACATTGACACCAAAACCAGTGGTTAAACCAAAACCTGGAAGCCAAGACATCAGTCCAGACATAGCTGCAAAAAGTCCTGTAACAGATGCTAGTGCTAAGCCTAAACCTCCTATTAAATCTAAGCCAGGTCTTCCTCAAAAGCCAGCACTGAAGGCTAAGCCTAAGGTAGACAGCGCTCCTGTAGTGCCTGACCAGAAAGATGCAAATGTTGAGACTCTGACTGAAGACGATATCATGAAATATATTCAAGAAAATGTCAGCTCAGGTGGGGATGACTTGGATCTGTTTTCATAAATGAAGACTTTTGTGGATTGATGTTAGTGAGAAAAGGCTGTGATACAGTGTTATAACTTATAATGCCTTCCAAAGGTGGCATATAGGTTTGCAAATGTTGGTGCATCGGTATGTTTGTCTCTCTGTCGCTTGGTAGGTAGACCATGTCTTGTCCTAACAATAATAGCTTTATCTGCTTCAGTGTAGGGTTCCGTTGAATAGTAGATGACCCCCTTTACAGTTTACATGGTCAAAGGTCAATCGTCTTATGAAAACTATATCCAGAAAATAGCTTGAAAATTATTTGACTGACAACCATAAAATGTCAGTGAGGCCCTTGACTTGTAGAAGACTTTTTATGTTTTTGAGGTCAAAGATCATGGTCAATAGTCTTTAGGTCAGGGTAATAATTTGAGAACAGTTTGCTGTAAGAACATTTAATTTCAGACGTAGGTTGCCCTAGATGAACCCTGTTGTTTTTAAAGTCAGTAGGTCAAACTTAAGGGGTCTTATAAAAAATAGTGTGTACAACAACTTGGTCAAGGTCAACGGTGATATGTATGAAAACTGCCATCACAATAACTTAATAACAATTTAAAATATGATCATAAAACTTCAATTTTAGGGAGTTGGGTCAGTAGACCAAATGTCAAGGTCATGGTCAACAGTCTTGTGAACACCTTGTCTCTTCCTCATTTTCATGGAATCTTTGTGCAGCTATTAATAATCATTGCATTTCTTCATAAAACTTTTCCATGTTTTGAAGCGGGGCTCAGGGGGCATAATGTTTGACAAACATATCTTATTACATTTCTTTTTATTGGACATAGGTTTGTTGAAACTAAACCTCATAAATATGCTTTTCTCTTTAGTGTGTTGAACATCACTTGTTTAAGTATATGACATGTTCAATTATATCATGTTAGAGATTGTCTTAGATATTAAACATACAGCATGTGAAGTATTATTTTTTATTCCAAAATGACTCCTACTGCAATATAGCTTGTGCAATAACTATGGTTTTGATGTACAGTGTGCAAAATGTATATTGTTATAATTGATAACAGATTTAAAAATGATCATATGTGAATAAATTTATAAGAAAATTAACTTTTGTTGTATTTTGCCTAAGAGTGTATAACCCTGGTACTGTTTTTTTTATAACTTTTGTCCCCAAAATGATAAAGAAACCATTTCTCATTGGTATTATAAACTTGCTTTTGTTAGTTAAGCCACAAACACCATCGTAATAATTTGCCTGATTTACAGAATAAAGTCTGATGAATGTTTACATCGACACTGGCTGGTTTGAATAAGTGCCGTTCCCGGATGGTACTGGACTGATACACAAATAGCCCAGTTCAATATTTATCAAAAAAGAGGGGATGGATTGGGATGAAAATCTATTCATTCATAGTCGCCTAAATCTAGTTTCCATTCTTTAGGTTACAAATCTAATCTTTTCTTTAGGGTTTAAAATTCAGGTGCAAGACATGAGCATGGGTGGAAAATTCCAAAATACTGAAAAAAGAGTGTTTCATTACTGAAATGTCATTTTGTTTAAAACATTATATAGAAAAATAAAGCAGCATAAACACTGAACATTTCACTCTTTATATATAATCAGGATTAACAAAAATGGACCCTGAAAGAGCTTGTATTTCAAAAGGTTGCATGTGCATTGGGCTTGTGGTGCAACATTCATTATCTTTTAGGAACTTGGGTCCCCCCCACCCCCCACCACCACCACCACCAGCACCACACATGAACAGAGTCTTGAAAAACAAATGTTTGTGATACATATCATATTGAACTTTCTTTCGTTCTTTGATTATTGACCAGTTGGATGCGCCCATTAATTTTCTAGTTAAGGTCACGTGACCATGACATTGACCTTTGGCCTACTGACCCTCAATCAAAATGAAAAATCCCTATTTATGGGAAAGGGATTCAACAAAACAAACCACTGTATTATCTTATTGCATTTTTTATATCTCTCGTATATTATATTTCTTACAAATACAAACTCAATTTATAGTACAATAAATATATACATGTACAAAACAAAGGATGCACAACAGTTTGTGTACATAAATGTATAATAACTCACAATGAGCATATGATGAATGCTCAAAATGTTCGAGAACAAGGAATGTTACATTTATTTAAAGTGAGCACACTTTTCAACAGTCCTTTAGTATAAGACTCATATAAATGTATTTGATTATTAACATGTTATCTAAATATTAACCTTCAAGTTTTCTTTGACAAATTTAACATTCAAATCCTCATATTTTATACTTTCAACAGAATATTATCAAATAAATTCATGCATATTCTGAGAACATTTAACATATGGATTTCTACATAGAACTAGCAATGATATAAATAAAACCTTCCTTTACGGGTTTGTTTGAATGTTCTTAGAGCTTTATATGTAGTTCAGCATTGATTGAGGTAAATTGAATGTACACTATCGACTTTGTATGATTCATAGTTTATAAAATGATCATAATTTTAAGATTTTGACAGATCCTTTAACAAGCATATGTTACTCATTATACATGATTTATGTTCAGTACATCTAGTATTTTACCACAGAATCATTTATTTTACTCTTGCTTCATGAGTATGGCTACTAAACAAATAGTTATTTTTCTAATAAATAAATATTAATTTCCCTACTAAACTAACATTAAACTGCCTACTCAACAAATGTTAAAATCTGTATTGCAAATTGTAAACTGAGAATGACCATGCATTTGATTGAGCCATAATTCAAATTATTTTTTTCTAGAAAGGCATGCAATTGTTTTCAATTTAGACATTCATCTATGTGTGTTTTCTGGCCTGTCATGGATATTTGTAAGTTTGACAATGGCAGTGTCTATGATTTATAACAGATACGAGGAACACATGCACACCAAGGGAGTTGCTAATTACAAATACTTCTAATAATTTAACAATACTTTCTTGAATACATATTCACAAACATGGCATACATTTTTTACATTGCTTCACATTGTTGAAACATCTACAGCATTCTGACTAGGTAAAATTTCTGGAAGATAACAGCCTTTCAAAGTCACCAAATTTTACTTTTCATAGTATACGCTTATTCTCCACAGAATATGATAACATTACTGTCTGCTTTCATATTTTTCAATTTATTGCAATCTTTTCAATGTCCATTTCAGAGAGCACTTATAACATATTTTTGAAATGAATTCAGAGTTCACCAGAGTTCTCACAATTTTACCCCTGTGCATTCTCTCCCTTGTATAATATCTTTCCTTGGGATTAAGAAAAAGGGGCATTTTTACAAGAGGTATAGGACTTGATGTTAACATGTATAACCCTCACAGATTCCAATCAAAGTAGGCCACCGTTGAAATGTTCGCATTACCCTGACACTGCTGCAATTATAATCTTTAAAATACAAATAAACAATTCACAATCTAACCATGTAGTCTCCTGGAATTATTCTATGATAAGGAATCCGAACCACTTCTTGGCTGGATCTCGGAACGCTCTTTTGACCATTATGTTAAATGTTGATGCCTGGTGGCCCATAAAATATTGGTATCATTTGAAGGGTACTTGCTGCCTCATTACTTACATGTAAAATAATTGACCAAAGGAACATCATACATCAAGTTATAACATTTTGTATATCTGCTCTTTAATTCAACTGAAATTGAACGTAAACAACTTATTTTTACAATCTTTGAAGGTACTTATATCACTTCTAGTAAACCTTAACATTTTTTCATTTCTGCACACAAAACCCTTTCAAATGGTACCCATATGTTAAGCGGTCACCAGGCATCCAAAAATCACATAATTGTGTATCAGACACCTTAAATTAGTCAAACGTAATAAAAACAGGTACCCGATATGAATTTGATGAGACTAGATTTTTCAACAACAACTTTTTGTTTGACTGACATTCTCAATTTACTTATTTCAGTGAAATGGGGAAAACCAGAACATGTATATATGTATGTACATGTAGCTTTTGAAGTGCTAATCTACATGTTGCAATCTATATCAGGATGCAGAAAATTCACGCTGCTAAGTCATTAACTTTCATTACAATAAGAGACGGTCCAATAAACAAATGCATAGAGACAAATGTGTAATAAAGTGCCTATACAAGCACCAATCAAAAGCTATTCACAGACATTACCAGTACTTACATGGATGAAAGTTTTCAGTATTAATACTGATTATAGCATTTTGTCAACAAATCTTCCATATTATGTACTGTAAAAATGATATTTTAACAACGAAATACCTCATTTTCAGTATTTTTGTAGTTTCAAACTTGCAAACATGTAATTAACATCAAGATGGCACAAATTTAGTAAGTCATAGAATCCTCTCCGAGTGATGCTGATTTAAGATTTTTGATCTAGAATGATTGAAAAAGCCAATGATTTGAAGAAGCTTTCAAGCAAAACAAAGCATATTCTAGTTAACTCATTTTTATACTGTTTATGGGACTTTTCTCATAATTAATTCACAGCACATTACACAAAAAACATTATCACATAACTTTTGGAATTCATCTGATGTATTTCAAATTTTCAATGCATGACAAATTGACAATGATCATCAGACAACTACTGTTCGCATACAATTTTATGATCCAATGCGTAAGTTGAACACTACAGCTATAGGGACGTTAATCCTCCAGATTTCGGAAGCCTGTCTGCATCTCCTCGTACAAATCATCGAATTCGGCCTTTATTTTTTTCTCACCATCTTTGACTGGGTCCTACAATGTAATATCATAGATTATATACAAAACTAGAAATGTGTCCATAGGACACGGATGCCCCCACTTCGATTTTTTGTCACAGAAAATAAGCCATAATGATTATTCAGGATAATCTGCACATATAGGATAAGTTGAGTTGAGTTGGGTTTTACGGCATCGCAAGACTGTATAGGTTATATGGCGCCATTCAGGCAGGAAAAAACTTGTTGGATCCACATTGACAACATACTTTTCAAGAATTAGATTGGAAACATATATTTTTGAAGTATTTTTGGCAAAAAAGGGCCGTAACTCCTAAATGACTAAAGCGATTTCCATGACTATCGAACTTCATCAAGATATTATGGTCACAAACATGTGTTTAAAGTTTGGTGAGGATTGGACAAACAGTTTTCAAGAATTAGATTGGAAACATATATTTTTGAAGTATTTTTGGCAAAAAAGGGCCGTAACTCCTAAATGACTAAAGCGATTTCCATGACTATCGAACTTGATCAAGATATTATGGTCACAAACATGTGTTTAAAGTTTGGTGAGGATTGGACAAACGGTTTTCAAGAATTAGATCGGAAACAATCTTCGGGCCGTACGTACGTACAGACAGACAGATGTACGTACGGACAAGGGCAACCCTATATGCCGCCACTTTGTGGGGGCATAACTAGCATCAAGTTTCTGCCAAAATTGTAAAATACACTATCCTGAGTAGTAAATAATCTATTTAAAAGCCTATGTTTTCATTTGTTTTCTTTTAATAGCAGTTTGTTTGAATTTGCAAATAAAGGTTTCAATCGAATTTGCAACATGCACTGAATGTTTAACCTTAATCCTTGATCTAATATTATTCCTTCGTACGCTCGTCGTTAAGATGGCCTGTACATATATGAACAGTATTTGTACATGTACATATACACTTATATTGAAACTCAAGATCAATTTGGAAATGTCTTTTCATAATTGCGTTGATAAGCATCTGATAAAATCAGTCATTTGATATTCATGGAATTTCTTTAACTCTTAACAATTTCCTCAAGCAAATCAGGCATAATATTTTCACACATACCTAGATAAAAGTCATGTAGATGTATACATGCAAGATACATTGGGCCTGTTAGAAGGTCAAGGACATTATCACTTGAACATGTGTTTAGTTAAGAATCCTGCAAGAACAAGAATGTTTAATTCTGAAGAAAATCAGTCAAAACATTTAAATTTATGAAAACACATGAAAATATCAAACTCTGGGACAATTCCCCTGTTTTGTTATAAAGCCTAAAAAATACATTTGTTTCGGGTTACTCGACCCTTCCAACGAAAAAGGCGCTGATCCTACTGTTTATATAGTCAGTTGGTAAATATCTATATAATTTAAAAAAAAATAATATTCTTTTAAATGTGTGTTTTTATATACAGGTGGTTTAAAACCTTAAAAGCTTCATGCAGAAGACAACACCATTCTCCAGTGATGACAATAACGTCCTCATATAAAACCTAATGAAAAAAAACCTACCTACCTACCTGTTATTGAAAAGGATGTAACCCTAACCAAACCATTTTTTTTGGCCTTAAGGAAAACATCGAATCTACTGTATGATTATTTTGTGTAATGACAGCTGCTGTCAGTATTACGTTTTAAAATCATATAAAGATATATGAAAGCGTACAAAGTAACCAACCTTGAACTTCATACTGCTAAGCTTATACAATGTCTGTGACATCTGGTCTCTGATGATCGCCCATGTGATCTTGTTTTCACTCTGAGCGGTGGTTTCCACAGCGTGACGGGCCATGTCGTAGAATGATATCATGTTCTTCAACATACCCACTGTCTTGTAGAATGGACAGAATCTGAAAAACAATGGGATAACAAATTATGGAATAATTGTTAAGTCCAAGTTTGGCATTTCATTATTTAAGACATCTCAAATGTTATGAAAAGTTTGTAATGCTTCTAAAGTGAACATAGTGGTAAGCACTTTGACACTAATTTCTCTTTAAAATACATGTAAATCATGGTAGTAATCAATTCACCTGCGTTTGATCAACTGTAAGTTTGATTTAATTTGTTTTGACCACAAATTCCCTCAGCTCTCATTTGAAGATGGGGGTTTATGTATTTCATTTTCAAGAAGACAAAGATACAAACATCTAAAATGTATGTGATGTGGATCATATTATAAATAAATAAGTTTTAACAACAACAATTGTGAAAGGAGTTATAACAACATTATTTTCAACAATCTCATTGGCACATTGATATACAAGAGTGCGGTCTTGTGCCGTAGTAGAAAATTGAGTTCCCGGAGGAAACTCACTTGTCTGGCTTGGTGACCATACTAAACTAACAAATATTACTAATTGCTGTTGTGCCAAAATGATATTCACTTTCAATAAACAGTTTTTTTTATAAAAGACATTACCTGTCATAAGGTGTGTAACCATTCTGTTGCAAGAAATCATCTTTGATCAACTTGGCAACCTCGAGGATGATTTTGTCAGACTCTGCTAACGATCCCTGTAAAGATACAAGTGATTGTGCAAATGAGTGGAAAAAAATGTTTAATTGGCATGTTTAAATTTCAATTGCTAAAGCAAGAAAATGTATATAGACAGACTTATGGGCATCGCTGTAAATGTGTATTGTCTTTGGCAGCATTTATACCAAGTTTCATTGGAATATGTTGGCAACATGAGTACCAAGTTTCATTTGGAAAATCTTGGAACTGTTTTTGAGTAATGACCAAGGTTTAAGTTTAGGAGTGCTGATTTCGCTAGATTGAAGTCAGCGACTCCATTAAGGCTATGACAATATGGTTATATCTCGCGTTTTTTTCTTTGAAAACAGAAGATTTAAATTACCTACTGAAAAGTTTAATTAACCAAAATTGTTTTACAGAACAGACTTTTATGGCACAATATTAGTATATGACATATGATCAGCATTTATTTTATTTCTTTTAAAATTATCAACTGATTTTATTTTCTTCAGAAATAGAACACTGATCCTGCTTTACCTTGCCGACAAGCTGCACAATTTCAGACAGATCCTCCTCTTCCTGTAGAATTTCCCTCGTCTAAAATTCAGATATGGTCAGTATACTTTTTATGGCAATAAATGTATAATAAAATAGTGCCTATTAGTATACGCTTCCAAATATAAATGTTATATAGACATCAACATTTCAATAGTAGCAAACAGTAAACTAAAGAACTAAATGTCTTAAAATTTCAAAGCCAAAATCAATAACCAAGCTTTCAAAGAACGAATCTTACTCATTTTCTTGCATGTTCTTCAATCTTTAAAATATTATAACTAACACTCCTGAAGGGCACAAACTCAGGGGAATTTCTATCATAGAATTCATCAAGCACTCTCGTGTATTTGATATATCAGCCAGTCTAATGTTAAAACAAAACATACCTTTATTCTGAGGGGCACAAACTCAGGGAAGTTTTTATCGTAGAATTCATCAAGCGCCCTCATGTAGTTACTGTAGCTAATAAGCCAGTTAATGGAGGGGAAGTGTTTCCGCTGGGCGAGTTTCTTGTCAAGACCCCAGAACACCTGCACAATACCGAGGGTTGCCGCGGTGACAGGGTCAGAGAAATCACCGCCTGGAGGTGATACACTAAAATAGAGGGAAAGGATTGAAGCTAAAAGATGGGTTCAAGCACACTTGCCAAAAATTAATCTTAGAACACCTTACTCAGTTTTACTCAGCTTGGTTCAGGTGTAACTGTTTGGTAAGATAATTGGTATGATATAAAAGTGAAGGACATGATTTATCAGTGTTCGGAGCTAAAAGTGTCGAGAAAATCCCACAGGACACATTCTCTTGTAGTTTTACAATCACATGTAATGCTTTCCAATTGAAAAACATTTTTTCCCAATTTATAGACACTTCATCGAAAAAAAAAAATGTTTCCTTTAACGTTTTTTTTTTAAAACATGAAATCATTGTTTTTGCTGGTGTCATAATAGTTGTTCATTTCTTATTTTATGTCAATCTTCTATTGACTTTTAAAAATGAGCTTGATGCATTTACACGAAAAACTGTTGAATTTCCAAATATGAAGACTTTACATTATCAAATTTCCCTAAATAAAAATAAGGTTCTTTTCCCAATTTTTGCTAAAAAGCCATGTATTATGGATCTTTCCCTAGAAATCGTGTAATAGATTCCATAAATGTAGACCACATCTGTCTTCAAAAGGCAAACTTACGCCCCCACAATGCTGACACTGCCCTCCCTGGCAGGGTTACCGATACATTTGACTCGCCCAGCTCTCTCGTAGAAGGACGCCAATCGTGCACCAAGGTACGCGGGGTACCCGGAGTCAGCCGGCATTTCAGCGAGACGACCAGAGATTTCTCGCAAAGCCTCAGCCCATCTGGAGGTGGAGTCAGCCATCATAGACACGTTGTAACCCATGTCACGGAAGTACTCGGACAATGTGATACCTGCAATGAATAGAGCCATAATGCTGAACAATATCTTCAATGTCATCATCCTTTAATTATAATGATATGCAGACAAGAGGGCTGTGAGTAGACACTTAGACAACTCTCTTTCTCAGATGAACAGAAGCTTAATTCATTTTATAAACAAGTTAATTAAAGTTTTAATTTATGTGAATATGTTTGCTGATTTATAAAATGCAACATGTTTTAGACAAGACCTTGTCTGTGAGGGTACCATGCTATATTTCTCTAACTGACTAGGTATAATTTTGTTGCTATTGACCCCTATCTATTTACTGACAAGTCTTCAGACCTACACCACTGAATGTACAACAAGAGCCGTCGTAAGACAGCACGCTCGACTACGCCACTTTGACTTAGAATACAATAATGATGTAATAATACCAAGTTTGGTCTTTTTATGTCAAACCTAACTAAAATTATTCGATACTAAAGTTGACTTTGATGCTGCCCTTCCACCAGCCCACCCAAACAATGACGCAAGTCATTCAAATAACTTGATTTCCCATTATGAAAATGTGGTTAAGAATATACAAATATGCCTTTTAAAAGGAAATTAAAAATAAAAATAAAAAAAATTCAAGGGCCATAATTTGTATTTAGGCTTAAAACGGATGAATGTTTCTTGTTGTAAGATGGTCGTGAATAATTTTTAATTTTATTAAGTGCATTTAATAAACGGTATAGCTGTTTTTTTAAATTAATATCCCAACTTGCCCTTAACTTTTACTTGCCTTAAACTTTAACCTAAGTCAATCAGGGGCCATAACTTGTATTAAGGATAAGGAGTTATGTAACCTCATTGGGTGATGGTCCTGAACAATTGTGTGAAGTATTAAGTCAATTGAATGAATTCTTCTTCGAATAGTCGAGCTAAAAACCTGTGTTGATTAATGCCTCTCTTGGCGGCCTAGGACATGTTGAAAGTGTTGGCCACCAGGGCAGTTCTCTTCATAATAAACTGGCTTGCTTTCCATTTCCCCAGCCAACTACACAAAACAGTGCTAAAACACTAAAACGCAAACCTGTGTAGATGGATGCCTCTCTGGCAGCCACAGGCATGTTGGAAGTGTTAGCCACCAGGGCTGTTCTCTTCATAATACTCTCTGGTTTGCCTTCGACTTCCATGGTCAACTGAATTAACAATATGGTAACCATGATTGGTTCTGTGATTTTTCGGCAAAACACTCAATTTTCAACACAGAGGTTGCTTGTTTTGACTCACCATTGATAGTATAGTATAATCTTGAAAGTATAAGAAAGCAAAAAGAATCCTCATCTAAGGTTTCAACTAGAATTAGAACATCATCGACTTGGTTAACAAAGAGCAGAAAAACATTCCGAGATTCAGCAAATTAATCTTGAAAGTTCCCTATTTCTCTCTTTTAACAGACACCTGATGTGAAGCATGCTCCAAAATGACAAAGCAAGATAATTAATTTGCATGTCAAAGGCTTCAACTTGAGCCATAAGATTATCATCGACTTGTTTAACAAAAAGTAGAAAACATTCCAAAATTCAGCAAATAATACCTCTGGGAAGTCTCTCAATACTTCTGACATCTCATTTCCTCTCTCTCCACACCCGACGTAGACAATCACATCACTGTTACTGTACTTGGACAGGGACTGGGAGATCACAGTCTTGCCACAACCGAACGCCCCTGGGATAGCTGTGGTACCGCCTTGGACACACCTAGAGTAAGGGAAAACAATACTAAATTTTGACACAGTTTGAGATCTAAATGATGAAAATAAGGGTTCATAAGCATTCTAATAATCTTTTATGGTGCCAGACATTTGGTGTAACTACTTTTTCTGTTTCGCGATAAAAATTGCTTTAAGTAAGTTCAATTAACCAAAGTTTGTAATGAGGTTCTACATGTACATACGGGAAGAGAGCATCAAGCACACGCTGGCCAGTGAGAAGTGGGTGATTTCCTGCCAGTTTCTCCGCGACAGGCCTCATTTGACGTACAGGCCAAACTTGCAACATGGAGTACTTTGTCTTCTGTCCATCAAACTCTGTTTCCAGAATTATGTCCTGAAATATACACAAACATTTTGTTTAATGGGTTGTACTCATTTTTCCTTCAAATCAAATTTCATAATTAGTTAAAATTGAGCCTTTCAATGAGTTTGTTTAAATAAACCTCAGAGAACAAAAAACAGCTACTCATTAAAAATATTCTTGAAAATTCAGCCTTAAAGTTAAACAATTTAATGTTCAACTTCATTACTATCGTTATTATTATTTGTCCAGACAAAACATTTCAGACACTTATGAACACAAATCTCTTATAAATATGGCAAATTGTTTCCCATTCTCACATGGCAACATAATAATGTTTATATGCATGAACATGTATCTTACAATAAGACTGAAAGCCTTATAAATACACATGCTCATTAACAGATTGTGCCACTTTCATAAATGTCATTACATCTGGGTTAATATGAGCGTCATTTGCATAAATGTCATAAGATTCAGGATACATGTGTCACTTACATTAATGTCGTAAGAGCCAGGCTCAGCTATGTGGGTGACAGTACCACGCGCCCTGGGTGGGACCATCAGCTTGTGCTTGACCAGGATATTCTCATATACCACTCCGTAAATATCGCCCCCAGTAACATGGCTTCCAACCTGGTAGGTAAAAATTACATATGATTATGTAAACAGGTGTTCTCATCACCCCATGTCATATGACTTATGACATGGGAAGTGACCAATATATGCGTAAGAAATGTGGCAGATATATGGTCTAATGATAAGACGCAGTTTAATCCCCTGCCTCAGATCTAACAAAATTTACCATCTTCCAGGAAAGTTGTGAAGCAGGAGTCCCATGTGCTGCATACATTGGTGCACATAACAGAACCACAGTAGCTCTAACAAGGGTTACACACTGCTTATGCACAATGGCCCACAACCTTACAAGATAATACTCCATCTGGTCCCGACGCCCATGGACAAATTACGGTGTAGTAAAAAACATACACCACAACCCCCTGTTACACCAAAAAGTCAGTCAAGTATTTACATGTTTAGGAACTACAAGATCAACCAGGAATAAATACTAACACACATGTTCTTGTTTTTTTCAAACAAGGGGCACAACTCTACAAAATTATTAAAGCCATAGTTATATGCCTTGCTATTTTATATGTGCCCATTGTCTCTGGCAACATGTATACAAACTTCATTTGGATATCTTGGAACATTTTTGAGTTATGGATAAAGTTTTGCACAGGGCTGCCACTGCAGACGTTGAAGGCTATCACAATTTTCCTCAGAAAACAGACATGCTTAAAACATTATGTGCCTCGTTGTAAAAGTTGTGACATAATTATATTATCTGAGTTCATCTTTAGAAGGCATTTCTTTTTTGTAATAATTACAAACAAAATGGTGTTTTTATTGATTATGCCATTTGTATAATTGCAGTCACACATATTTTTTATGGAAACCAAATTATGTTTACCATGTCACTGAATTAATTCACTAAAACAGTTCTTAATTATTTTAGGGCACTTATTAGTAATGCTTCCAAATGTTTATATATTTCTTTTTTTACATTTAACACTAAATACTAATTACGAATTATACTAAATAGTACTTTTACTATTATTTTTTTATTTATTTTAAGATTATAAAACTGTTCAACAATATATGGTACAAAAACAACCAAGACATACTTCAAATAATAGTTCGTTATCAATATATAGTAATAGGTTGTAAATGTCATATATCTTATTTAAATAATAATGAAAAACAAAATTGGTTTGTAACATATGTATCATACTTGCAAAGTTTTTGGACTAGATAAGTAACGAACCGCTTTATGGATGGTAAAAACAAAATCACGTACCCTGATATTACCAAACGGTTCAAAGTCCCATTTCTTTGATCTGTCGAGGGCGGGCGTGTTAATACCCTTGGGAATGTAGATAGACTGCATAAGGTTGGCGATGTCTTCTAGGGGTCGCTGAATACCTTTAATAGTTAACACAATTTGAGAGTTACCAGTAGTAAGGTGGTGACTATAATATCATAAATCTGCTCAGAAGCACTTACCAAGATGATATCTAGTCAAATTAAATAGATATTATACTACTTGAGAATGGGAAAACAAAACTCTGTGGAAATTTCACAGTAATTTTGCATTCATCCAAAGATTTCTGTTCTCATTTTTCTTTTGGAATATTGCCATGCCAATCAATGAAATAAACAATGCCATTTAAGATTACATGTTTATGATTAAAATCTTAAATTTTGAAAAATCAACATACAGAAAAGAAAGATGAGTAGTTCCACAAAAGTCTGAGAATGATAGTGAAAATAAATGTTATATTTATAGAAATATACAGGGGTCTAAAAATTAGCACAAGCCCACAAGCCCCTTTTGATTGAAATTATACTTCAAATAAGGTGCAATAACGTGATACGTACCATCAAAGATGCTGCCCATAATACCAGGTCCCAGTTCAACAGATAGTGGTTTGCCCGTCCTCAGCACAGGATCTCCCACTGTTACACCAGCTTATCATTGCAGTCAAGGAAAGTAATTCCAGGATTTTTTTTACATCTAAGACCACAGCAAACAACTTTGTTTTGTTTTCAGCCAATATATATTACTTTTTTAAGTGACGCTCTTGTTTTTCACTCAATGTCAGTTAAAATTGTGGGCATAGTTTTAAAGTTTTGAAAGCCGTAACACCATTTCTATATCAAATAATTGAAAAACATGTTAATCTAGAGACAATGTTGGAAACACCTCAAGTCGTACAACGGGTAAAAGGAGTGCTACATGAAGATATTTTGTTAAAAATACACTTAGCAGAGAGAAAAGATTATAAATATACATTTTCATTGTATAAATGAATCAATTTGATAAAAAACAATTTTGCTTCTGACTGTATCACTGAACTGCATGAAAAAATAAATATATTTAATTTTCATTCCCCCACTGGCTCCATTTTCCCCCTTCCATACATGCCATATTTCTGAGAGGCTTCCCAGGGGATTTCAGTCTGAATTCCAGGGGATTTTGATATTGCACCAGGGGATTTTTATGCGGCGAAAATTTGCGCAATATCTGCATTAACTTGCACTCAAATTACAATAATTTTTGGACTAATTCATCATGGTCCGTCATGGAATTTCACACTCATAATATTATTGATGCTTTCCACTGTCATGCTTTTTTTTTTTTTAAATTCCAGGGGATATGGATCCCCCAGCGGGGGACCAGGGGATAGGTCGAAATTCTGGGGGATTTTTCCCCCCAACGGGGGATATGGCATGTATGCCCTTCAAAAAATATTACAATCATATTATTTTTATTGTGGATGACTTAAGTGATACCAACTGATAAAGAGGTTAGTGTGTTCACAAACAACATGCATCATCCATTCGAGTAGCTCTTAGTGCTTTGGTGTGCTTTTAAAAAGATATTTTTTAAATATTAACAAAGAGCAAAAGTAATAGAAAATATATTTATTTATTATTTAATGCCCAGGAACATCCAGCCCTGGATATTAAAAGATTTTCTGAGACAAGGATACATGTGTCTTCGTAAACCTGGATGGTAGCCATATCACCGTCTAGACGGATAATTTCCCCGACCAGCTCCGTGTGGCCGACGCGCACCAGCTCGTACATAGCTGAGCCAGACATGTTCTGGGCAGTCACCACTGAAAGGTTGCAGACAAGTGTCATAATATGATTAATTTGATTTACAAGATTGGTTTAATTTGTTAAAATTATTCATTTTTCAGAATGCAGTAAAAACTTTTATTTTTGCAAAGACTCAGACAGTGGTTATATTACAATTCATCCATTAATAAAAGCGACAAGTTTCTTCAAAACTTTATATTGAAATGTGAATGCATTACAAAGAATGGTTATAAATAAATCACATTGCGCTTAAGTTTGTATGGCAGTGAATTTTTTCTGTCGGATTTCGTTCCCCATTCGCAAAGCTAAAATATGCTCTCAAGTATGCTTTAAAAAAAAAAAAAAAAAATACAATATACCTGTAGCATTAATTGACAATAAATCAGGCCTTTTTCCTTTAAGTTCACCGTAATGTTTTGGACTATCTTTTATTTCTATGAGCCCATTTTAACGTGTACAAACAAGTAATTTTCACATATAGCCCTCAAAAAGCCTTGATGTATATGGAATCTCAATAATGATCACAAAACAGTGAAAACACTATCTTCATACAATCTTTTTACATAAATAGGCAACTAATCTAATTTTTACCGGGTCCTGACACAGCATACACATAACCAAACACAGATTCCTTCTCTGCATCACGAACTTTCGGCGCTCGCCGAGCTCTGTCCATTCCACCTGCCTGAAATATAATATGTAACATGGTTAAAAATGTTACTTCAATGATAATGCAAATAATATAAACAATATCCCTGTTTCTGTAGAAATGGAATGGTAGAAATTGCTGTGGTACAGTAGTTAATTTATATACAAATGTTTTAGTAGTCTATTCGAAAAGAATACACAGTCAAAACAGAATTCTTCTAATCCCTAAAGTAAATGTCAGGTACAATTATTTGGACTAACCTGTTGTCCAAATAATTGCACGTTGACGGATTTTTTTAGATTTTTGATATGGCAAATCCTTCACGTACAAATTGTTTAGT
Organism: Mya arenaria; assembly: GCF_026914265.1. Lineage (NCBI taxonomy): Eukaryota > Metazoa > Mollusca > Bivalvia > Myida > Myidae > Mya > Mya arenaria. Next base: position 14,097,340 of record NC_069126.1, on the reverse strand, counting down.
ATCAAAAGTGGGTAGTTGTTCCGATCAGGATTCCGGGTTAAAGCATATAGCGTCTATAAAATATCATAAAAACAAGAAATATTTCCAGATAATGTTATTTTATATTAGTTCCGTACACAAAAAAAAAATATCCAACTTATAATTATGAGTTTGACGGCTTTTCTTCATTTCATTCTGTCAAAAAATAACGATATATACATGAAGGGCACCTGCAAGGCTTCAGGGCACAGTTTTAAATCGCTCGGAACATTTCGGCCATGGCCGAGTTGTTACGATTGTATAACGAGGTCTATCTCGAAGCTTTGTCGGAGGAGGCCGAGTTATTACGATTGTATCGAGTTGTTCCCCTTCGCATAATTGTTTTCTGTGTCAGTCAACTTTCGTTTTATTGGAAAGGTAAACAACTTGTTTAAATGCATTAAATGCTTGTTTAGTGCAAAATAGCATTTCACTCACATGGTAAAATATGAATATTACTCTTTATGATCAATTTCAACCATAAAATACTTCACTTAAAACAATTTCAATATTTTTAAAACACCTCCGCACATTCCCGTTTAGACATTAGGGATTGGAAGAATCCCGTATAACACGTCTAATATTTTAGACTAGACTAACCCGGGGTTGGCTTTTAGAATTGACTGGTGCATTAAGTTCACCAAAACACGCAGTTTGTTGCTTTCTGGTAAATAAAGCAAAAAAAAAAGCTTCTTTGATTCTAATATAATTCTTTCGGTGGAATAATTGACAGAACGAGCAAAATTGCCCCATTAGACTAGTGTCTCCAAACAACAGAGTGAACAACAAGTCAGCTTGTTTTCTTTCAGGAGTACGTTAATTAATGGGTTCATGCTTATGGGAAGTTGAATTGTTCATCATCAACGGCTCGAGACAAAACCAACGAAAGCTAAAACTTTCTCCACCCACTTATTTGGAATGATATTATCACTGGCTGTCAGTTACTGGAACTGCCGATAAACACACTTTTCTAAGATAACTTATTGATAACCGTCATGTGTTTCAGTCGTAATAGTTTTGGGATTTAACCTGCTAACAACAAAAAAGCAAACACTGTCATAATTATTTAAGTTCAACAAAATACAAAATATCTTACCATAATTTAGATTATTGTGCTGTCCGATGATCGATCATATGATGTAGGTCACTTCCGCTGTCACCAACAAGTTCCGTTTCCGGTTTCGGTTTGGCTAAGGCTACACACAACTAAACAATAGGACTTGGAGAGGGCGAGGCAGGATTGAATTGGCAGAGAATATATTTATATACGCCATTGTATCTCGTGCCTTTTAAATAATTTCATCATTAAACTTTAAGTTAATCAATGTACGATTTAATAATACAACCACAAAAACTCGTTGTATATAGGACGCCCGCTTCAGCGGATGCCAATATAACATGGCATTGCCGGCCATGCGTAGTTTACTGACTGACAGAAGGACTGAGGATGACCTACCTCAGTCCGAAAGCTTAGTCCACAAACCTGCGAATGGCCAATAATGCCATTGATAGAGATTTACCTTGTGGAAGGACAAATGCAATATTGTGTGCTTTTGAGGCTTGGTGCAATAGATATGCTTCGATTTGTCATTACCGGCTGGGAGAATGTTTCCTTAGGACCAATTCTTTATTCATATCCCTAACTTCAAGGAACTATGGACAACTCGCTCGAAGTGCAATATAAGTGTGTGTCACATACCCACTCAAACATGGTTTGGATTTGTTCGTTTAATTTTCCATAGAGTTAAAGACATTTGAATAAATTCCATAGCACCATTACACTTAAACTAGGCCTTTAAGGAATGTTTGGCATGGTAATCCCCTGCTGTACATCTCATGCGTATTGCACTGATGTTACAGTCGAGGCCAATTTCCTGTGTATTCGTTTATTGGCTCAGGGCCTTTTAGAGTCTAATTTTATAATAAAACATTCAAAACTGCACAGCAGGATACTCAGATTGGAAATCTGATAAGACAATTAGGCAATAAGATTATGATCAATAAACAGTGGTTGTGTTCAAATACACGGTTTTGGACGGGGGTCACTTATTGAAGGCTTAAACAAGGTCTTTAAGGGAATTGTTGAAAATAAGGAAAAGGTTAAATGTTAACTTAAAATGCTTCTGTAATACGGACCCTGGTCAATAACTATAACTACATACATGGAAAGGTTATCGGTCTTTACCATTAATAACCCCACAGTGAGATTGAATGAGGAATTATAAATTGGCTTCCATAAGGGGTCAGACGTTTACAGTGTGTGTATACCACTTGATAAATTACGTCACAAATGTTACGTCGAAAGGCAACATTTTGCTTCGAAAGATGACTTAAAACGAATATAACTTTTCCTTTTCTTCACCATTCGAAATGAAACAAAAGACAGTCTTTGCCACTTAAAAAACACCGCCTTCGTTTTGTTACCGGAGTTAAATTAGGTGATTAGTTTCCTCAAGCACTTCGACAAACCTCTTTCCAAAATAATGCTTTGACAGTAATATGTACATCAGGCGGCGGTTTCGTGAAACGTTTTGTCGAAGTGTTTTAACTTTTAAGAAACTAAACTCTCAATGAAACTCTAGTAAATGATTAATTTAAGCGGCGTAGACAGTGCGCCATGTTTCATTTAATATGATGAATAAATAGTAAAGTTATCTTTGTTTAAAGTCTCCATTTGAAGGTAAATATTGCCTTCCGACGTAGCATTTATGACGTTATTCATCACGTGGTATACACACACTGGTATCTGTTTCTCGTTGAGTGTTGCACATTGACCAGTGTGGCGTTAAACGGACTCGCTCATGTTTTTGGACCATTTTTTCCCGGTTATATATTTGAAAACACTTATTGTAGAATTATTTTACTCGTTGATACCGAAATTTCAGAAAATAGAATAAAGTATAAAAATACTTGCTGGTTGTAGTGTGGAGCAAACCCACGCCGGTACAGCCAAGAAAAAAGTAAACTGACGGCATTACCACTCGGCGACAAGGACTGATACAATAGATGATGTATATTTTAACTTTTATCAAATACATTGGGAACATCACGTGATAAGATTCATAAACCAGTCACGCTAAAAGAATTGCTTAAATGCGTCACTAACGGTATTTATAATCGTGGTCTTCAAAGACAATTTTTGAGCGAGTATCAACACTTGTTGAAGGTTTCCAGCTGTCAGTATCTTAGTTTTGACACTCCTAATGAGTTGCCACATTTTATTTAGTAATAAATTTATTTATTTTCGTAAAAATTGCATTTCACAAATCATGAGTGTGTTCCTTTAATTTATAAAGAATTCACATTTAACTGGCTGCTGTGCCTGCCCATGTTCTTTCCACTGTGTCATTTATACATCAATGTCAACATAATTTACACATTTAAAGCTAAACAGACAGACCATGCACGAAACATGATAAGGAATTTGACCCACAAGTAAGCTCTGATTGTTCCATTAAACGTAATGTTGATTATTGATGCTTGGTGTCCCCATATAGTTTTGGTATAATCTAAAGATATTTTTCCTGCTTACTACTTATATCTATTATAAGGGACCAAAAGTAGACTACACATGAAGTGATACTTTTTTCTATTTTAATTTGCTCTTTTTTATTTGAAATCGACCCTAAAATATATATTTTCATAATTATTCTGCCACCTTTGACGGCCAAGAAACCCATTTCGAATGAATGTTTACGTTTCCTTTTTTTCTGCACAAAAACCCTAACAAGTTAAACCAAAACTAATATACAGTCACCAGGCATTTGAAATTTACAAACTTGTGGGTCGTATTTCTTACATTTGGTCAAAGTGGCGCGGATAACAGTTTGAGTGAAATATAAAAAAATAAAATCGGAACCTATTTCTTTATATTTTATTACGTACAATATACATGTTTTTAAATGAAATCATCGACTATATTTTTTGTTAACTATTTAAGATTAACTTATTTATCGTCCATATTTTACGTTAGAACCAGTGCATCCTTTTACATTACATTTTTTATTACCTTGAACAAATATATCATAGCAAAAGGAATACAGTCGGGAGGAGTGATTTTGCGGATACTCAAAATACATACAACGTACAACACCCACCCACACCCACACACCCACACACCCACCCACACACACACACACACACACACACACTCTCCCCCCCCCCCTCTCTCTCTCTCTCTCTCTCTCTCTCTCTCTCTCTCGAATTTTATTTCTTACACTTGGCGTATTTCCTAATATTTACATTTGTATTCATTGCACCATGTTCACCCATTACACACCACTTATGTATTAAGTGTGTATACAATTGAGCTGAAATTGCAGGTTTTGTGAACCTGTGGTAACACTGTGTAAATACGCCAAATTGATACCATCAGCAAAAAGTCACAGACATAAGGATCGTCTATCAATATCCGTAGAGCGAGGTAGTATAAGGCTATACTATCGCTTACATCGTTGATAAATGATAAAACGAAAAAAAAAACGAGAGTAGTGAAAGAGGTTCTCGTTGTTTCACAATTAACATTTTCGTTATTAACATCATCGGCTCAATCGTGAAAGCCATATTCTTAAAATGATTTACAAATTCAGTTTTGTCTGCATTGTTTACAACTGATTTCAATTGATTACATTTCTTAATAAACTTCCAAAACTTACGCGAATTTGATTTACTTAAGAAGCGTTAAGATAATAATCTTTACTTCAGTAAATATTTTTTGCTTGACGTTTAGCAAAATTATATTCGTTCCTAGCTTGCAAAAATAAATTAAGATTAACCATATTTTCGACAGAAGCAAATGTTTTCGTGCTACAATAAGAATTATCTTTAGTTCTTTTGCACTCAGTGTTAAACCAGCTTGACTGTTTTCATGATAGCTTTCTTCCCTCACAGTAAATGTTTTGCAATAAATTTGATAAGAAATGTAATAAATAATATATGAAAAAATTAAAATCTGTTTCGTTATTCAATAATGACTGAATGTTTTTTCTTCTAAATAATTTATTTGCAATACATGTTTTCATTTAAATCAGTTTGCAAATTTGTTAACCATTTAACAATTGTACATTGTTCTTGTACATACTTGGGTAACAAGGACACAGTAGTTTATTCATATACAATTCAACAGCACAATGATCCATCATGTCAGTCATATAATGAACAAGCATGTTATCAAACACTAAACATATATCATAATCAGATACAGGTAACACATAATCAAAGACCCCAACACAGACTCTATTTATCCAAATTTAAAAAGTAAAAGGCTTGGCTTAATACGCCCATTTACAATACAGACACTACATGCCTAACATAATAAGGTCAACAACTAATTTCCGACTGAACTAGAATTATTATCAGACAGACAAACATAATTGATTATTGTTGTAAGGATGTTAATAACATTTTCTTGACAAAGCATGATATGCATCAGAAAACAATTAATGTGGTCACAATGATACATGGTATACTACAAGGATACACATATAGACACAAACAAAACAAAAAGAAAAATGACGATGTTTTGCGATTTCATTAGTTCAATACCTTTGTACATACTTGGGTTTTTAATATAAAATTATCATATGAAATACAAAACGGCAACTTATTTATAACGGTCAATTAAGTCAATATTTTTAACAAGGTCAGGGCTGGTATTCAATATTGGTCTTAATTGGATCTAAAAGCGATAATACTCATTTTACAAAATCATTTAGAACAATATATTTACAAAACACTGAAAAGAACTGAGAAAACCATCAAAACTGGGCCTATTCGAACATTTACGACGCTATCAGATGTTTTGTGATCACCATTTTTATTTTGCAAAGCTACGATGGCAGATGCACAAGTGCTATTGAAATCAGTGGCGCCGACGTTAAATATTTCTTTCTTTGCATACTCTGGTGTACTGGTTCCCTCCGCACACGTCATATATTTGCTTTGTTCTATCATTCCAAACTGAAATGCCGGTGGCTTTCCAAGGATTCCTGCAAGATTTTCACAGTCACACGCCATGAGACTTCTATCAGTAAACAGACAAAACGGTATTCCGTTTGCGTTCGGGCATCCGTTCAAAGTATCCACATAAGGGGCCAGGTCCGTTCCAATTGGGTTTTCCGAGTAGTCGACGCGGATAAGCTGATCAGACATACAAAATCCCTTTGTGATACCACTGAGCTGGTTGCCAGACACGTCAAGAACAAAGAGGCCTGGTATTTTGATACTGTCTGGTAGGATCTGTATCCTGTTCTTTGAAATCAGAAGCGATTGCAATGTCGATGGGAATCGGATGGTCGGGGACAACTTCGAAATGAGGTTTTCGCTGATATCCAACGCCTTCAGTTGGTTTAATGCATCCAAATTATTCGGCAAAGTAGATATACGATTTTTGGACACATCAAGCACTGAAACACTTCTATACAGTTCAAGGTCGGCAGGAAACGCTTTAATAAGATTGTCACTGATTTTCAAACAGGTCTCACTGTTGCGCAGGTCCGGGAAACGCTGTAATTGGGAACCAGCTCTGTGTATGGCGTACCCGCCACCAAGACATTTTACCTTGCTCTTGCTGTAGTGACACTCACTATAGCCGAAATAGTAGACGCCAGAAATGGTTCTAAAACACAAAAAGAACGCCGCCAGCAGCTTGAGATTATTTCTTGCCGCCATCTCCTAAGCTCTATCACTGATTAATGTATAAAACGAAATTGTACAGTTTGATCAATATTCCAGCTCTTTCTTAGTTGCACGAAGTTGATCATATGAATATCATTTTGGATTTTAATCATCAGTTGTACTCATTAACGGAAGTGCTTGAACATAAGCAAGGAGTTGCGTTAAGATAACTATTTCAGGAGCGTAGCTGGCCCTCTATTCATGTGGATTCATAATTGTGCTAGCGGTGTCTGGGAACATGCCTCCCCTTTCCCCTGATGTTTTGGAAACAATGGCACAATGTGGTGCATTCTAGGCGTTCTGGAGTGCTTTTTTAAGGACTGGAAAATGGACACTGTTAGGATAATAAATCAACAAATAAACCCTTCACTTTCTATAAAACAGCAAACAACTAAGCCCCGGTTATGTTAATAACACTCGGATTGTCTAACAGAGGTCTAATTTTCGGTCTTTTTTAACTACATACATGTATATACTTACATGATTAATGGCCATATGTCTGTAACGGAATGTATAGTAAAGTACGAATACTGTCACTTTGGCTTATTTTTGTTGTTGTTGTTGTTGTTTTGTCAGAATCATGTGGATTCAGCCGCGTACTCGCGTAATATACGGCAGCTAAGCGCCTGTATTTAAAAGCAACATGACAATAACTGACTCATTTCTATACTCGATTGCAAGTGTTTTGAAAGTAAGTGGTAAAATGACGCACATAAGTTAAGTTGACAGAACAAACGAACCATATTTGATTACCATGTCATTCTCTCTCCCTTAAAGTCAATCTTATCTTGAAGTGTTTATGTATCATCTTCAATGACTGTATTGAACACGATAAAGTGACACTCTCATTCAAAATCAATACATACACGTATAAAACATACATTTTGAGTGATACACCTTTAAAAACTTACTTAATAATGCATTTTTGAAAATTTCAATTACTGATATCAAGATTGTAACAGTGTTTTTACTGGCTTAAATGATTGGTGTGTGCTAAAAGACCTACTTTAATCTCATCTCGGTATCCTTCATAAGAACCATTGTTTTCGACATTTATTCATCCTTTTTTGTATATCAAAACAATTGTATTAATTTTGGTAAATCTTATTTGGGAGTAAGAGTTTGTCTTTAAATGCAATGGACAGAAAGCAATAATTAAAGTGTTCGAAGATGAATGGACTGAATTAAAATTTCATTTCTTCTGGCCAAAACAATTTGAAACTAGATACAGGGACGAGCCCAACAGCTAATACTAGTATTTATGGGCTTGATTAGATACAGGGACGAACCCAATAGTTATTACTAGTATTATTGGGCTTGTTTAGATACAGGGACGAACCCAATAGTTAATACTAGTATTTATGGGCTTGTTTAGATACAGGGACAAACCCAATAGTTATTACTAGTATTTATGGGCTTGTTTAGATACAGGGTCGAACCCAATAGTTATTACTAGTATTTATGGGCTTGTTTAGATACAGGGACGAACCCAATAGTTATTTCTAGTATTTATGGGCTTGTTAAGATACAGGGACGAACCCAATAGTTATTACTAGTATTTATGGGCTTGTTTAGATACAGGGACGAACCCAATAGTTATTACTAGTATTATTGGGCTTGTTTAGATACAGGGTCGAACCCAATAGTTATTACTAGTATTATTGGGCTTGTTTAGATACAGGGTCGAACCCAATAGTTTTTACTAGTATTATTGGGCTTGTTTAGATACAGGGTCGAACCCAATAGTTATTACTAGTATTATTGGGCTTGTTTAGATACAGGGACGAGCCCAATAGTTATTACTAGTATTATTGGGCTTGTTTAGATACAGGGACAACCCAATAGTTATTACTAGTATTATTGGGCTTGTTTAGATACAGGGTCGAACCCAATAGTTATCACTAGTATTTATGGGCTTGTTTAGATACAGGGTCGAACCCAATAGTTATTAATAGTATTTATGGGCTTATTTAGATACAGGGTCGAACCCAATAGTTATTACTAGTATTATTGGGCTTGTTTAGATACAGGGTCGAACCCAATAGTTATCACTAGTATTTATGGGCTTGTTTAGATACAGGGTCGAACCCAATAGTTATCACTAGTATTTATGGGCTTGTTTAGATACAGGGTCGAACCCAATAGTTATTAATAGTATTATTGGGCTTGTTTAGATACAGGGTCGAACCCAATAGTTATTACTAGTTTTATTGGGCTTGTTTAGAAACAGGGACGAACCCAATAGTTATTACTAGTATTATTGGGCTTGTATAGATACAAGGACGAACCCAATAGTTATTACTAGTATTATTGGGGTTGTTTAGATACAAGGACGAACCCAATAGTTATTACTAGTATTATTGGGCTTGTTTAGATACAGGGTCGAACCCAATAGTTATTACTAGTATTATTGGGCTTGTTTAGATACAGGGACGAACCCAATAGTTATTACTAGTATTATTGGGCTTAGATACAGGGACGAACCCAATAGTTAATACTAGTATTTATGGGCTTATTTAGATACAGGGACGAACCCAATAGTTATTACTAGTATTTATGGGATTGTTTAGATACAGGGACGAACCCAATAGTTATTACTAGTATTTATGGGCTTGTTTAGATACAGGGACGAACACAATAGTTATTTCTAGTATTTATGGGCTTGTTTAGATGCAGGGACGAACCCAATAGTTATTACTAGTATTATTGGGCTTGTTTAGATACAGGGACGAACCCAATAGTTATTACTAGTATTTTTGGGCTTGTTTAGAGACAGGGTAGAAACCAATAGTTATTACTAGTATTTATGGGCTTGTTTAGATACAGGGACGAACCCAATAGTTAATACTAATATTTATGGGCTTGTTTAAAGCTTTATTCTCACAGATTGTCCGATTTTTTCTCAGAATCAGGTAATTTTGAGCACCAGTGCTTTCATTTCAGTCATATAAGACACCACACATTTAAACAGATTGGAAAACTTCATTTTTATCAAAGCGTTAGTAACGCTTTTAGCCATTAGAGAGTTGTGAAAACGGTCAATCCAGAAAGTGCAGCTTTAAAGGACATTGAGTTTGACAGTGTCTTCAGACACAAATACCATACATATCAACACCTTGTTTTCAATGAAGAAGTTGATGATGACGTGTTTCCGAAGTTTGGCTGTCGTGTTTTTAAAAAACCAATGTCCAGTTTCACAAAAAATAGACTAAAAAATATGCCCTGCATGAAATCTATATTCTGTGAAGACAGTAATCATAACAATCCATAAAGGTGACAAAAATATTCACTTAGTTTGTTAGTCACTAAGCTAGGATATTAGTTAAAAAATCGAATAGTACGTTATTTTTTTTGTATGGTATCATAAAACACATGTAAACAGATAGGAACTGAAGACCCATATCTGCCCATACTATTCTGCCCACATATCGTATATAGTTTTGTCTAGCTACGCCACTAAGGCCTAAAAAATGGTTTGGTTAGGGTTACATCCCTTTAAAAAATAGGTAGGGTAGGCAGACTTGTTATTTATTTTATTTTTATAGGGCTTTATATAAGAATGCTATTTTCATCATTGGAGAATGGTGTTGAAGTAGTCTTCTGTATAAAGCATTCAAGGCTTTAAACTACATATTGAAAAGCTGTTAAAAATATTTAGTTTTTTAGTTTTTCATTTTTTTTTTCCAAACTGACTATAAAAATGGTAGGGTCGGCGCCTATTTCGTAGGTAGGGTCGGGTAACCCGAACCAAATTATTTTTTATGCGTAACTGCAACAGCCTGATCGAGTTTCTATGAACACTCGTTGGTATATAAACATGCATTACTCATTTGTCGGTTTAAATTAAGTTGTAAAGGAAGTTCTGAAGAGTACAAAGTACGAAACACTTTAAAACCCACGTTTATTGAAGGCACTTGAAAAAATATTGTAACATTGATTTCCATTTGACTGTTGTTGTAAACAAATATTTCTTTCCGACGTAGCATTTATGACGTAATTTAGCACGTGGTATACACACTGTATTAACTAGAGTGAATGTGTTGTATTAATTGATTTTACATAAAAACAGTTTAACTGATTGAAATTGTGACCATTAAAGTAATATTGACAAAAGGTTTTGCTATTTTGAACTTCCAAGCTTTCAACTTTGGAAGTTTTCTTCAAAATTATGGAAGTTTTTGTACTTCCAAAGAATCAATTTTGGAAGTTTTAACCCATTTCTAGGGAGTAATATGCTTCCAAACTTCCTCCAAAGGAAGCCCTGAGTTAAGACCTTAAACTACTGCTACTGCTATTGCTACAGCTACAGCTGCTGCTACTGCTTCTGCTCTATTGAAACACTATTACTTAAACTATTAGAGTCACTGCAATACAATGTGTATCATAAAATGATAGCAACAACAATTATAATGAGGATATTAATTTTTGAGATATTAACTTTGTTTCTGCACATTTGTTCGCACATAAATGAGAAAGCACCATGTTTCCGCACTTAATCGGATCACGCTCGGCTATTTCCGTGCCAACCGTAGCAACTCGGCCATCTCCGACAAGTATCGGGATGAACCTCGTAAATGGGCTTCAAAATACGACATCACATTCAACTCGTTCCCAACATGGGCGCCGCCATGATGGACTATTGTTAACAAAGTCATACCTGTTCGATAATAACGGAGGTGTTTTCATTGTTTCCGAGCTTACCGGAGATGTCCGAGTCGATACGATATTTACGCATCATGATCTGCTTTGCCTAAAGTTAAGCGACATCTGTTAATGGTGGCAATGCACTGTCATGGCAATATGGTCCAGGTAATATTTATGTTTTCGGAATGTCCACATGATGTTGCCTACGCTTGTCAAGCCTGTCAACCTTGAGGCAAAGTTCTGTTTAAACTGACCATCATGAACTGACCGAATGTTGCACATTTTGATTCAATACTACACTTACGAAAACTAAATAGTTATGAGTTTGCGTCGCATCAAACCATTTATTCCTTATTATAAGTACAATCTTAAACCATTAATTTATCGCAAAACTGAGCTGGTTAAAAGGTTAATAGAATGCACCTACTAAATCAATGGGCCGATTGTTTACAACACTCCAGATCCTTTTCTTTTGATAAATAGATGCATTCAATTTAAATTTAACCCTCACACGTACTGTATATTTCTTCAATGCCCATTATAGGAAGAACTTATTAACGAGCAAAATAACTCATTAACGAGCACATTCTACGACAGCCTTTTGAATATATGATTCTTTGTACTGACTTGAGAACTAAATTTAACCCGAATCGATCATTAAAAAAATTTTTTTGGCCATAATGTCAAGTATTAACAGTCGGAATATTAGAAATCTTTCAAAATTTATATCCAATGCTATGAAGAAACGTACTGAAGCTCTCGCTATCGTTGCTTCTTGATTTGATTGAATGTTTTGCTTTATCTTTTGATACCCATATATTTTGTATATACTCGTCAGATATAAATCTGTTTAATTGTTCTTCTGTGTGGCCATTTGTGTATTTATGATATTGTTTGGGTTTGGCCAAAGGCATGTTTTTGCTGATATTGTCAATACTGAAACTTAAACTGTAAAAACGAGTAATAACGAAAAATAAAATAGTTTGACTTATATGTTTTTTTAGTCAATTGCCAAAATTTGCGTTATTGAAAGTGATTCCTTGTATTAGGTCACATTAAATGTATTTGATACTGTAAAGTTACAATTCTGTTGAAAAATATCCCACCATCCCAGCAAAAGAGCAAAACTTAATCGACGATTTTTACTCGATCTTATGTCCTCTTTTAAATAAACAAATGATATTTGAATGCAAGGTTGGTGCCATATAGCAGGTAACATTAGTTGGGGTATTTAGATGCAACTCCTTGTGATTACGTCATGTTTTATAGAAGGACAATTGCTAGCTGCTGTAGTCGGTAGTACATGTAACCTTTTCATAAACGAATTTGAGCGTCTTATTATTTTTTTCTACAGTTCTGAGTCAAAATGGAACGCAGTTAGAGTCTCTGCTTGAAAGACTATATGCAAAAACACATTTCATGTTCAGCTCTTATATATAGTTACAATAAGGTGTCTGGCCAATTCAAAGACTTTGGGTGTGGTTAATTCAGAGATATGGGCTTTCCATATTAAACACGTGTAGGATTTACCATGCAAAAGTACCATGCGATTAAAACATTCACCGGGCTCGGATTGCGTGTATTATTTCATATTTACTGTTGGCAAGCAACCATGAATAGCAAGAAAACGCATACAATCAGGCCGGAGGTATGGACTATTAAAAGGCGTTATGACCTACTCTTTAGAACAAATGTAGCAATTATCACGATACTTATTCAAATCAAATCAAATCAAATTTTATTTTCAGTCGGTATGACATAACAGAGAAAACATTAGCTATGAATAGCTATTGACCGACTTCTTATTCAATGGTGAGCGACTTTAACCAATGTGCGGATCCATTAAATTTTCTTTCAACTTAGTAATAAAATATTATAAAGATTTGGGTATAGAGAACGGTATAACTTGAAGGTGCACTGTCAGTTACGGAGTAATTACTCGTAACAATTTATTCATTACACACACTTTTAATATTTTTAGTTCAGGTGGCTTGGCATATGAATTGAATGATGCAGAAATGGAAACCAGCTAAGTTGTATAATTCAAATTATGTATTGTTTCATTATTGTATATTTTTTAAATTGCATGAGTGCTGGTGCCTCCCTTCATTGAACAATATGTTGATGAGAAAATACGGCTGTCAAGGTTGTCTATGTCTATTGCAGATATTTCAAAAAAGAATTTTGGCTCTTGCAATTCATTTTTTTTTTAAATTACAATCACGCTAATGCGAATTATACATGAGCTATATGTGCTTTTCGTGTTGATTAATTATCAATATGTTATTGCGCTTGTTCGGGTTTTCATGTAAGTGGAATACCTCTGATGCTCAACCATGGTGGACACGCGCTCGACGCCTTCTAGAAATCTGAGCCGAATATTCTCAGAACTCAATGTGCAGGTAGAGACAGGGACCTCGGTGGCTTAGAGGGACTTTCATGAGCAGGACTAACCCTGCAAGCGCTTAGCAGATCTAGATCGTTATACAATCGTGGTAGGGTATATTTGTAGATCGCCATTCTAAATTATTGTTGTATATAAGGGATCTCGTTATTGCATTTATTTAAGCGAAAGGCCAATAAGTAATCATTTCAAAGCGTCAATATGCTCAATAACCAATGCCTAACCGATTAATCAGTCAAACTTTGCTTAATACATTGGTAATACAACATATGTGTTTACAACTGTTTTTTTTAAATGCGTTGTCAAACTTTGGTTAATACAACATTAGTTTAAAACTGTTGTTTTTTTAAATGCGTTAACCTGAACATATCTTAACAGCAAATGTCTTCCATATCATAACGTAAACTATCATAAACTGCAGGATATGTGTAAGAATAGCGATAAAATAATCTATAGAAAAACATTTACTGGAAAAAATAAACAATAGCTATGTACGTCTGAACAGGGGAATAAATGTGTAGCTGTATGTTACTGTTTCTATTTTGCTACAGGCGGCGTCAAGTAAAAGATACATACGGTTTCCAGCAATAATTATGCAAAAAGCTACAGAAACAAGCTCAGTAGCAAAAGTTTAAACATAAACCCGGTTTAATGGCACTGGGTAAACGCCAAAGACATAAAACATTAAAACATGGAAGAACAGCACAAAACTCCACAAGCAGCACAGTGCATAAATACTATATATAAACTAGAACTCCGCGAGTCTGATGTGTCGCCTGGCGAAATATTTACTGTCGACAACAAGGACAATAACTCTAAACATATAGATGCAAGAGTTACGGTTTTTGTGCACTGCACTTTCCCTCAATCAGATATACCTACGGAATAAGTTTCAGGTTGATACCTCCTATAGTTTACGAGATATGCCACGGACAAAACCTAAGCATGAAAATTAACAAAGGGTAATAACTCTAATAATATGGCAGCACGAGTTACGGTTCTTGTGCACTGCACTTGCCCTCTATGAGATCTATCTACATATGAAGTTTCAAGTTGATAACTCTTATATTCTACAAGATATGCCCCGGACAAAACTTTAAGCATGAAAAATAACAAAGGGCAATAACTCTAAAAATATGGAAGCAAGAGTAACAGTTCTTGTGCACTGCACTTACCCTCAATTAGATCTATCTACATATGAAACTTCAAGTTGATACCACTAATAGTTTAGGAGATATACCCCGGACAAGCGAAAATGGGACGCGGACGCCGCCGCCGACGCCACCGCCGCCGCCACCGACGCCGCCGCCGCGAAAAGTAACCCCTATATGTCGTCTTTTCAGGCGACACAAAAACTAGGTATGTTTATCAAGGATTGTTAGGTACCGCCTTTGAACGGTCAGTAAAACGTTTATTTACTGGGGGTTTAAACCAGTTTAAGTGCATAAACCTCACTCTTATCCCAACAATCCTAAATAAAGATAGAACGCAAAAGGTTAATCTTATCAAAGTATGCATTAACTTGAAGAAACTTAACAATAAAACAAATAATAATAAACTTATAGGTAAACCCCAAGTGTGCAATATTGTAATCAAAATTGCCTTGTGTGCAACCCTTGCCAAGTGGGAGTGGAACCCACGACGGTAAGATGCGATAAAAACACTCTTAAAATGATTCACCAAGAAAACATTGAATGTTAAGTAGTCTGTAGCCAAATGATACCTAAGGTGTCTGAATATTACTCGAAGTTTTGTATTCTTTCCTCTCAGATGAAGGAGATGGTTGTGTGTGGACTGAGAAAATGATGGCGGGGCGGACTGTTTTTCATGACGAAGAAGCCGTGAATGCACTACTTTCAGGCCGTGAGAAATGACAACATAGCGCGTAAGCGTATTAATGGTTTTGCACACAGTTATATAATTTAAAAACTGTAGAAAACCTCCTAATTGAAGAATGCATTTTAATGGAATTTAGACAAGCATCTACAGAAATAGTTTATGGCTTTAGTAGTTGGGCTTATCATAATACTCATTTTTAACACTAAGTGCTCTTAGTTTGGTTCGGTGGTGATCGATCGGCCCTTTTCCGTTCGTTATCGTACATTGTCCACATATCGTGGCCTTATTTGCAAATCGTTATTTTCATTTTCTACGAAAATCCTATTTAACTTGAAATGGTTCATTTCTTCCATGCTTCTTGTTTGTGATTTTATGTTATATGTCTTTAGCGTTAACCCAGTGTCATTAAACCGGGTTTATGTTTAAATTGAGCTTGTATCTGTCACTTTTTGCATAAATATTGTTTATTAACGGTGAGTTTGAGTCGCAAATCAAACCATTTATAGACCTTTCATAAATAAATTAAGCGCACCATTGAAATGAGATCAAAGATACTAATATTATACTACGGCAAAGTATAGATGAACGGGATTATGGAAACAGGGCGATTTTCTTTTCTTTAAGGAAGGAAGGAAGCAGTAATTGAGAATAAGAATGATTTTCTTTGCATGCTTATCCAATTGATTTTGCGAATGGAAGATGAAATAAAGTTTTGTGACTAGTCGTCAATAATTATTCACGATTTAAAAGCAACCAAGCTCATTATAAAAAGCAAAATAATTGCATTAGAAGTCGGCCAAATTCCACCCACACTGCCAGTTTAGAGAGCTACTTAAGATCAAAATGGTGTACTAAAATATTTGGTATTTGAGTTGCATATATGATAGTTTTGCCATTCTTAAAATGGAAGAGAATAGAACTGGGCATTCTGTTTGAGGTTATATTTTAATAAATGTATATTTTTTGTCGCTTTATCTCTTAGTTCTCTTCTATTTTAAAACGATTTATCATATGTACAGAACAAAAAGAATATAAATTCGAATGTAATTAGGTTCATTTAAGCCTTTGTGCTTGCGTGCCTTTAATAGTTATATCAATTTTCACTGGTTGTGTGATTTTTGTCGATTTTTTTTTGTCCTACATCTAATGAAAAAAATGTCTTGCCTGACCTAAGTTTTGGTCCGAAGGTTGTGTGCAAGTTGTCCTATTAGTTAAATCAGATTAAGTCAATTGGCTGTACCGTCAACACCATATGCGTGCATCACCAAAATGCCTTCAATACTTTCGACCACCTGTTTCCCCGCGCCTCTGGCTTATCTGAAATGCGTAGTCCAAACAACGGACATTGGACGGCCGAAGGATGGATGGCACCAGTTGAAATGCCAAAGGCCTCATACTGACCACTATATAAGCTGTAACTGACCAAATCATTGTACAATACCTTTGGAATATATTCCGCTCATCGTTGTTTCCGGACTGCTAAAAATGTAAGTTTATTTTGAACGTTTGTTTTTGGAATCTTGTTAATTAAAGTATATTAAGTATTCAAATAAATTTCCAAAGTAGGATTTTTTTTTAATTATCATTGTAAATCGCTTTTATATGTTTAACATTTCTTTATTATATTGTTTTCGTTATCATAATTATATTATGGTTTTTGTTATTTTCTTTTACAGTCTACCTTTACAATGGCCCGCGTGTTTTGCCTTCTTATGCTCGTGATGGTCGGAATGGTCTTTGCAGACGACGAGGACTGCGATGAACTGGGGTCAGTGTGGCTTCAATTGTTGTTGTTTGTTTCATATCTTAATTATCTTTTTAAGTAGGGTTTTTTGCGGGTTTCTTTTGCATTTCATTTCTTGGTTCTGAAACATGTCAAAACAGGAACTAGTGAAATCCGTTTATATAGCGTATGCTTAACATGGATTTATTACTTGCGTTCTTTATAATAGAAGAGGAGAACAAAACAAACATATTTCACATAAGACATATGTTCAATAAATTAGCCAATTACTTATTTTACACTGGTAAAACGTGATATCGTCAACATGTGCATTTTGAACTATATTGAGATTTTTTTAAATGTTAAAAATGTGATGGTTTCTTGCAGGGATTGCGACTGTGGCAATGTTTGCCAGGATGGAAAATGTACTCCAGGTGATAACATATACTATATTTACATATATGAGCAGTATGCTGTTATTTATAAAAGATTTACATTTTCAACGTTTGACATGTTATAAACAAATAAGACAGACATTAATCCTTGTGACAAACATGGTTCATTTTAAGGTTACGGACGGTTCCTACCTTAAAATAGAAATATAATCTCTGCATTGTCGACAAGCTCTCATAGGTACACTGTGTCCATTTTATTATGATAAAGCCAAATAAGAGAACGTGCAAAATAATCTCTCAAAGTTTTCAAAATCAAGAAATTTCGCTGTCCCAAATCAGCATACATATCACTATTCCAATGCATTCTTGAAATGGAACTATTTGATGCACATCATAAAACGAAGGCAAACAGCAGTTTCCGTTTAACCTAGAAATTTCGTTGTTTTATATAAATGGTACACCGCATTGCAAGTAAAACACGAACTTAAGTATTTGCTTGTCGCTACTTCAAAAATATCACTTCGCAGAAGTTGATTTGAGTACGGGGACTTTCCCATCTGCTATCAATACCAATATATATATTACGTTGCCGTCCTCCGATGATTTTAAAGGCAACAATTGTATTTCCTCCACAGGCTGTCAGGTATACGACGTATTTGTCAAGGCGGGCACGGAGCGCACTGTGTACGGTCGCCGCTGTCAGTGTGGTGCTGACCAGGACGCTGAAGGAAGAGCCGTTATGGTATGCAGTTCATTGTGCCTAAGTTTTCAAAAAAAACCCCATAAAACATGGTAACTGTTAAGACGTTTTGTATTGCACACGGGCACAGGTACTTTGAAGCGTGTTTTAACAAGAAGTTACTCCTAATGTAGTTCTTGTTCATTCTTCCGTTGTTATCCATTTCATAATGGCATGTTTATCATTGAACTTGAATTCCAATTTTTCTTGATGGATTTGTATGCCTTTAACTAATTATTAATCAATTTCCTTCAGTGCGCTGAGGGCGAGAATTTTGAGGGCAATCCCACAGCCTTCCAGATGTACGTCGCCAACCCTAAATGCTCGGATGACGAGGCGACTACTGTCGCCCCGACTGAAGCTGCAGCAGGTGAAGCTACCACCGAGGCCGCCACGGAGGCTCCCATTGTCTAAGCAAAACTTCACTTCGACTACTGGATTTGCATTTTTTAAAACATTATTATATCTTTATCTGAATAAAACCAGTATTACAAAAGCATAATTGTTTTTATTGTATTATTTATTGTTTTAAACATCTGATTTTCCTACTTATGCGCTTGATGTTTTCGAAAATCCACCGCACTGTTCAGTGAGAAGCACATATTTAAATTCGTTACAAATTAGTATGGGTTACTTGAGGAGTACCTTGTTGCAAGAAAGTTCACTGTGTGATAAACGGAAAATGGATTGTTTAAAGACTAAGTATGAGTGATTTCCTTGGGAATATATAGGAAAAATACCGCAAAAGACCCTCGAAAGAACTTGTATATTCGAGACAAATGTTTTAAGGTATAACCTAAATTCCCTCCAATCGCAAAATGTCATAGGACAGCATGAGATGCACTTACAATACTAATGAAATAAGCAGAAGAATTTGTAAGATTTCTTTTTCATTTATATTAAAAGTATCATGGTACATTGTGTTTGCGACGATGTAAAAACATTTGTTTTTAATTGAGGAAAATTAAAGGAAAAAACAACAACAACACTTTCCTCCTAGAATGAGTTCTTATTGACAATTTTTAACAATTCACGTCAAGTCAAGACATTTATTAACTAATCAAAGGGCACCGGCCCAAAATACGTGACATACATAATGAAACAAATAATAGTTGAGTTGTGTCAAGAAAGGAATTTATGCATATATCCAATCATGAGTATGTCTTTTAATTTTTAATTTCTAAAAGAAGATGATATACATAGAAAGACAACTTACTTATAGTCTCATAATTAGTTTTTTTCATAAGATTATAAAAAGTCTTTTAAATCTATACCAGCAGAGTTCCAATTAAACAAATATTGTCTTCTTATATTGTCATACTTTCCACAAACAAACAATGCATGATATTCAAAATCTAAGACAGATAAATGCTCGTTTTCTTAGCAAGAAGTACATATACGATCATCTTTTGGTATGTTAAGATGTCTACCAGTTTCTATTCTCAATTTATGGTTTGAACATCGACATTTTGAAAGTGCCATCTTGTGCTTAAATGGTATAGCTACTGATAGGTATGTTTCAACATTCAACAGTGTTTTAAAGTTTTTGTAATGAGAACAGCGACGAGAATTGTTTACAGATTCAAACCATTTTTGGTTATAACAATCAATAATTCTCTGTTTACAAATGGTTAGAAAAACATTAACACAAGAACCATGCAGGTGTTCGTAGTCTTATTTACTCAAAGGTGCTTCCTGCAAAAGTCATTGTGTACAGACTCAATATCAAAACAACTACATATCATATACTGTTGCAAAAATATCATCAATACTTACACATAGTTAAATTACATTAGTTGGGTAACGTGATCTGTCAAATGGTAGGTATTATTATGTTCAAAATAATTATGTTACACAGTGCAATTTAAGTGATATATTGAGTATCTCATAACATATATAAACAGTTATAAGAAATACGATTCATATAAAACAAACACGTTCAAAATGATTAAAATTCGCTTCAACAATGACATGTCAACTACACTTCTTAAAACCCATTATAGAACATAGCTGTACAAGTTTTTCAGATATATGCAGTGAACTCGGATATAAACTATACCGAAACACTGCATGGTCCGAACAAAGCCTTGCACCATCTAACAACATTTGTTTCAAATCACCCTCCTATGAGAATCAATATTGTATAATAGTAAAATCTCTTAAAATACCAGGATGGAGGATCTGAGGAGATTAAAACTGCGAATAGGAGTCGTGATAAATTAAAGAAAGAAATATAGACAACAAAAGAATACACATCTAATTTGCAAAAGTAAAAACGAAACAAATTTACACCAACACTGCTCAAGGAAATAAATCCACAATATATTAAAACAAAAAAAGTTTTTGGTTCCACCTGTATCTATTCGGCATGTATTGAAACTAATGATCACACTAACGTCAAGCCACTGCTAGCAGTTGGTATGCTCTTAATTCCCACTTCACTAATATTGTTGAAAAAACAACAACAGTGAAGTGTATTATTGCATAAATAATTAAAAGTCTTTAGGTTAAACAGCTTAATTGAAATTACCACGCGATCAATCTGCAGCGTAGTTAAATGTAAAGAAATCTGACATTGTAAACCGCCCATATACATATGCATGTAAGGTATGATATATTCTTTTTGGCACGGTTGTTTTCGATAGAAAATGGTTGAGATGCTTCGCATTCGGGGCTCCTCTGTCATTGTTTTTTTTATCGAAAACAACCGCGGATGTATGCCGGTAAATCAGTACAAAGAGTTCATAAATGTTTTGAATTATATTATTAATTAAATGTAGTGTTTTAGTGTGTAATAATTTTGTAGATACAAGTTTAAATTGATTGCAAGTGAAGTGCATTTTGATTACTTGTGAAATGAATTATTGCAACCATTATTAAGATTCCCAAGAGATAAGTTATGAAGTTTTATTGTTAAATTGAAATTACTATGCGATCTACTTGCAGCTTTGTTAAAGTGTAATTTCTAACATTGTGAACCGTCCATATTTATCCGAGGTTGTTTTCGTAGAAAATGGCCGAGGAGTTCCGAATAGATGCTTCAATTGCCTCGAGATCATAAAACCGTGGAAAACACAAGATGCCAGACTATGAAACAGCTCGGCTAGCCATACTTTTATTGATCGTTTTATGTACAAACAGTACTACTGAAAATTCGATAAATTCCTTATATAATGACCTCTGACTGATAACAGGTCTCAGTTCACATATATATATATATATATATGTCAGCAAGGAAACCTACAGTGAAAATGTCGATGCGGATTTTATTGTGTAAGTAGTTGAAATTGTCCGACTTTTCATGTAAAACAACAATCTGGTTTGCCAATTCTAAAATTATTTGATTTTTTTTTCATCATTGCATGATGTGTTTCCGTTTATGTCTTTATTTCATTGAAAAATTAATAGTCCTTATATAACACCTGTTTAGTACGGGTGAAATCCTAGCAAAGACGTACAAAGGTCAAATAACAAAACAGCTCAATCGAAATACCATTTTTACTAATCCGATGTGGTCCTGCTTCACTTTGGGATTTAAGACAAATTATTAAAATATATTCCAATTGGTAGACAGGTAGACGTTAGTAAAACGCAATCAATGCACGATTTACTAAAAAGTAAACTCATTATATATCAGAGATCTTTTTGAAACAATAATATAATTATATAAAAACAGAAGACTGGGTTTCATTGGAACTAAAAATAAGTGCAGCGCTTGAGTGGTATTCTGTTTTCAAATTATTGCATTCTGAAATTCTAACTCATTGCTGTATACATACTTATATTCCCCGTTGACTCCGCTGTTCTGGGCAATACGTGTTCACCAATGCTACCAATTGCTTTTCCGTATTTATCATTTTATCGATGGCATTCTTCATATCCGAGCCATTTTGTTGGTTCCATTATTACCCATTACAACATTTGTTTATAAATAAATGTTGATGCGTGTGTGATATGTCTGTGTTTTTATGCTTTGTGCGTCTCTCTTTTACCGTCGGGTTTTCACCTTGTGCCTCTAAACATGTACACCGTTAATGATTTGGCCTTGGTCTTGTAGTTTTAATTGTTTTATTACGCTAGTTCTGCACATTATTCATAAACTAAAAAATAATTAAAGTTACATTCATATTCCTCCAGGATTAACATTCCTTGGCTCCGTTTGTGTGGCCAACGCTTATTATTCTAATTAGCCAATTGCTTCATGTTTTCACGTAATTTTATTGTTCAAACATCCTCATCAGGCACAGACGCAGACTCCCATATTGTTGATCAAGTACTGTTAAATGAGGGTTTTTCCTCATGAAAATATGAGTGTCTGTTGTCATCTCAATCGCAACCTTCGGATAATACTAATTGTTTGGCCAATACATGTACTTATAAACCAGTTGTAGAAATGTATCCTATGCACAATTTGTCTAACCTTCTTACTTCACCTCGCAGTTGTGTTCGTTGGTACTTTAACACTGGTCGGATGTTGTCAAGACTGGGACCCGGCTGCATGTGCTCTGCTGGCTCAGTCTCACAAGGACCTCTGTGCTGATCCGACCTTTGCAAACAACACGTGTGTGCGCTTTTGTGGAAACTGTCGTACGTTAGATTGTTTAATAATCTATTTGGCAATATTTGTCAACTTGTAACAACTGAAGCACAAGTTCGACTATTTTGATTACTCAAAGATCCTCACGGATAGATTACGATACCAAAAAGCATATTATGCTAGCCAATGTTTTATTAATTGTAACACCTCACTTTTGTGTCAGTAAATCCAATTACAATGCAATGTTGTGACATTTGTGTTTAGCTCTAGATTGTTACTCATGTCCAAGATCTGTGATGAGTCCTGATGATTGCAACACAACATTAACGTGCCAATTGGGGGAGGTATATATAGTCTGTTTCACACCTTTGGGTATCAAAATCCTTTAGGATAAAGCCAAATCAAAGACTTGAATGAATAAAACTCGTGTATTTTGACAATTTTGTATTAAAGTTGTTTAAATCAATTCGTATTATTAGTAAAAACGTTAGTGAAAATTTTCAATATACACGCTAATAATGTTTCACTGTTTTAAACACAGGTCTGCATGACTAAAGAACTATTGGCGAAAGACGGACACAAGGAATTTATCATGACATGTGAGCAAAAATCGGTAAGAATCAAAGACTTTTGAAAAAAACTAGGTAAGAAACAAATTTATATGAAAAACTCTGTTAAAATCAAAAAATGTTTTAGTATTCATATACAATATTTGAAATTTGACACGTATTTGAGACTTAAACTTTTTACTTGTTTAAAAAATCTAAAATTGAACGACACAGAATTGCGACGGGTCCATATTCGGCTTTGGCACTCAAGCCCTTGTTGGAAAGCGACGAACAATATTTGAAGATGAAGGAGAAAGCGACATTGATATCCATGGAAGACAAGACCGGGGCGTCTCGATAGACTGCTGTGATACAGATCTCTGCAATATGCCTCTAACAACGACAACTAAGTCGGTCAAAACTACAACTTCTACAATTACTACGACGAAGGCAATGTCTACCCCACCTCCAACCACAAAATTGACACCAATACCACCTTCCAGAGCTACTCCGACACCCACTCAATATACAAATGGACACATTCCGACCACTGCACCTCATTCCTGTAATCAATCGTAGTTTGCTCAAATCTGTTCTTACTATTGATAATTTTCATATATAATATTCTGCTGGTAGCTGCGTTAAAATGGGTGATTTATGTTGGAGTAGGGTGGGGATGTAACGTCTAAACCACGTTTTTTTTTTAATTTTGTGCTACTACTTGCATCACCTTCCCAAACATTTTAACAATACGAACTAGGTAATTATTTATCGTTAAAATGCACTTAAAACGACGAAAAGGTAAATAATATTTTATCATAAATAGATCGGACGACGTTTAATTTTTAATTTTATTTTTTAGATTGTCGGCGGGACGTTGCCTTTCTGTTGGATTCATCTGGTAGTCTTGGACAGTCAAATTTCAATGCAGCCTTAGGATTTGTACATGATCTGATTGATGGCTTGCCTATTGGACCTACAGGGACGTTAACTTCATTAATGACGTTCAGCTCGTCCATTCATGTAAGAATCGTTTTTGGACCTATTTTACATAATTTTGAGAAAGGAAATAAATATTGTTTAAGCAACAATTCAAACATATTCAAACATAAGCGTTTGTTTATAGTGTTGTCTGGATATTTCTTGACGTAACATCGATAAATGCAAAGTTGCTACAAATCTCTTTGCTGTATAGTTATATAATTATATACGTATCTTTAAGTCTTCAGTCATTATTTTTCAATCCTGTTAATTCTGTTTCGTTATTTATGTTTATCGCACTTGTTATCACTATCAGATTATTCCACATATTGAGTTTATATGAATATGCCTTTGTCATGTTTTACTTCATGGTTTAAACTACTTGCCTTAAAGTCAACATAATACAGTATATGAATATATCATACGGAATAGAGAATAAAACAAAACACATTTGCATTACCTTACAATAAACAGAGAATATTTTAGTGTCCATTTTGTTTCTTTAAATAGATTGAATGGTACTTAAACCAGCTGACAACTATACAGGCAACTATGAAAGTCCTGTCAAGCGTGCGTTATCGAGCCGGTGGTACACATACTGATCTAGCCCTTAGCAATGCAATGACACAAATATTTACATCTGAACACGGAGACCGAGCTGGAGTCGAAAATGTGGTCATTGTTCTGACTGATGGCCTGTCGAATAACCCAGCCGAAACCATAAAACAGGCCAATTACCTGCACACAGTTAGCCCCGATGTTATCAGCATTTTAGTTGGTCATGGTAAGATATAGGATATATTTGTATTCGTATTCATACGTATTATTTGCATCATGCGATACTGTTTTCATGGGTTTGTTTGGTTGTTAACACTTTGTTTACAACTAGTATGTTGTGATCTGTGAAAACTCAATCGACATAAAATTCCTAACGTTTGAAGGTAGAGTCAATTAATTCTATGTTGCGTAGTATGGCCATAAAAATACTGTAACTACAATGGCAGGTCCACCGTATTGATCACAATGAGCTTTAACACCCTAAAATTAGTGACCACACTTTGAAGGCATACAATGATACTAATCGACATTGAATATTTCAGCCACGGATATGTCCGAGATGCAGGCGATTGCTACAGACCGCAACCACGTGTTCACTGTGCACAGTTTCCCGCTCCTTTCTACGCTTAAGTCAATGGTTCGCAATCTTATTTGCAGTGGCTGATGATGCTCAACCTTTGACCATGTACACAATGAAATTAAATGATCCGCAATTTAGTTATTTGTTAACACAAACTGTTGCAAGTAGCATACTGTTGCAAAGGTTTTCACGTTGCATGTTTGAATGTTCACATCTTCCAAATTGAAAGAAATCAAATGTCATGTTATGTCGTCAAGCAAAACTGTAGATGTGTTCGGGTTTTATAAAAACATTTTACTGGCAGTAGTTTAGACGATATAAGACAACATCCTAACAACATATTTGAAAGCATAGCTTGAAAGTCTAAAAAGGCGGTGGTATATTGATGTACATACAAGAAAGAATACAATATAAACGCAGAAAATATCTCGAATCTGTGACTGTTGGAGCTATTAGGATTGAGGTATAACTTTTTGTAATACAAAGTAATTTCTGATGTGCTTCATTGACTGCCCGCCTGATAGTTAGTTAAAATTTATTTGTTCACTAATCAGTTAAAGAACGTTGACGACTTAAACAGAATATCCTATTATAGGAGACATTAATACAAATTTTAATCAAAATTCTAAGTCGTTTAAAGGTAATGCATGGCAGGATTGTATTACTGATTACGGTCTAACCCAGCTATTGAAGTTCCCACAAAACTTCAGCATTGGATATGGATAAAGCCTTCATGTTAACGCAACAAATGTTGCTGTATAGAGCTATTTCAATTCTCCCGACTTTGTCCAAAAAAAAATGAACGACATTTGGCAAATCAAATTTAAACATCATTCGGAACACCTCGACGATTTTCCATCGAAATGAACCTAGGATGTATATGGAAGATTTACAATGTCAGAAATCTTTACATTTAACAACTCTGCAAGTAATTTCAATCTAGCTGTTATCCTTAATGACTTTAGTCTTGGGAATCTTAATTAGTTATGCAAGAATAGGCATCACTGACAAAGAAATTAAACCTATAAGAAAGATATACAAAGTACACGTTAATACACTATAATTCAGTAATACTATTATTGAGGTTTTTCGAACTGCTTCTATTGATAAACCGGCATACATCCGATATTGTTTTCGATGGGGAATGGCAGAGGTGTTACGAATAATTTAAACATAAAGGATCATAAATAAAAAAAATATATTTTCAGCGATAATTCCGTGAAACTTATACATAAGAATTTGAACGACAGACTCCAAGTGTTAAAGGTTGGCGCTGTTCAATCTACACGAGGAAGTAATTGAACGTATATTGCAAACTTAAACAGCGTATCTGAGTGGTGGAAAACAAAACAAAATGCAATAAACCAACTAAAAATCAATTGCATGTTGTTATGGTCAAATGCATAGCTCAGAAATGAAAAAATAGTTTAAGTTATATGTAAACGATGTACTTGTCGATAAATTTACATCAATGAATTGCTTTGAATTGTTATTGAATCATCTTTTTCATGGAATTTGCATCTTGATTTTGAGTGGTAGAAAATAAATGCAGAGGTAGCCCACTTTTGTAGCGTATGGGTAAAATAATCCATAACATGCAAAACAATAACTATGCTGCAATTAGAGAGCTAATATTCTTTTTAAGCCCACCAGAAATTCATCACATGCATTGTTTGGAAAATTAGAATGGCTTAAACTTGAAAAACCTTGCAAGAATAAAACAGCTGTCTTGGTATATAAATCATTTCATAATCTTACAGCGAGTTACATACGAGATATCATTATGATATCGTATAATACAATAAGAAAACCAGATATCGCAGATATTAGGTTTAAAACACAATACAAGAAACACTCCTATATACACTGCAGTGGAAACTGGAACAACATATCAAGCCATTAAGGATCTTCCATCCAGAATATACATAATAAATCCAGTTAAACACCCCAATAAGGATTTCCTTTTAGAATGTGTATAAAAAGGCAGTTTACCGACCCAGTAAAGATTTCCCTCCCAGAATTTATTATAAAGCTAGTTTAACGTCCCAGTTAAGATTTCTTTTGCAGACTGTATTATAAAGCCTGATAACCGACTAAGGAAGTATCTCCCTTTCGGAATGAATAAAAAAGCTAGTTTAACACCCCAGTAATGTAATGTATATTCTAACATGTTAACCATTCAAGTAAGGATTTTACTTTCAGAATGCATTTTACAGCCAGGTCACCATTCCAGTAAGACCTGTCCTTTCAAAATGATTCCCAAACCAGGTTACCGACGCAGTAAGGGTCTCCCATTCAGAACGTATAAAAAACAATTTTAGCACCCCAGAAAGGATTGCCTTTTAGAATTTACAATGAAGTCAGTTTATCGAACAGGTAAAGATATCCCTTCAAGAATATATTATAAAGAAAGTTAACCATTCCCGTATGGATTTCCCTTCCAGAGTGTAATATAAAGCCAGTTTATTGTCCTAATAAGGATTTTCTTTCCAGAATTTATTACAAAACCAGTTTACAGAACCACTATGTAACTCCCTTCCAGAATGTAAAATTAAGCAAGTTAAACACCCCAGTAAAGATTCCCTTGAAACTTTATAACAAAGCCAGTTTACAATTCAAGTAGGGAGTTTGCTTGAATAATGTATGAGGTATGATAATGTCATTCAAAGACAAAGAGTATGTCGTTAGGCTAAATAAAAAAAACTTAGAGAATGTTTTCCTAAATTTCAAATATCTAAATCCCTGTTTTAACAATCTAGCAATTATTAATTTACAAAATTAATCCACGCCCGAACATACTCTTGCGAATTTATCTAATTGCGAAATGAAGACACCATAAGGCGGGGGCATTGGAACATCGCAATCTAAAGACGGATATTTCTTAATTTTAAAGTTAAAATTATTCCGCTTTCCTTAAAGTTTGATGGTCAATAAGTCATCTGTTGTTCCAAGTTGAATATCTAAAAACAAAGCATTTTGATCGGACGTGTTTGATTTATTATTTTTTTGTGTTACACCGCTATTAGAACAATAACCACACTGTTAAAATAAAGGTGTTGAAATGGCCCCAATTAAATATCTTGATAAACGATTAATTATAGACTTTAACAAAAAGACACGGAATATAATATGTAAAAGAAGTAAGTTTATCAGAGATGATTTGATATTTTAGTACTTTATCAACTAGCGTTTCCCCTATATACAGCTCTACATGATTATGGCTAAATCTAAAATCATCCAAAACTGAAATTTTCTATCGCAACTTATCATAAAAGGACGGGTCAACTCATGACTTAACATTGACCCTCATAAATTCTGTATTTCTTATCTGCCTAAATCTTACACTGCGTCCAGTAGCTAAATAAGTGCTAAACTAGCGTATCTTGACGCTACTATTGCACTGAGAGGAGAAATCGATAGAGACCGTCGTTACCCTGATAAGTTGGCAATGTTTAATTCTGAAGGGTATATTAATTTGACACTTTTCGTAAATGAGGGATTGTCCATACTTAAAATATCATCAATGTAACTAAAAATGTTGTTAAATTTTTAAAAAAGAGCAATATCTCCCGACTCACGGATGTTGAGCTTGTTTTCACTCTCATAATGATATAAAATAGGTCCGCAAGTAAAGGTTATAATCAGCATCCATAGAAATATTTTCTGTCAAAATATTATTTAGAATTCAACGTCACTTACTTTTTTGCTTACATCGGCTGTGACCCGTGGTGACCCATGTGAGAACCCCTTTGAAGTACAATAAAAAACATGCGAATGTAATACAACTAAATTTCAATATATAGTTCGGTAAGGTTTTCAACAAGGCATAATAAAGCTCTGAGTTTAACTTAAAGTGTTTGTTGCTAATATTTGCGATTTCAAACACATTTTTATCAAAGGCAATATAAAATTGTCGGAACATTTATTGTCATTCGTCACCTTTTGTAAACACACCTTGCAAACAAGACCAGCTTTATAACAACAAATACCACTACAATCACTCTTACAACCACTACTTCCTTCTATTTCATGATATTAATTCTGCATATAAATTAATTTTCGCATATAATTTTGTCTTTATCGTAAATTTTACCGTTATTAAAGTTTATTAATAAGAAAGCACCATGTTTGTGCAACTAATTGGATCACGTTTGGCCAATCGTAACAAATCGGCCATCTCTGGCAAGCATCGGGATTGGCCACGTAAATGGGTTTCATGATAAACAAAAATGTGATGAGGCCGCCGGCAATGATCACAATTATCATAACGCTTAGTACTATTGTGCCGTGAATTGTTTATTATAAACCCGTGGATTGGAGCACCAATGGGGAATTAGCTTTCACGTCCAAACCAAAATCCTTTTCACGACACCAAGTTTTTTTCACGATTTTATTATGTTGTTCTTTCCTTAACAAATACTTGATGTAATAACACAGTGTGTGTAGTCCAAAAATTAACACCAAATATATTGTACAACAGCGACAACGCTTTAGTTTGCTGGACTGTGGTAAAACCACCTCCGAGCTCAAACAAATTTCAAGAGTCCGTTTTCTATGAAGAACTACCTTTTTTTCTCCTCTAAACATTTAAAAATCTGTTACCTTATATTGTGCGGCCCGGTCATGCATTACATAAATTAAACCAATAGAAAAACAGGAAATACTTCAAAAAGAATGACAGCTAAGCTCAAACTAATTACTTCTGATTTCAAATAGTTCTCAATGAAAACAAGGTGCTAAATTAGATACAAAGAAACAATAAAACAGTTAGCTTAAGTCAATATGACTTCGAATGACGTGCACCTCCTTTGTTTGGCAATTAGCAACATCCTAAATCATTGGCGTTTGCTAACCTGTCACAAACACAGTTGCATATTTTAAATTACAGTTGTAAAAACATCTAACAAATTAATAATTTGTAAATATAGAAACTTTGAAATTATGAAACTGGTTTCAATTAACAAAAACATTTTAACCAAAGTATGGCATGACGTACAGCGTAACAGTTCACCCATTTGGTAACGTGAACAGTGTTCTACTTTTAGGACCCGTTTAATGTCATTACTTCTCCCTAAAACATGGAATGTCCTTGACGGATGAACACACATACAGCACGTTTTCAATATGGGCGCCGCAATGATAGACTGTTTTAAAGACCAATATTAATTCCGAGGTCATATCTGTTGGATAATAGCCGAAGTGTTCTGATTGTTTCCGAGCTTGCCGGAGATGTACGAGTCGATACAATATTTGCGCACAAGTGTTCGGCCTAGAGTTACACGACATCTGTTAACTACGACATTGCATTGTCATGGCCATACGGTCCAGGCCATATCCATATTTTCGTAATGTTCAGATAATGTTGCCGACGCTTGTCAAGCCGGTCAAGCTCATGGCAAAGTTCCGATTAAACTCGCCTTTCTGAACTAACCGAATATTAAACATTTTGGTTCAATACTACAAAATACAGATTGATGAAATACCCAGTATTCAAATTCAATTAATGTTAGAATGATATTTTTTTCCAATGGAATGGCAGTATTTTTCAAAATTGAGTGAATTGAAGTGTACCGTTATTGATTTTGTGAATCTGTAGTTTTGTGCAAGGTATCACAAAAAAATTAGTGGCTAACATTATATTTTGTCCAATGAGAAAGCAGCTTTCCAAAGTTGTCTTATATATTTCTTTAGTAAATCAGAAGTCAACCGTTATTGACTTAATTGGGGCGAAGCGGTATATATAAACAGTTGCTGGCACAGGCTGTGCGAAGTTTACAAAATATCATCTAGATCTCTAAAAAACTTTAGATTGTTAACATATACTTACACAAAAAAAAACAGTTTATGCCACTTACTTTGTGGCAGCAAATAATTTATTTGTTTAAGGCCATACTTAATACTTAATATTTAATCATTACATCAGCTCAAACACTTTGTTGCTTAAAGGGTTATTAGTATACATTTCGAAAAAATAAATAATTGTTCATAATGATTGAAAACAACTTTGCAAATAAAACTAAAAGCTGCCTTAGTTAAAGTACTTAATTAAGTTGTATACTGAAATGTATCGAACGTATTTTGTTGGCTCGTTCATAAATAGGTCACATCAAATGTATTTGATTCTGTTATTTCTTTGATAACATTTTCCCTTAAATAACCTTTCTGTTGAAAAATATCCCAAAATAGAAAGAGCAAAAGAGCAGAACTTAGTCGTCGATTTTACATCGGTTACAGAAGACTCGATCTTAGGTCCTCTTTTTAATAAACAAATACTTGTTGAAAGCAAGGTTAGTGTACACAAACAGATCTGTCGATTGTCTGGCCTCACCTAAATTTTTTGTCACGAAGGTTGTATGCAAGTTGTCCTTTAAGTTATGCCTGAATATGTTAATAAGATGTGTTAATGTACCGTCGTAACAAAATGTGTGCAACAACACAATGCCTGCAATACATTCGACCACCTGTTTTAACGCGCCTCTGGCTTATCTAACATGCGTAGGCCTAACAACGGACATTGGACGGGCGATGGATAGATGGCACCAGGTTGGAATACTAAAGGCCCCTTACTGACCACTATATAAGCTGTAACTAACTAACACGTTGTACAGTACCATCGGAACACTTTCCACTCATCTCTGTTTTGGGACTGCAAAAACTGTAAGTTTATTTGTTCATTTTTTTTTTGGAAAAGTACTTTCATTATATATTATTATATTTTCCTAAACAGGATACGTTTTTTTATTGTTTTCTGAATATTGTAAATCGCTTTTGAATATTTAATATATTTTAAGTTAAAACAATATTGATTTCGTTATGTTATTACTATTTCATCTTACAGTCTTCCTTTACAATGGCCCGCGTGTTTTGTCTGCTTATGCTAGTGATGGTCGGAATGGTCTTTGCCGACGACGAGGACTGCTCAGAACTGGGGTCAGTGTCGGCATTTACTGTTTTTCAATTCTTGATTTTCCTGTGTTTTTCTAACTGTTTTGCTGGCTTATTTTGCATTTCATTTCGTGGTTCTGAAACATTTCAAAACTGAAACTAGTTAAATGAGTTTGTATGTCTGGAATTTAGCTGGGTTCGTAAGCTGAAGATGAACTTATTACTTGCATTTTTTATAATAAAAGAGGAACACAATACAAACATATTTCACTTAAGTTCAACAAATTAACCATTTATGTATTTTACACTGGTAAAACGTTATATTGTCAAAATGTGCATTTTAAACTAAATTGAGTTTTTATTGACTGATCAAAACTGTGATGCTTTCTTACAGGGATTGCGACTGTGGCAATGTCTGCCAGGACGGAACATGTACTCCAGGTGAATACACATATTATACTAACACTTAAGAATATAGATAATTCAACCAACGGAAGGTTCTTGTATTAGCAGTATTCTGTAATATATGAAAAAAAAAACAATTTCCGTGTGACTGAGACTTTTCTTTGATATGAATGGTACACCGTATGGCAAGTAAAACATTGTTGAACTTAATAACATGTATCTGCTTGTCGCTATTTCGAAAATATCACTGTGTGGAGATTGATTTGAGTTTGGGGACATCCCCTCTAATGTTATTAATACCAATGAACAGTACGTGTCAGCCCTCCTATGATTTTAAAGGCAACACTTTTAAATTACATTTCCTCCACAGGGTGTCAGGTTTACGACGTATTTGTCAAGGCGGGCACGGAGCGCACAGTGTACGGTCGCCGCTGTCAATGCGGTGCTGACCAGGACGCTGAAGGAAGAGCCGTTATGGTATGTGGTAATTGCTGTTATTATGTGACCTAGCAAGTTTCTCAAATATATGGAGCAAGCCACGAAAAGGGTACTCATAAGGCGCGTTATATTGCAACATGGGTAATTATAAGCGTGCTTGAACAAAAAGTTACTCATCTAGCTGTTAGTTTTATTTGTTTTTTCTTTGATATTATTGCAATAATTGCATGTTTATTATTTAAATTAAGTTGCATATTTTCCATGTGGGAATGTTTGCCTTTTTAACTAATTATTTATCTTTTTCACTCAGTGCGCTGAGGGCGAGAGTTTTGAGGGCAACCCCACAGGCTTCCAGATGTACGTCGCCAACCCTAAATGCTCGGACGATGAGACTACTGCTGCCCCGACTGAAGCTGTAGCAGCTGAAGCCGCCACCGAGGCCGCCACTGAGGCTCCCATTGTCTAAGCCAGGCTTCGTTTTGTTCACTCGATTTGTATTGCAATGTAAAACCTATCTATATATATTTAACACAGATACATCAGAATAAAGCATTCATAACAAAAACATAATTGTTTTTATTGTATTATAATTTTGTATTTTAAACAATTGATGTTCGAACATTTACCACTTTGCCTGAGGTTGATAATTCAAGATACTTTGCGGAGGACAAAACAGTATGACTCATTGTATGGTCACATTCAAGAAAGTATGACACACAAACGATTGGCAAAAAATGAAGATGGCAAAAATCTTTTTCCTTTTGATAATTACAAAAAAAACACTAAATCATTGTAAAAAATCCTTTATTTAGAATAAACGTATCCGTGTGTTTATGACGTTGTAACATTATTTGCCATTTTAATTGAGGAAAAGAAAGTGAAATCAAAACATCACTTTACTTGAGTTCTTATTGACAATCATCATCATTACAAACAACTGAAGATCGGTAACTGTTAAAAAAACCATACATTACAGATGCACACAGTGCAATGTTTAAAATGGAATGCTACTGTATAATACTGTGACAGCGTTGTGACTCAATGTATTTGCAACTATTTTCCACTATTTTTCATTAATATTATGAGCAATGAAATAAATATTTGAAGGCAAGCATCTTATAATGATTTGCAAGCTTTGAATGAAAATTATTTTTTATGTTCCAACATTATGTTAACGTTTTTCGAACTTTGCGTTAAAAAAACATTCAGCGATTTCTTCTGTTTTTTTTTTCGTTTTCCTTAAACGATAATAGCGTTGTCATAACGTTGTGACAGCGTTAACCTGGTCGTTTTGATAGACACAGTATAATGTATAACCGTGTTTGATTAATTCACGTTGCGCAAGTTACTTTAACACTTTATGTCATATGATATTGGGCAGTTGCCTTATTCCGGACTATTTTAAGGTTTCTTTTTAAAATCAGCAAACAAGCATTTTCAAAATAAATGGTGCACATGTTGTTCATTGATAAATTGCTGATATATTTATTCAATATCATAGGCTTATTACCTCGCTTTTCCCTAAATTGATAAAAGTTTGCTTTTATTTGATTTTCTTTATAAAAAAACAATTGTGAGTAAGTTTATTTATCTAGTTTGAACGTTTATTTTGTAGATACTATACATAAACTAATAGTCAAGCATCTAAATTCAACAATATCGAATTATAAAAGTGTTGAATTATCAATATTGCTCGATCTTTGTGACAACGCTCTAGCAAAGTTATGCCATAACTTTTACACAACGTTACGAATGTGGAGATTTCCATAACGTTGTGACAACGTTACTTTCGCAACCTCTATACAACGTTGTTTCAACGTTATATTGCTTGGTTCCCTCAACATTGTTGTAGCATTGTAAGAAGGTTGTGTATTTGTAGCCAAAATGATATCGCGACTAATGCAAAAACGCCTCTTTTTACCATTTCCTTCGTCATTGGTAAACGAAATTTCCCCAAAACTCGTTTCAAATAATTAATGCTGGAATGATCATATTTTTTTTCAAAAGACCAAAACCTAATTCATAACTTGTAATTATTCACATAAGACTTTAAGGAATAATAGTTGAGTATGTGGATAAATGGTATACTCAATAAAGACTTTAAAAATACTATAATTACCTGCGTAAATACATGTAACACATTCAATTAAATATCTCATTTTCATGCATTAGCTCTAGTTCTCTCGAGTCTTATCCAGCAAACACATAACGTTGTGGCAGCGTTGTATTAACGTTGTCTTAACCTTGTTGCACACCGTTGTCACGTGGTTATGAATGATGAGGTTTGTCACGACCCTATTTTGACAACCAATACACAAACTTCATACAACGGTACCACAACGTTGAGATGACCATTTATTATAACGTTGTAAAGCAAAAGTAACGTAGTCACAACCTTGCGAAAACCTCCACATTCGTAACGTTATGACAAAGCTCCTACAATGTTGTCACAAAGATCAAGCCATGTTGGTGATTTTACGCTTTTGTAAATCGAAATTGTCGAATTGTGATATGATTCTATTATTTTATATATGTTATATACAATATAAACATTGTAACAAGCAAAATTACCATAGTAATTCTATCATGTGACCGTCGTAGATAGGTGACGTTGATATATATACTATTTTGTCCTCCGCAAGGTATAGTGTACAGTAGGTTGTACTTTCGGAATTATCAAGCTCTAAAAAAATGGCAAAAGTACGAGCATTAGATGATTAAAAATCAAAATACAAAATTATATGCAATAAAACAATTATGTTTTTGTTGTAAATGCTTTATTCAGATATAAATTTGTTAAACATATAGAGAATTTCTAATTGCAATATAAATTGAGTGATCAAAGTGAAGCTTGGCTTAGATAATGGGAGCCTCAGGGGTGGCCTCGGTTGCAGCTTCAGCTACTACAGCTTCAGTCGGGGCAGCCGTAGGCTCATCGTCCGAGCATTTAGGGTTGGCGACGTACATCTGGAAGCCTGTGGGGTTTCCCTCAAAACTCTCGCCCTCAGCGCACTAAAGGAAAATGATAAATAATTAGTTCAAAATGCACACAATCCTAACAGGCAAATTCGACAAGTTAAATAATAAACTTGCAATTATGGCATGGATGTCAAGGGAAGAATAAACAAAATTAACTGCTATTAAAGTTACTGTTCAAGCACGTTATAAAAGTACTCGTGTTGCAATATGACACGCCTTAAGAGCACACTTTTTTTGGCATGTTCCATGTATTTACAAAAAAACTTGCTAGGGCACTTATGAACCGCAATGACGTCATACCATAATGGCTCTTCCTTTAGTGTCTTGGTCAGCACCACACTGACAGCGGCGACCGTACACCGTGCGCTCCGTGCCCGCCTTGACAAAAACGTCGTATACCTGACAGCCTGTGGAAAATATGGAATATGCAATTGTTGCCATTAAAATCATCGGAGGTCGGACATGTAATATACATATATCGGTATTTATCACATTAGAGAGGAAAGTCACCATACTCAAATCAACCTCCGTGCATTAATATTTTCGAAAAAGCGACGACCAGATAAACAAGTTGGTGCTTTACTCGCCCTGTGGAGTACCATTAATATCAAAGAAAAGTCACGATCACGCGGAAGGCTGCTGTTTGCCTTTAATGATGTGCATCAAAATGTTTTCTTTTTCAGAAACTTATTAAATAGTGTTATGCTGATTTAGCCATATCAAGCGTTGACAATGTAAATTTTAATATAGCATACTTCTAATACAATGGTCCTTGTTGGTGGAGTTTATAAATTATTAAGTGTTATAATAGTATGTGTATTTACCTGGAGTACATTGTCCATCCTTGCAGACATTGCCACAATCGCAATCCCTGCAAGAAAGCATCACAGTTTGGAACAGTTAACTAAAACTCAATTAAGTTTAAAATGCTCATGTTGACGATATAATGTTTTACCAGTGTAATCAATCTAATTAAATAATTCTTTAACATATTTCTTATGTGAAATCTATTATTATTGTCCTCTTAATTATAAAGAACGCAAGTAAAAAGTTTTGAAATATTTCAGATATAAGAAATGTAAAAAAGCCAGCTTAAAAAAAAATCACGAAATAAAAAAAACACTATTGAGGCCGACACTGACCCAAGTTCAGAGCAGTCCTCGTCGTCGGCAAAGACCATTCCGACCATCACGAGCATAAGTAGACAAAACACGCGGGCCATTGTAAAAGTAAACTGTATAAGAAAATAAATAAAACATTAAATAATTACGATAACGAAAACAATAAAAAATGAACGTACATTCAAGAGCGATTTACAATATTCAGAAAAGAAAAAAGTCCTCGTTTGGAAAACAATTGGAATACTGATGTACTGCTTTATTTTTCCCCCAAAAACGTACGTAAATAAAAATAAACTTACAGTTTGTTGGAGTTCGGAAACAGAGATGAGCGGAATATTTTCTAAAGGTATTGTACAATTAATTGGTCGGTTAGAGCTTATGTAGTGGTCAGTAAGCGGCCTTTGGCTTTCCAACCTGGTGCCTTCCATCCTCCGCCAGTCTACTTCCCGTTGTTAGGCCCACGCGTTTTAGATAAGCCAGAGGCGCGATTACACAGGTGTTCGAATGTATTGGAGGCTTTGCGGTGATGCACACACATGGTGTTGACGGTACATTTACATTATTGAATCATTCAGGCATAACTAAAAGGATAACTTGCAAATACCCTTCGTGCTGTTATTTCAGTGAGGCCAGACAATTTTTCCATAAGATGTAGAACAAGAAGTAGACAAATAACACAACCAGTGAATATTAATATGACTATTAAAGGCACTCAAGCGCACAGGCTTATATGAACCTAATAACATACAAATCATTGTGATACACTTGTTCTGTACATTCGATAACATCACCAGTTTTAAAGTTAAAAGAACATTAAACAAAACATAAGGCGACACATAATAAATACGATTTGAAAAGTTTAACTTCAAAGGGAATTCCCAGTTATATTCTATTTAAAAAATGGAAGTCTTGCTTTTATTAAAAAAATGCGCCTGGTTGCTTTTAAGTCATTTTCAATTATTGACGGCTTGTTATCACAAGATTTTATTTCATCGAACATTCGTAAAAACAATTGGTTGAAACGTTAAACACACAAAGTTTATCATTCTCGAACTCGCTACAATATACATTGGGTGGTTTGTTCAGATCTTTGTTAAAGTTAACACCGTTGTTAACTTCATCGTTGTTGACCTAGAAATATATTGCTTACAGTTATGATTTTCAGTAATTCTATACATATTTGTGACATCTGTTTAAGCTGTACTAATTATGTAAATATATGAGCACATTATAAAAAAGTTCACCTCTTAAAGGTAACAACGATGTTATTAATCACGTTGCTGGGTTAATAAAGCTAGGGACAATCGGTCAAATGTTTATCACTGAATATTATGAACAATTATTATCGTGACTCAAATTCAAGCAGACAAACAAATAAGACGATAATTAACATCAAAGCAATGCCTCGTTTGTATATAACTTAGGAGGTTACCGCCATTTGAATGCTCTGAGCTGGACAAAGAACCAACACAAATTCGTTCAATTGACAGATTTCTTTCCGGGCACTAACCTTGCATCAATTATTATTTGTTTATTAAAAGGAGGACATACGTTCGAGTCTTCTATAACGAACGTAACATCGTGTAAAACGTTTTGGTCTTTCTGTGGTGGGATATTATTCAACGGAATGGATACCTTACATAAAATGCTAACAAAGAAGTAAAAGTATCAAATACATTTGATGTGACCTACTTATAAATGAGATTAATTAAGTTCGATAACTTTTATTTAAGAAGGAGTCACTTTCACCAATGCAAATGTTTGCAAAGTCAAATATTTTTTCAATCATTATAAAGAATTATTAGTCAAACTATTTTATTGTTCGATATGTATATTCGTTTTTACAAAGCACCATAGATTCAAAGGGTTATCGTAGAATGTGCTAAAAATTGTAAGTATGCATTTAAATCAACCTTTTGCTGCGACCGCATAACCATTTACTTTAGTTAGTATATACTAACATATTTTAAGTTTTTGGAGGTGTAAATGCTTTTTTGTAAACAACCAACAGCCAGGGCCAGCAACAGTTTTTATACTGCTTCACTTGAATAAAATCAATAACATCTGATTTCATAAAGCAATATATTCAACTCTTGAGATATGTTGCCTTCCATTGGACAAAAAATATAATTTTTACCACTACATTTTGTGTGGGGCCTTATCTAAAACAGCTTAACATGCTTATAATCAATAACGGCTCACTGCGTATTTACTAAAAATATGTACAGCGGATTTGAAGAAAACTGCCATTGCATTGAACATAATTTAATTTTAACATGAATTTGAATGCTGGGGTTTTTATCAATCTATGATTGTAGTATTGAATCAAAATGTGCAATATTGGGTTAGGTCCGGATGGTCAGATTAATCAGAACTTTGCAACAGTCTTGACAGGCTTGACAAGCGTCGGCAACATCATGTTTCCATTCCGAAAGAAACTAATATTACCTGGACCGTATGCCTATGACAGTGTTAGGCAATAATTAACAGCTGTCGTTTAAATCTAAATCAATCACTGATGCGCACAAATCTTTACGATTCGGGCATCTCCGGCATACTCGGAAACAATCAGAACACCTCGGCCATTATCAAACAGATATTACCAAGGAAATAATACGGGTCTTTAAAAAGTCCATCATTGTGGCGCTCATATTGAAAACGTGTTGTATGTGTGTTCAACCGTTTAATGTTATATGCAGAAGTAGTGACATTATACAGGTCTTAGAAGTTCATTTTCAAGTTTCTGCAGATAAAAAGAACCGTATCCATGCAACACAATTTACATCGATATCAACAATGGTGTTGCATGGGTACGGTTATTTTTCGAGATCGACTGAGAACTGCTATAGTTCCAAGATCACAAAGTTAACGAACTTGCCGTATTGCTCCGAGATAAACAAAAAAACATTTATGAACATGCCGTATTGTAACGATATCGAAAAGTTAACGAATAAAACATTGTCGTAGATATAGAGCAGCCCTCCTAGATGGTAGCGGTAGGCGATTTTCTTTTATGATTTTCGATGAAATATGGGGTTTTATCAGTAAAATAACAACAGTGAAAATATCATTTTGATATTTTCACTGCAAAATAAGAAGTGAAAATATCAACTTTCAGAACTACTTTTAAAATATTTTGTAGTTACTTCCCCTTGATCAAAACAGAACACTTCACGTTGAACCAGAAAATTTTGGCATTTTTTTTTTGAAATTGTAAAGAAATGTTTTATAAGTTAAAATAAATATATATTTGGAAGTTAACAACTTATCGTTTATTACCGGTTATCCCGTTTTTCAAACGGTATCTTGATCTTGAAGCTGCATGTTCGAACATTTGCTTTCATACCAATCAAATTACAGTCGAAAACAACTGTTCAACCATAAATAGAAGTTTATATCATCGTTGAAATGTATCTTGAACTGTTTGTCGTTGTAATAAGTAATATGAGCTTCCCGGAAAATTCACACTACAATTTACAGATAAATTGATATATTTTACCCCACCCACGCTTCAAAATTTGTCAACAAACTAGCGTGGCATTGACTCTTTACCTGGAAAACAAACCTGTTTTCAAGCGAAACAGACTGGTAACTGACAGTAAGATGACTGAATATTCGTGTATCATGAAACAGAGTCTAAAACTAAGAACAATGTTTAAAATTCAATGATTATCCGCATTTGTTTTCCTAACACATTTGACCTTCCAAATTTTCATTCATTAAATGGGAGCGTAGTAATTTGGTTCTGTATTCATGTCCCGTTTAAAATAAAAGTGTTTTCGTTATTTTTTGGAAAATATGTGCACTTATAAAACTCCATTGATTACTGTTCATAAAAGCTTTGCACTAAAAAGCAAATACTGAACTATAAGAATGATTATCAGAGAACTTTTCTCAACAAACCGGAAATAGGAAAGTGCACAGCTATACTTTTGCGTGAGGGGCGCCCCATGGGTAGCGGCGTAAATAACACCCTTTTCAAAAAAGGGGTAATTAAGAAATTAATTTAAATTCTATAAAACTCGGAAAATAAGCATAAAAGAAACAGAAAATCTGTTTATTTCAGTGTAAGATCGTATTTTATTTCACTCGTGATCATAGAAAAACTATATTTTTAAAATATGTTTTTTCTATGACACTTGTGATATAAAATACGATCTAACACTAAAATAAACAAATATCCTCTATTTCTTTCATAATTTATTCTCACTTAAAATATATTAATAATACAGAGTTTAAAAAAGTCTGACCGCCGTGTTTTGTTTCATTTAAAACAACTATTTGGAGAAAGTATATGAGCTTATGCTATGTTTGTGACAGAACACATATCAAAAAAATTAAAGCACTTATATGGTGAAATTATATAAGATGCTATAATATGTTATGTGACAAAGATATTATTACTCCAAACTAAAAACTGCGTCGTCTTATGCAACTCGACATATTTAGTAGAGAAAGCATAATAATAGTATACCATTTGTTTTTACAAAATAGTGGCTACTGACCGTTCCATAGAGAGTGCATCCTGCCCCCTATACGTATAACGCTGCACATACAATTGTTAAGGGCTCACGTAGGCATTCTGCACATACTATTGGTTTCAAGCGTCACCCCATGTACCCTTTACTCTGCACATACCATTGGTAGATCCATTAAACGCTTAACGTTGCAAAAAATGGTAAGGGCGTCAACCACTGTACTCTTAACGATGCACATACAATTGATAAGGCCGTCACTCCCTGTACGCATAACTCTGCACATACAATTGGTAAGGGTGTCACCCCCTGTACGCCTCACTCTGCAAATGCAATTGGTAAGAGCGTCACCCTTGTACGCTTAAATCTGCACATACAGTTGGTTAGTGCGACACCCTCCTGTACGCATAACTCTCTACATACAATTGTTAGGGCGGCATCCTCCAGTACCTTAAATATGCACATACAATTTTACCCCCCCCCCACACACACATACACACACACACACACACCTCCTCCCCTGTTCGCATGCAATAGGTAAGGTTGTGACCGCCTGTACGCATAACTCTGCATACAATCAACATCATGTCTATCATTTAACTCTGAACAATATAACTTAATGCTAAAGTGATCGCTCTATATTACTATAGGGTTTCTATGGTATAACATATTTGCCTTTGCAATAGGGTTAATATTTACTTTACCCCAATCGCTTGGTATTTTGCCAGACTCCTAATACACAATAGTATATGTTAAAGTACAATGCTTGTGTTCTTTCTAAAGGGAAACCATCTAATCAACTGACCTTATTTTTACCAGCTTTATTCAAAGCGCGTTCTATTACCGATATGGATACATTATTATTAAAATCTGACAACAACACTTCGCTTTCTCTATACGATACAATTACCATCACCATCATCATCATTTATACGCTTTTCAAAACTATTTTTCCAAATGGTATTCTTTTATAAGGATTTGTATTAACACAGCAATCACTATCAATAATGTCCATGGGGATGACATTATTTTAAGTCGAGTGAATGCCGATCTATTTTGGTCATGTTCAACAGATGACAATAATGTCCCCTATAGTTTATACCAATATCTTTGTCTGTATGCTGTACAGCTATACTAAATGTTTTCGACAGGAATTATACTGTGTCTAAGTTTGTTTCTTTACATTTGGTTGTAAACATTTTAGCAACCTTTTTCAGTTAAACACATCATCATTCCAAAAAATAGACAATTTTTCACACAACCATTGTTTCCCCATCTTACGCTTCCGGTTCAAAAATGAACTGCTATAAGCAGCAGTCTTATGTGGAATATTTTCCAGCATTTTCGACATAATAGTGTGTCATAGTAATAGGTTAGCACCATCTATACACTTTTGAGTACAAAGACCTTGCTCCATGTCATTTACATACTGAAAAACTGACCTACAGCATCATCATCATGTAAAAAGTTTTCAGGAACTTTATCATTCAAATATCTATTCTGTTCCGAGTCCACTGAATAGTATGGATGCTGGCGCTTGGTGAGAATCAAAACACATATCTGATGCACCAAATTTTTCCTTGATACCAGCAAGCTACTCAAATTGACGTAAATGCCAATGAAATAGAAGCAAGATATGCCTAAAAACATTCGACCTTGATATCATAGAGTGATATTTTGTTTGATAACAAGTCTTTCAACATTGAGGAATATTAAGTTTATTGTTTTACAATTTGAAGCAATGTTGATCATCAACCACTGCAAATCAGCTGATGAATCTGATATTGTAACGACGAAAGGAGATGGAAATCGTGCACAGTGAAAACGTGGTGTTGGTCTGTAGCGATCGTCTGCAACTCGTGCATATCAGGTCCTGAAAATTAAACATGCACTCGGATAGTTTGATACGGTAAATATTTAATATGTTGGATTTCCAGAACTTATTTAATACAGTCTGCTTACATTGGAATTCTACTTAAAGTGACACTCTTATTCAAAATCAATACATACACATGTAAAATAAACATACATTTTGAGTGATACACCCTCAACTACTTACTAAATAATGCATTCATGGAAAATATTAATTACTATTAACAATATTATAACTGTGTATTTAATAGCTGAAAACGCAAAAATATTAAATGATTGGTGAATGCTTAAAGATCTACTGCGATTTTCTATGGTCTCATAAGGTAGAAATACCGTGTTTTCTGCACCTTTCTTTTAAATTAAACTCGGTATCCTTCATAAGAACCATTGTTTTCGACATTTATTTATCCTATTTGGTTTATAAAAACAATTGTATTAATTGTGGTAAAAATGTTTTGGTACTAAGAGTGTTTCTTTAAACTTATAATGTAGCATGGCTATACATACAAACATATCCTGCTCAACTTAGTGTCCTAATGATTAACGTTGTATAAATTATGACTTGTTTTAAGGTTTTTATACTATATATGTATCGCAAAGCAACTGTTAGCTCAAATATCTATATTAAACACAACGCTTAAAATAAAACTGCAAATAGCAATAAAAATGATACATGCAGGGGCGGATCCAGGAATCAACGTTAGAGGGGGCGTAGCTTAGGGGCGCAACCTTTTGACATGCACCCCTCCCTCTGAACCGAAAGTGTATGGCATAAACTGTTTGCATATGGATTTGGGGTTAAGCAATCAAGAAAAATTAACAATTTGTAGTTGGAAATGATGCATTATGGGCGTATTTTATTATTTTTTATCTCCTAAATTGACATAAAAAGTAAACTTTGACGATTTTAGAGGGGGCGCGCGCCGGATGCGCCCCCCTCTAAATCCGCTAGTGACATGAGTCTATGAACTGATACTTGTGATAACGTACCTGTACCAACAAAGACGGTGATGACATCATGACTAATTATGTGTAGAGCATTGGCCTGTTTTACCGTTTCGCTTGGCATATTGGACTTTCCATCTGTCAAAACAATGACGACGTTATTTGCATGCGTTCTGTCGCCGTGTTCGGGAGTAAATAGTTGTGTACTGGCACTATGTAAAGCGAGATC
This sequence comes from Mya arenaria, assembly GCF_026914265.1. NCBI lineage: Eukaryota > Metazoa > Mollusca > Bivalvia > Myida > Myidae > Mya > Mya arenaria. The sequence continues at coordinate 14,052,350 of NC_069126.1, read as the reverse complement.
AGTGCGTGTACCACCGGAATGATAGGACACGCTTGCCAGAGCATTTGTAGTTTCCTGTTTTGATGTCAGCTGGTTGAAGTACCAGTTTATCTGTATATACGAGCGTATATATAAAAACATATGTAGATATACATGTAAACACAACTGGTCACATTAATACTTAACTTTACAAGTTTCACTTTCAAGTGCGTTTGTATGTCTAAATGAAATTCAAACACAATATGGAACTGAGTTCAGGTACGCCTAACTAAAGTAAGTGGGTAAAGTTACAATTACATATCAATCTCTTTATAACAATCAAAAGGCGAGGTTATATCCAGCAAAACTACATTTACGAGTATCACTGAATAAATAAACGCAACGTTTCACAACATTATGTACAATGAGTGTGCTTTAAATAATAGCGTGTGTTTACATTTGGGGTCGTACTGAAGGTCATCAATGATGTTAACGTGCCCATTGGTCCAATAGGCAAGCCCGCAACGACGCCTTTTATAAATCCTAAGGCTGTATTGAAATTTGCAGATCCAACGCTTCCAGAAGAATCCACCAGAAAAGCAACGTCTCGGTTACAGTCTATGGATATAATATTTCAATACTAGTTTGTCGTCTACATTAGGTTCAAGCATAAAATGGCATGGTTTAATATTCCATAAAACATGGAAGTACAAGCCTAGCCCAATAGCCTAACTATTTATTATCCTGTTTAAGGGCACAATGACTAGGCTTATCAAAAGCGAAATGAGTGATACGCAACGCCACATAATCAATCAAATAAAATGGTAAGTTGGGGGCGTTCAACCTGACACCTATCACGCTAACCTTTTATGAATGCGGAAGGAAACATGAAAGACTATTCGAAGCAAGCTTAAAGCAATAGAATATCAAACGGAAAAAAATATATACAATTATAATCAGTTTACATATTAAGTCTTATATTTTAAAGAAACATTGATAAACAATTATATGAACATTTATAAGCAAGAGGCCAAAATGCAGGGGATACACATTATCCGAGATAGCTGCAAAAAGCCACAATATGAGGCTGCTTATAAAGTGAATTTTGAATAAAAGCTGGATATTACTTGAATATATTGAAGTGGTTGGAATGTGCCCCATTGTAGAATGTATTGATATCGGAGCAGGCCTCTTGGTTGTTCTTGGGGTTGGTGCTAGAGTTGGGTTCTCCGTCGTCGTTGTAGTTGTGGTCGTCATGGAAATGGGCATATTACAGAGATCTGTGTAACAACAGTCGATTGAGACGCTCCGGTCTTGTCTGGCATGAATTTCCAAGCCGTTTTCTGTTTCCTCGTCAAACATTGCTTGTCGCTTTCCAAGAAGGGCTTGTGGGCCGAACCCGAAGTTGGACCCATCGCAAATCTGTGCCAATTATATTCAGAAATTTAGTACTTAATTTGTTAGAACTGGTCTCGTCCTAGGACACGGCCTCGAGGGGTATTCTATAAGTTGTCAGCATCCGTCACAACCAGGCAACAATAGTTAGTTTTAACTAAACTTGCTGTTAGTTAATAATATAGCAAGTTATAAAATATTCACTAGTCTTTAAAAATCATTAGAGTTAAACATTAACTGTGTGATTTTATTATACATATTAATTTAAATGTTCAGTCATATTTCTAACAAAACGTGTTGGTTTTATATTTCTATCGCGAGAGAGAAACACATTCGTATACACTTTTCAATGAATATTTGTCTTTAAAGGCTTTTAAATGACTTTCCTTTCAACATGCATAACTATAGATAGTCTTTAACAAATAAGTTGATTCTTACCGATCTGTGCTCACACGTCATGATGTACTCGCTATGTCCGTCACTCGCCTTCAGTTGTTTAGTCATGCAGACCTGATTGTTTCATCATAAATTTAAACTGAATCAGTGAATACGGACACTCGCTTGCCACACAACCGAATTAGTTGAGCATAAAGTACAGAAATAATTATTCTATAGTACATGTTTTTGTTTGATAAACAAAAAAAGTAATATATTTTGGTGTTCGCACATAATTCTTGACCAATGACAATCGAGGAAATGTCTTTTTAAAGTTTGCTGTTCCCTCTAAACATTCGCGAAGTAACTATGATTGACAGCCAAGGATGCCGTTGTGTGGTGGCATTTGAAGCTTGCGTGTCATGAACCAGAATTGTAAATCGTGTGATCAGCTATCGAATCGTATTGACGACTTTTCAGTACACATTTAAAATATTAATGTGACAATATTCACATGAAATTCAGTATTTACGTTTGATCTTCTAGTGTTTTTTTTTATTATTTGCTTTCTCATATACAACGAAACAAGCACAATTTAGTACCAAAATGTTTTTGTTGATATGCATTCACATGCGAAAAGAGCATAGCATCATTATGAATGACAAAATTAACGATGTCATTACAGTAACTGTACTATGCAAACGTACCGAGGTAATGATATTAATCTAAAAAACTACAGTTTGTTGATTATTTACAAAAAACACACATAAAAAACAGCTTTCGGTGCTTTTTGCCCTATTTGTACAACCAACAATTTATTTGATTTACTATTTTGACATATTACGAGAAGCCGCGACAAATGCCACCGCACGGCACTCCCTTACTGATTTAATTAAGCTATAACGTCTGGGTGATATAACTTTCGTGCCAAATCACTTCACTGTATAGAAGGCGGATCTTGTGAGTCAAATAAGTAAGAGTTCATTTTGGCGTTCCACAGAAAATAGTGCTAGCTTTCTCGGCCTGCGGCTTCGTTCAGCTCGTTCCATTTTCACTAGATCACAAAAATGAACTCGAGCATATACATAGGGACTAAAAAAAACCATCCAAACAACGGTATGCATAATTAAGGGACTTTTTCAGGAGCGCGCGGTATTCATACTCAAAGAACGGAAGACTCGGGTAGAAATATAGTATTCGGTTTGCAAGTTACCTCTCCCAATGCGCATGTCAAAGTCGTGTTGCAATCATCCGGACTCATCACTGGGGTTGGGCACGAGAAACAATCTAGAGCTAAATACAAAATACCAAATATTACATCGAATCCAACATCCACTGATACACAGTATTACGTGTTTATATGTAAATAAGCAGATAACTGACCATTACATTGCAACTTCTTATCGTAATAAAATATCAGTAACGTAATTTATGTATTTAAATTTAAATTGTTATGGAATTATATGAATAAAGTTGTTTGGAAATATACATTTCTGTATGTAGACTACATGTATTTTTACAAAGGACTGTTTCATGGCGTTTTTCAAAATAGCTGAACGTCGTCTGCTTTCGTGTGAAATACGACATTAAAGGTTCAAAGAATAAATGAACGTACGGCAATTTCCACAAAATCGCACACAGGTGTTGTTTGCAAACGTCGAGTCGGCACATAGATCTTTGTGAGACTGAGCAAGCAGAGCGCAAGCACTCGGGTCCCAGTCCTGACAACATTCGGCCAGGGCAATGGTTCCAACGACGGTCATGACTGGGAGTGGTTACAATGTAAGCATACATGAAACACGCCATTTGCAATTCTTATTTGTAGAACAATTGATAAGTATTATTGGCCAAACCATGGCCGGAACAATGGTTTGGCCAGCGAAGGCCGCGACTGGGAGTTGTTACAATGTTAGAACATGGGAAGACATTGTTTACAAATCAAATTCGTTGAACAAGACAATAGTATAACCAGTATTTAACAGGTATTGGTTTTGCCAATCTGTAAGTGTGCGAATATGTCCGTATTTCAATATCAGGTATCACTAATTTAGTATTATTATCAATGAAATAATCACAAGTTTAAAACAGTTTGTGATTTTGAACCAACAAAGAGTGTAGTTTGCAAATGGAAAACGAATGTTCGTCCATATTTAATCAATACATATTATACATACATAATAAGATCCTCCGCGACATGTTTACATATCCTTTACGCCTAGTATGTGAATAAGAACTAGAAGACCGCATTATATCTACTATCAGCCAAAAGATAAGCAAACCTTTTAGACCTTCAGTGACCTAAATTTACAGTTTCATACTCTGTATGTAGAACATTAACAATATTCTAACAATAACTCTAAAATAATTTCTCAAATAATTTACTTATTCTTAAAATTACAATGCTACATTCACATATATTTTTAATGAGTACAAATGAATTAATGCCATTGTTTGAATCCCTATTGTCACTAAACTACATACGCATAACACATTTGTCCGGGTTCACTCTTTCTTATTTTCCACAAGCAATTATTGAAATTGCTGCAAACCGATAATATATAATAAAATGGATGATGCAATAGTTGTTTATTCTTAATGAAATTTATTAGCGAAGCGTTTCAAAAATAACTGTCTCTGTCTATCAGAAACCGTAAAAAAGTTACGTGCTCACTAACCCGACCTACCCTATTTTCCTCCCGACACTTTCTTTGCGTTTGATCGATATGTGGATATTTTTGTAATTTCCTAAATCAACGAATTTATTTTAGTTAATATGTTAAAATTTGACCGTTTTAAATTAAAAAAATTCTATAATAGTGGCATGTCTGTTATAGGTCCTGGGGCTTTGTAGAGAAACCCGGTTCTCGAAAAAAAAGAGAAAAAAGTAATACCTATTGTTTTGGAGATGTAAGTGGAAACGAAACAATACTACGGCCTAATGTAAGTAAAGGTATACATCAAAGTAAAAGTAGCCTTGTTTAATACCCCGGATTAATTATGACTCATGCTAGTGTAAATATTGAAACATGTTTTAATACATAGCAAAATGTAAACTACAAGCCCAGTAGCCAAAATTGTTAACAATAACCTTGTTTCGAGGCAAATGGTTCAATGAAAAACATAATTGAACAATAGAAATAAGAGGGACAAGCCTAAATTATAACTAATTCATTAGCCATTTGTGTTTCAATTCACATGTGTCCTCCATACTGATTTGCGTAAACGTTATCTTCTCCGTCTGCTTCTTGGCATTTTTGAGTAAAGTCTATATCTACGTATTCAACTTTTTTGTCCGCGACTTTCTTAATATTCTTTCCAATTGAAGCTTCTAGCGCTTCTTTGTCCAGTTTAATATACACCAACTGATTCTCCATCTACGAAACAATAAAATATATGTCAAGGTCAGTTTCAGCAATGCAGTTTCATGTTTCAATTATGTAGATGTATTTAAAACCAAAGACACGACGCTACAAGACAACACACACCAAAACAGAGACACAGCGGTACAAGACAACACACACAAAAGAAGAGACACATAACACTACAAGACAACATACACCGAACAAGAGACACAAGGCTACACTACAACATATATCTACCACGAGACACAACGCTGAAGTACAGCATATACTAACCAAGAGACATAACTACAAGACAACATATATCAAACAAGAGACACAACGCTACAAGATAACAAACACCAAACAACAGACACAACGCTACAAGACAATACACACAAAACAAGAGTCACAACGGTACAAGACAACATACACCAAACAAGAGACACAACGCTACAAGACAACGTACACCAAACAAGAGACACAACTGTACAAGACAACATACAACAAACAAGAGACACAACGCTACAAGACATCATACACCAAACACGCGACACAACGCTACAAGACAGCATACACCAAACAAGAGACTCAACGCTACAAGACAACAAACACTAAACAAGAGACACAACGGTACAAGACAACATACACCAAACAAGAGACACAACGGTACAAGACATCATATACCAAACAAGAGACACAACGTCACAAGACAACACACATCAAACTAGAGACACACCGCTTCTAGACAACATACACCAAACTAGAGACACAACGGTACAAGACAACGTACACCAAGCAAGAGACACAACGTCACAAGACAACACACACCAAACTAGAGACACACCGCTACTAGACAAGATACACCAACCAAGAGACACAACGCTACAAGATAACAAACACCGAACACGAGACACAACGCTACAAGACAACACACACGAAACAAGAGAAACAATGATACTAGACAACATACACCAAACAAGAGACACAACGCTACAAGATAATAAACACCAAACAAGAGACATAACGCTACAAGACAACACACACAAAACAAGAGAAACAACGTTACAATACAACATACACCAAACAAGAGACACAACGCTACAAGACAACGTACACCAGCCAATAGACACAACGCCACAAGACAAGACACACCAAACTAGAGACACAACGCTACAAGACAACATACACCAACCAATAGACACAACGCTACAAGATAACAAACACCAAACAAGAGACACAACGCTACAAGACAGCACACACAAAACAAGAGACACAATGCTACAAGACAACATACACCAAACAAGAGACATAACGCTACATGACAACACACACCAAACAAGACATGCAATGCTGCAAGACAACACACAAAAAACAAGAGACACAACGCTACAAGACAACATACACCAACCAAGAGACACGACGCTACAAGACAACATACACCAACCAAATGATACAACGCTACAACACAACATACACCGAACAAGAGACACAACGCTACAATACAACATACATTATATAATCACCAAACAAGTGACACAACGTTACAATACTTATGTGAGAAACTATAGAAAATAGCCCAGTAGCCAAATGTTTAAACATAAACCCGGTTTAATTGCACTAGGTAAACGCCAAACACATTGAACACATAAACAAACAAGAAACATTGATAAACAGCACAAACTCATAAACAGCACAGTGCATATATACTATATACAACAACTAGATATAATTATCAAGGATTGTTAGGTACCGCCTTGGAACGGTCAATTAAATGTAAATTTACTGGGGTTTCAACAAGTTTGTGTGCACAACCCACTCTTATCCCAACAATCCCGAATAAAGTAAAAACGTAAATTGTAAATCTCATCAACGTATACATTTAGACAAGACAACATACATTATACAAACACCAAACAAAAGACACAACGCTACAAGACAACATCAAACAAGAGACACAACGCTACAAGACAACATACATTATACAAACACCAAAAAAGAGACACAACGCTACAAGACAACATACATTATACAAACACCAAACAAGAGACACAACGCTACAAGACAACATATATTATACAAACACCAAACAAGAGACACAACGCTACAAGACAACATACATTATACAAACACACCAAACAAGAGACACAACGCTACAATACAACATACATTATACAAACACAAAAACAGAGACACAAAACAACACGACAACATACATTATACAACCACCAAACAAGAGACACAACGCTACAAGACAACATACATTATACAAACACAAAACAAGAGACACAACGCTACAAGACAACATACATTACACAAACAATAAACAAGTGACACAACGTTACAATACTTATGTGAAGAACTACAGACACCAGCCCAGTAGCCAAATGCTTAAACATAAACCCGGTTTAATGGCACTGGATAAACGCCAAACACATAGAACACAAAAACAAAAAATCACAAACAAGAAACATGGAGAAACAGCACAAAACTCCACAAACAGCACAGTGCATATATACTATATACAACAACTAGGTATAATTATCAAGGATTGTTAGGTACCGCCTTGGAACGGTCAGTTAAATGTAAATTTAATGGGGTTTCAACAAGTTTGTGTGCACAATCTCACTCTTATCCCAACAATCCCGAATAAAGTAAAAACGTAAATTGTAAATCCTATCAACGTATGCATTAAGACAAGACAACATACATTATACAAACACCAAACAAAAGACACAACGCTACAAGACAACATCAAACAAGAGACACAACGCTACAAGACAACATACATTATACAAACACCAAAAAAGAGACACAACGCTACAAGACAACATACATTATACAAACACCAAACAAGAGACACAACGCTACAAGACAACATATATTATACAAACACCAAACAAGAGACACAACGCTACAAGACAACATACATTATACAAACACACCAAACAAGAGACACAACGCTACAATACAACATACATTATACAAACACAAAACAAGAGACACAACACTACACGACAACATACATTATACAACCACCAAACAAGAGACACAACGCTACAAGACAACATACATTATACAAACACCAAACAAGAGACACAATGCTACAAGAAAACAAACACCAAACAAGAAACACAACGGTACACGACATCATACATCAAACAAGAGACACAACGCTTCAAGACAACATACACCAAACAAGAGTCACATACTAGACAACATACATTATACAACAATCAAAATAAAACCATTGGTTAATGTTAGGGGAACACTTTTCTCTAACAAGTGTTTGAGCGTTCTACCTCACACTTGTTATAAACACAATCATGAATGTGTCTACCTTGTTATCTTCTGGTCTTGCTCTTGTTTTGTTCACCTGGGTATATGTGATTTCATCATTTGAAAATTCCACAGCAATATCTTCGTTTGCTTAAAAATAAGTTACTAGTTAAGTGAAAGTGCTATCAATAAGATGTTCACAGTGGTTATATTTATCCCTTATCCCTTATCTTATATCTCATAGAAGAAAAATCAAGCACACATATAAACATAGAACATGCAAAAACATTTTGTTTTATAATTAACAGATGCAGATTCAAAATCAAATTTTAAAATGAATTGCATAATTAATGAAAACACTTACCGTTTGCTTGGGGACAGCTGTTAGAATAAATGAATGCAATAAAATAAAGTGATAGTGCTTTTGATAGTGTGTGACATTGCTTCGAGTGTAATAACAGTTATATGGATATATATATATATTTAAAATAGCCAGTTTACTAATATTAAGTATAGTCTTTTTAATTCTACTTAAAAAGTAACACGAAATTAGGTTAAAACCATGCGTAGTCGCCGTTTGCTTGTGCAATATTACCTAAAGTTATCGATTTATGTATCGTGATAAGTTACCTTTCTCGGGCTGCATTCTGCTTCAGTCCTATAACAATTTTAGCAAATTATAAATAACTAATATATATTATCTTAACGCTATGCATGAAATTCACTTTCGCAATGGGTAACAGTTATATTCCGATCAATGTCTAAAATTTAAAGGATCATAGTCGTGCAAATTTAGTGTTCAATGAATTCAGTTTGAAAAGAAAATGAAGCGATTCTCCTGCTTTATCATTGGGCCATAATAAGTTCAACGAATTTAACAAACATGTTTCTTTTTTCCTGTGTACTTTGTGATTTCATCTGTAGTTTCATTTAAAATACATGCATTTGGGTCGTGGCTTATAAGAGCAATTCCTAAAACTAAGGGATCCTGAATTTCAAGCAAATCACTATTAAAAGGTTAGTATCCACTTACGTTTATACTGTCGATAACACATTAAAAAACCAATTACTAATGCAATAACGGCAACGGCAACAGATATCAACAGAGCATGAATAATGCGATAAATTATTTCCTTCGGAGTTCGATTCTGGTCTATGGTATCAATTTGAGCATCTCCGTCATCTGGAAAATTGTTTATGAAATATCAATAACATTGTTAAACGCGTGCTAGAAGAGAAATCATTCGGATATGAATACCACCCTAGTGGTAGTAATGGTAACTACGACTCTAGTGGTAGTTGTGATTAATGAGACCCAAATGGAAGTAATAAAAAAACCAATTGGAAGTAATGATAAGTGCGACTCTAGTGTTAGTAATGATAAGTACGACCCTAGCGGTAGTAATGATAAGTGCGACTCTAGTAGTAGTATTGATAAGTACGACCCTAGCGGTAGTAATGATAAGTGCGACTCTAGTGTTAGTAATGATAAGTACGACCCTAGCGGTAGTAATGATAAGTGCGACCCGAGTGGTAGTAATGAGAAGTGCGACCCGAGTGGAAGTAATGTTAAGTGCGCCCTTAGCGGTAGTAATCATAAGTGCGACCCTAGCGGTAGTAATGACAAATGCGCCCCTATCGGTAGTAATGACAAGTGCGACCCCAGCGGCAGTTATGTGCGACCCTAGTGGTAGTTAAAACAAGTGTCACCCTAGCGGTATTAATGAAAAGTGCCACCCTAGCGGTAGTTATGATAAGTGCGACCCTAGCGGTAATTATGACAAGTGCCACCCTAGCGGTTGTTATGACAAGAGCCACCCTAGCGGTAATTATGACAAGTGCCACCCTAGCGGTTGTTATGACAAGTGCCACCCTAGCGGTATTAATGAAAAGTGCTACCCTAGCGGTAGTAATAATAAGTGTGACCCTAGCGGTAGTAATGATAAGTGCAAACCTAGCGTTAGTAATGAAAAGTACGAACTTTTTGGTTGTAATGATAATGCGACCAACCTTTCGTACGACAAGTATGCGACTCTAGCTGTGGTAATGATATGTTAAACTCTAGAGGTAGTAATGATAAGTGCGACACAAGCTGTAGAAATGATACGTGAGACCAAAATGGTAGTAATGATAAATCCGACCATAGTAGTAGTAGTATGTGTGTGCTACCCTTGTGTTTGTTATGGTAAGTGCGATCCTAGTGGTAGTTATGATAAGTGCGACCCTTGTGGTAGTAATGATAAGTGCGACCCTAGTGGTAGTAATATTAAGTGCGACAATAGCAGTAGTAATATTAGTGCGACCCTTGTGGTAGTAATGATAAGTGCGACCCTTGTGATAGTAATGAATAGTGCAACCCTAGCGGTAGTAATGAATAGTGCGACCCTTGTGGTAGTAATAAAAAGTGCAACCCTAGCGGTAGTAGTGATAAGTGCATCCCTAACGGTAGTAATGAATAGTGCGACACAAGCGGTAGTGGTAAAAAGTGGGACCCAAGTGGAAGTAATGAATAGTGCCAACCTAGCGGTAGTAATAACAAGAGCGACCCCATTGGTAGTATTGATAAGTGTGACCCTAGCGGTAGTATTGATAGGTGTGACCCTAGTGGTAGTATTGATAAGTGCGACTCTAGCGGTAGTATTGATAACTGCTGGAGCACCTACCTCTGTATAATGTGACTTGAGTTGTCAAAATTTCTGTTACATGTTGGTAAGTGTAAGTTGCAAAACACTCAAGATTCATTCTTCCTCCTAGGCGAATGTTCAGCTCCTCAAGCGTGATTGAGCATTTGACATCCTTTAAACAACTTACATTTTTCTTTTCTCTGTTTTGCATGTATATTAGTTCTATATGTGAAAGAGGTAAGCTTTCAGCGTAACACGTAACCACCTTGGGGAATTCTTGAGTAATTTTCTGATTTCTTGCAACGTTGAACGTGATGTTAGGTATAACTGAAATGGAAACATAAACAGGATAGTTGTAGCAAAGATATGGTGAATAATCAAATTTTAATGTCCCATGATTTTGAAAATATGACATAGAAACACACACAACAAAAACGAACTTTTGCCAAAGCTGAACAGCCATACCTTCATCAACTTATTAATAGAATTTTACATTTTAAAGTCGTAATATATGCAACCAGAACAATACAATATCAAGACAGTTACTTGGTATTTGTTGGAACGCGTTGAGTTTCGACTCAAAGTATTGGCACTGCGGTGTACATTGCACTGTGGCACGGTACATGTTCCGGGAGGCATTGAGTTCAATCCAACTTTCTCTTGTTAGGCCATCAACTTTGTTTTCTGTTTCCTTGAATAAAAATGTGTTTCCGTCTGCTGTCCATTTGATGTTACACACTGGGTTAGAATCGATCAGCGTGCATTTGTACACTGTTTTCCCCGGACGACTGAAGATATCTTCTATAAGTACATGGGAAGGAGGATCTAGAGAGAAAAAATTGGTAGAAATTAATACAATTAAAGTATGAAAATAACAGTCTCACATCTTAAAAGCAGACTTCAAAGATAATTGCATCATGGTCAACGCTCCAAGCACCGCCGGGTTATGACAAGTACAATATTGTCAATGTGCGATGCTTATTGGCCACATAATATTTTTGTTCATTTCAAAGAGTTTAAAGAAAGACAGAAATAAAATGTAAAATGTCAAATTACGAATATAACGAACACACATTTTTGCCTTGAAAGATTGTAAACTAGGTCATTCCATACTTATGTGAAAAACTACAGAAACAAGCCCAGTAGCAAAAAGTTTAAACATAAACCCGGTTAAATGGCACTCTGTTAATGCCATGTCCGAATTGAGTTTAAATAAAGAACAAACTAACATGCATAATACAATTTAGTTTCAGTCAGTTAGTTTTGATAGTGGTCAAGTTAGCAATATTCTTTCAAATGACACCATAAGAATAGGTAATTATCAGGTATCAAAGTTTAACATTATTGCCAATAGCAAAATAAATTGTCAAGCCTTTTCGTACATTTGATGACTTAAGCTTCATTCCAGTTTAACAGAATGAGCTATTAAGTCAGGTTTCATCTCATCGAAGGATCATGCGAATAAAAGATAAACAAAGTGGAAAAATCAACATCGTGTCGTTTGTTCACCAGTGTCAACACATCATATAAATTTATAATCATTTCATCGTTTCTCGCATGATAACTGAAAGAACGCTTAGAGAAAAATGTCCTGAGAATTGTTCATATCCTATCAAACATTTTAAGATAGTCAAGATCATACGTACACGATATATTAAGCCAACGCTCTTGTGATCTGCCGGTGAAGTAAGAATTGTTATATTGACATCTTATGTTTTTGCCATTCCATTCTCTTTTTACAAAACGCAGCGTAGCTTGATAGGTAAGGTCATCATGTGAATGTGTTAGACCTTGGTCTATAGTGATGGTGTCGACAATGAATGCAATTTCTGGTGGCGGCCTGCTTCCAGTCACCTTGCAAGTAATGTTGGCAGGTAAGCCTTCGCGTAAGTCTTCTGTATGGTTAATTTCTACAGCACTTGCTTGACCTGAAATGATTTGTTAATAATGCAAATAAACAAACGGAGAAAAACCATGATGGAATAAGTAATATTATTTATGTATTCATAAATTATCCAACTATTATACTTAAAAAAAGGAGAACCAGCAGAACCGTACAAACTATGCATTTGATTTTATGAACATTATTCAAAGAATTAAAATAGTACTAATGTTACATTACCAACAACGTATAGTTGATATTCTTCACTAAATAACGGATCTTTCACCGCTGCATTCAACACAGAACATCTGACGCTTGCCAAGTGATCTGCGTCATAAGCATTGCAAACAATTGCTGAATACATATCTGGTCCTGATTCCTCTGTTTTGCATGTTCGTCTATTAAACAAAACCTCCACAGTCAAGTCAGTTCCAGTCGCGTTACAATATACGGGGATAGTGTGGTCCCGCTTAGCAATGATGTACATGCCTTCGTCCTGTAGAGTTGTTACAGGTCCAATGGCAGGCTTCGTTTGGGGTACTGAAATAAACAAGAACAAAAAGATAAAAACAATGTGTATTACTTGAATATTTCATTATATCAATTCATATGCGAATATTCATTGAATTGCATAAAAGGACAATTTTTCAGATGCATTAGAAAAAGAACTTAGCACATACCTGGGACACTTAGTTGAACTATGTTCGTGTGTTTGCCATTTCTACATCTAACGTTATAAAGCCCGTTCCTTCCCTGGTCAAAGTTGTGAATTTCGAGGACAAACTCGTAGTTTGGTTCCTCACGTTCTATGAGATTAGAGTCAGTGTCGACATGAAGCACTGACCTGGAACTAGGAATGCCTTTGTACCACTCACGGACATAAATGTCTGAATGGGTAATGACGGCAGGGGCGGCAAAATAGCCCAACTCCACAGTGGTTCCGGTCAGTATTGGCAATTGGGAACGCAAATATACGTAACCGCATGTACCGGTGAGGTCTAAAAAATTAATCCGCCAATTGACAAACTAATTGACATTACAAGGAAAATAGTTTTACTGCTGTTAGTCTTTTACTGTTGTTAGTCTTAACACTAAACACTAAATCACGCTAAAGAGAAACGAAGTAATAAAGGAGAGTCGATAAGAAAAAAATAATGGTATTAAGACCATAACGTATAATATTAAATAAATCGAAAAATGATTGAAAAACATTGTCCTGGCAAGGGTCATAAGTCAGCAATTAAATGCCTCAAACGTATTTGATCGAATCTTTTTCGAACTTAAAATAGGTATACTTTATCAAGGTATTTGGTAATCCTATCAATTATTGATAACATGATTTCGATGTATGTGTAGTATGTTTGCGTTGCTTTTATATTTTGTGTCACTCGTTCTATTGGGCCCTAACCTTATTTCTATAAGGTTTTTACTTGAACGTTTGAGAAAGCCAGATCATATCAGGGGCGGATCCAGGATTTTGGGTTAGGGGGGGCGTAACTTTTATATAGTGCCGAATTATTACAGTAAGGGAAGGCGGGAACGTTTAAATTGCGTGCACTCTGTGTTATGTACGAGTACATCTCAAAAGGCAATGTTGTATAAAGATACGCGAGCGAAGCGAGCGAAGAAAAAATAGGAAAATATAGTATATTTTATTGTTTCCATACCAAAGAACATGTAAGCTCCGGGAATTTTAGGGGGGGCGTGCGCCGGGTGCGCCCCCCCCTGGATCCGCTAGTGCATATTGCTTTGCACATGTCGTTTTGTCGGTCAGAGGATCCAACTGGTGGCCGGTGGGTCAGTCAGTATACCATACCCAGTCCAATTGATAAGTATAAACTTGGGTTCTAATGTTTTAAAAATTGGTTGTGTGATTTTTCATTAGCAGCAGATAAACTATATTCATTTTGTAGGTCAAAGGTCACATTTCTTGTCCCATTGATAAATAGAGTGTGATTGGGCCTACGGTCTTTAAAACAGCTGATGATCATATTTCTATTAAATTTAATATGTCAAAGGGCACGGTCGGTTTGGCATTGTACTGAACAAAACGTGCCATTTATATCTCGTTTTGGCCTACAGACCGCAAAGTTTGTGTGAAGTTGTCGATGGTCGGCGTATGACTCTTTTTATTATGAAGTCACTCAGTCAAACATAACTGTCACTGGGACTTTGAACACAAACGCGATAGTCCGTTTGATAACTATAGTATGCTTGGGCCTGAGGCCGTCACTTTTGTGAAGAGGTTGGTGTTAGCAATCGGATCACTCTTTTAAGTCAGTAGGTCAACAGGTCGTCGTAGCGTAAACACGAAACGATTGTGTTTTAGACTATGCTTGGGCCTACGGTCTGGATAAGAATTTGATCATGATCAGCAGATGTTTATCATTGCTTTGAGATAGGTAGGTCAGAACTCGTTGTGGCGTTGACGTTAAACACAAATCCTTGTCGGCTAGTTGTCTTTGACCAGCAGAATAGCTCTATCGACTTTGAGGTCAGAATCTTAAAAGTCACGGTCGCGTTAACCTTGAACACAAAAAGCTGGTAACTCTGAAAACTAGAGTATTCTTTGGCCTACGGTACTTGAACATGGTAAGGAGGTTATGACTAGCAGATATCCGTAATGGTTTTAGGTCAGAAGGTCAAAGTTCCTTGATAAACAAAACACTTGTCAGATTAAGTTTTAGAGTATATTTGGGTCAAAGGTCTGGATTAGAGATTAATAATGATCAGCAGTTTACGCCTGTTGGTTTTGAGATAAGTAGGTAACATATCGCGGTTTCCTTGACGCTGAACACTTAAACCTTGTATAAATGGAGCATGATCGATCGAAGGTCCATTACCTTGGCAAGTTTGTCAGCATTGACAAGCAAACTATATATTATATTGACTTTGAGTTCAAAAAATTAAACGTCAAGGTCGTGTTAGTATTGAAACTTGTTATTATTATACTATAATACTTATTTCATTGAACTATAAGCAACTATCTTTAAATCTGTAGAACTTTCATTGACCATATAACCTTATTTTATCCTCTAACTTATTCTCTACTGTCATGAGGACGCATACATGTTTTGCTGCCAAACTGAAACTTAGCAAATCCTATAACAATATTACGATCTGGTCAATAACTATTCATATTATCCTTAAACTTGAAGGGAGGTTAGTCATAACCTTTTAGTACCCCGTACACATTTAAAGCAAAGAGACTAATTGGCTGCCAATATACATGTGTTACAATCAAATCCTCTGCTCTAATACTGGTTATCCCTACTACAAGGCTATATCGGGGGGATTTGTCAACATACTGTGACAGTTGTTGCTATTTTGCAATGATATTTATGAATGCTTGCTGTATGCACAAACCGTTTTTAAAATTAATAGCATACAACTGAACTTCACATTTCCAACAGTTTATTTGCATCGGTTGCCTTGTTCATCAATGTGTTTCTAATGAAACTACAGGGACAAACCAGTCTCATAACCAGTGCGACGGCACAGAGACCACATAGTAAAAGAAATGTACACACTAAGCAGGGTCAAATTAGTAAGCATGTATGTACAACTTGTAATACATTTAGTAGTTACCATCATTGAAGATTAAAATATTACATATCGTATTTATTCCGGTATCTTATCGGAGACAATCGTGATTTGAATATATATTTAAAACATGTTCTAACACTCATTCTCCATTTACGAAATAAACTCATATGTTTATACCTTAAGCAAAGCATCATCCTTCGTACGAGATATAAAGCATCTTTTTTCATATGATCGTAAGCGGGTGCCATTATTAACCCATTTGTCTCAGAAAATCAAAAACATTCTTTATGAAGTACCTTATACAAGATGAGGGGATATGTCACTCGAATGATTAGCATCGTTGTGAACAATGTTTCAAGATTAAAAACTAACATTTGCTTTCGTATTTTTCGTATTACTCGTCATGTAGGAGACATTACCTATTATGATGAGAATTGCTTGCAACGACTCTTCATCGCCATACTTCGCCCGCAATGCGGTGTTGTTCCATTTTGCAGCAAGTTGATCCGTGGTCAGGTAAAAGCGACCTTCTTCTGCTACATATGTTTTACTATATAGCCGGGGTCCGTCATACCAAGAACTTAATACAATAGCATACTTGTATTCGAGAGTCACTTGTTTGTCACTGTTATATACTGTCGGTGTAAAAATGATATTCACTCTTCTGCCAGCTATAGCAGGCTGCACAACTTCCAACAGTCCAGATGTAGATGAATTCACTAGAAAAGAAATAAAACAAGAGCACGGAAAAACATGCTTCAAGAATAACCCGAGTCAGTTGTTGAATGGGTAATTGTAATTGTAATTGTGAAACCGATAACATCTATAAAAACTTCAGTTGTCCTTAACGTTAGTCAATCGCACCAACAAAGAAAAAATGGGGAAACTTGTTTCACAATACATGCACTTTGTATGTGAAAAAAACACTCTTTGTTTAATAACTTAGAATTCTTGAATTTAGCGATTCAAAAACAGCAATACAGCTCCAAATGAACAAATCTTATTGAAAAAAACTTTCGCTACTGAACCTCTTACTTCAATAAATTGTTTTTCCAAAAACCTTTTGATCAATTGCATTTTGTTTTCAATTTAATAAAAAATATATTGCTTGCGGATATTAAATTAGCAAAAAATGCCTTATAAACACAGTATGTAACCATTTTTTGTATCTCTGCTTCGAACGTAAAATGGAATATTTCCATTTTATCAAGGCCAAAAAGCATGTTTGTTATAAAAATAAATCATTTTATTGTTAACTTCTTTTTCGTTTAATTCTTGGAATGATTTCAAAGTGATATTGGGTCAATCAAACAATAAAGTATCACACCTGCCACAGCGGTAGTCATAAAATCATTATCCATTCTGATAACTACAATGATATAATAGTTTATAACTAGCCTTAAATATGTTCAGATAACATTTATTAAATTCAAATGAATACGTCTCTATTTTATGTGATGCACTTCACGCATTATCATAAAAACACAATTACAAACCTTTCAAGTTCCCCTGACAAATAATTACGATGTAAACCAATACTATGGTCTTATACTCCATAATGATATATTAACCTATTAAGTTAGATAAAAATCAAATTGTTAAATATTTATATTTATTTTCACTTATTCAAATAAAACTATACAATCGATTGCTTGATTTGTTCGGAAACGTATTATACAATGCTGCTAAACTTCCTTATGGTATACCATGACCACATTCGAGAATACGAATGAGTTGTGTTTCAAGTTTCGTTTATGCATTGTCCTCAAAGAACTTATCATAAAGATAAACTTCCTTTTGCACACAATGATTATAAAGAGCATAATACTAGCATACTACAAGTAAAATAATATTCACATCGTGTCCAGGAACAATTGATGACCTCTTCATCAGCGTTTATATTGATAGTCGTAAATGCTTTTGCTAAATGCATGTCCATATACTTAAACATGTTCCATACGTGTTTAAGTGTGATAAGAGGAGAAAGGTCAAACACCATCACTATTTAATCGAAATAACATGTTCCCTAATCCAATGTGTACAAGCTTCGCTTTGATCATTCAAGGGAAAACAATACAAAAATACATTCCATATCGAAGACATGTAAACGCCCGAAAGATGATATCAATGTGAGGCTGACCAATAAGTATATTTATTTTAGAAAAGTAATTGTTTCTAATTGTTGAGAAAAAATAAAAATATTTAACAAACAGAAGTCTCTTGTTTATTGAAATTAAAATGCAGCGCTTGAATGGTACTACCTACTATAAATGAATGTAAACACAGTCAATTCAATATCTTATATATCTGTATGATTTCTACTTCCCTTCAGTCTTATCCCGCAAACACATAACATTGTGACACCGTTGTATGAAAGTTACAGCTAAAGTTGTTTCACAACATTGCCACATCGATATAAATGTTGAGGTTTTCTTAACATTGTCAGGAATTTATTTTTGCAAACCAATACACAACCTTACAAGCTTCTTATCTACAATATAAACATTATTTCAAGCAAAATCATCACAGTATGTGTTTGCTGGGTATAATGTCTAGTTGGTCAGGCGTTGTGGTAAGAAAGTGTTTCAAAGTGTGTTTTGATATTTATTGTAACCTTTGTTAATGTTTATATGTTATGGAATACCCAGTATAGTTTATCAGTCCATTTGAATTATTGTACTTTGTTACAAAGTAAGTTTGGGCAGTATGTAAATCCATCATGTAACGTATTACACAGGAGTTTGATATATTTACTGTTGTGTCCTCAGCATAGTGTAGTGTACAGTATCTTGTACTTTCGGAATTATCAAGCTCCTGAAAAGTGGCAAAAGTACAAACGTCATATGTTTAAAATAATAATACAAAATTATTTTGCAATAAAAAAACAATTATGTTTTTGTTGTGGTGGCTTTATTCAGATATGAATTTGTGAAACATATAATTATGAGATTTTCTAATTGCATTATAAATTGTGTGATCGAAGTGAAGCTTAACTTAGACAATGGGAGCCTCAGTGGCGGCCTCGGTGGCGGCTTAAGCTACTACAGCTTCAGTCGGGGCAGCGATAGTCGCTTCGTCCGAGCATTTAGGGTTGACGACGTACATATGGATGCCGGTGGGGTTTCCCTCAAAACTCTCGCCCTCAGCGCACTGAATGAAAATGATATATAATGTGTTAAAAATTTAAACAATCCCAGCAGGGAAATACGATACTTTAGTTAAATAATAAACTTATTATAACATGAATGTCAAAGGAAGAATAAACAAAATGAACGGCTATAAAAGTTACTCTTCTGTTCAAGCACGTTATTAAAGTACCCATGTTGCAATATGACACGCCTTAAAAGTACCCTTTTTGTGGCATGTTCCATCTTTAAAAAAACAACTTGCTACGGCACATATAAACCGCAATGACCACATACCATAATTGCTCTTCCTACAGCGTCCTGCTCAGCACCACACTGACAGCGGCGACCGTACACCGTGCGCTCTCTTCCCGCCTTGACAAAAACGTCGTAAACCTGACAGCCTGTGGAGGAAATGTAATTTACAAGTGTAAATGATATAAATATATATAATATATACTGCTAATTTACTCAAAAAAATATATGGCGGATTTGAAGAATACTGCCAGTCAATTGAACAAAATATAATTTTAACATCAATTGAATTTGAATGCTGGGGGTTTTATCAATCTATTTGTGTAGTATTGAATCAGAATGTGCAATATTCGGTCAATTCAGGATGGTCAGATAAATCAGGATTTTGACAGACTTGACACACGTCAGCAACATGTGGACATTCCGAAAATATAAATATTACTTGGACCGTATGACGATGACAGTGCAATATCAAAATATCCAAATGTCGTTAAAGTCTTTGCCGAGCACAAATCTTAACGACTCGGACATTTTCGGCAAGATCGGAAATAATGTTATGTGTTTGAACACTTCGGCCATTATCCAACATAAATTACCACGGAATTAATACGGGTCTTTAATAAAGGCCATCATTGTGGCGCCAATGTTGGAAACGTGCTGTATGTGTGTTCAACCGTCTAGGAACATTTTATGATTTATGCAGAAGTAATGACATTATACGGGTCTTAACAGTTCATTTTCAAGTTTCTCTAAAGCGTAATTGAGGCACGAATCAAAATTATTCATTTCATAGCATTGGTTTTCGTTATCTTATCTTTTAATCTTAAAGAGTGTGAGACAAGTAAAAAAAGAACCGTATCCATGCAACACAATTTACATCGATATTAACAATGGTGTTGCATTGGTACGATTATTTTTCGAGATCGACAAGCCAACAAACTTGCCATATTATAACTGCTGATATCGAAAGGATGACCTAATTCCGGACGAAAGATTGACGAACTTGCCGTATAGTTCTGAGATAAAACACATTTAACGAGCTGGACGTATAGTTCCAAGATCACAAAGTTATTGCCGTATTGCTTCGAGATGAAAATATATAACGAACTTGCCGTATTGTAACGCGATCGAAAAGTTAACAAATATCAAACTTGTCGTAGATATTGAGCAGACCTCCTAGAAAGTCTGACCGCCATGTCTTGTAAACATATCAAACTCATTAAAACATATACATTGTGAAATTATAAGAACTGATGCTACGTTTGTGACAGAGAGATTATTATTACTCTAAACTAAAAACTGCGTCGTCTAATGCCATTAAATATATTGTGTAGAGAGTGCATCCTGCCACCTATACGCATAACGTTGTACATACAATTTCAATGGCGTCACCCAGCCAACATGTACGCATAATTATATACATACAATTGGTTGCGTGCGTCACCCACCTTACGCTTAACTCTGCACATACAATTGATAATGGCGACTCCCTCCTGTACGCTTAACTTTGCACATACAATTGATAATGGCGTCACCCTCCTGTACGCTTTACTCTGCACATACAAGTGATAATGGCGAAACCCTCCTGTACGCTTCACTCTGCACATACCATTGATAATGGCGACACCAATTGTACGCTTAACTCTGCACATACAACTGATAATGGCGACACCCACCTTACGTTTCACTCTGCACATACAATTGATAATGGCGTCACCCTCCTGTACGCTTCACTCTGCACAAACAATTGATAATGGCGACACCCTCCTGTACGCTCCACTCTGCACATACAATTGATAATGGCGACACCCATTGTACGCTTCACTCTGCACAAACAATTGATAATGGCGACACCCTCCTGTACGCTTCACTCTGCACATACAATCGATAATGGCGACACCCTCCTGTACGCTTCACTCTGCAAATACAATTGATAATGGCGACACCCTCCTGTACGCTTCACTCTGTACATACAATTGATAATGGCGACACCCTCCTGTACACTTCACTCTGCACATACAATTGGTAATGGCGACACACACCTTACGCTTCACTCTGCACATACAATGATAATGGCGACACACTCCTGTACGCTTCACTCTGCACATACAATTGATAATGGCGACACCCATTGTACGCTTCACTCTGCACATACAATTGATAATGGCGACACCCTCCTGTACGCTTCACTCTGCACATACAATTGATAATGGCGACACCCTCCTGTACGCTTCAATCTGCATATACAATTGATAATGGCGTCATCCTCCTGTACGCTTCACTCTGCACATATAATTGATAATGGCGTCACCCTCCTGTACGCTTCACTCTGCACATACAATTGAAAATGGCGACACCCTCCTGTACGCTTCACACTGCACATATAACTGATAATGGCGACACCCATTGTACGCTTCACTCTGCAAATACAATTGATAATGACGACACCCAATGTACGCTTCACTCTGCACATACAATTGATAATGGCGACACCCTCCTGTACGCTTAACTCTGCAGATACAATTGATAAGGGTGTCACCCATTGTACGCTTCACTCTGTACATACAATTGATAATGGCGACACCCCCTGTACGCTTCACTCAGCACATACAATTGATAGTGGCGTCACCCTCCTGTACGCTTCACTCTGCACATACAATTGATAATGGCGTCACCCACCTGTACGCTTCACTCTGCAAATACAATAATTATTGATAATGGCGAAACCCTCCTGTACGCTTCACTCTGCACATACAATTGATAATGGCGACACCCATTGTACGCTTCAATCTGCACATACAATTGGTAATGGCGACACACACCTTACGCTTCACTCTGCACATACAATGATAATGGCGACACCCTCCTGTACGCTTCACTCTGCACATACAATTGATAATGGCGACACCCATTGTACGATTCACTCTGCACATACAATTGATAATGGCGACACCCTCCTGTACGCTTCACTCTGCACATACAATTGATAATGGCGACACCCTCCTGTACGCTTCAATCTGCATATACAATTGATAATGGCGTTATCCTCCTGTACGCTTAACTCTGCACATATATTTGATAATGGCGTCACTCTCCTGTACGCTTCACTCTGCACATACAATTGAAAATGGCGACACCCTCCTGTACGCTTCACACTGCACATATAACTGATAATG
Organism: Mya arenaria; assembly: GCF_026914265.1. Lineage (NCBI taxonomy): Eukaryota > Metazoa > Mollusca > Bivalvia > Myida > Myidae > Mya > Mya arenaria. Next base: position 14,029,397 of record NC_069126.1, on the reverse strand, counting down.
GCGACACCCATTGTACGCTTCACTCTGCAAATACAATTGATAATGGCGACACCCAATGAACGCTTCACTCTGCACATACAATTGATAATGGCGACACCCTCCTGTACGCTTAACTCTGCAGATACAATTGATAAGGGTGTCACCCATTGTACGCTTCACTCTGTACATACAATTGATAATGGCGACACCCCCTGTACGCTTCACTCAGCACATACAATTGATAGTGGCGTCACCCTCCTGTACGCTTCACTCTGCACATACAATTGATAATGGCGTCACCCACCTGTACGCTTAACTCTGCAAATACAATAATTATTGATAATGGCGAAACCCTCCTGTACGCTTCACTCTGCACATACAATTGATAATGGCGACACCCATTGTACGCTTCAATCTGCACATACAATTGATAATGGCGTCACCCTCCTGTACGCTTCACTCTGCACATACAATTGATAATGGCGTCACCCACCTGTACGCTTCACTCTACAAATACAATTGATAATGGCGTCACCTTCCTGTACGCTTCACTCTGCACATACAATTGATAATGGCGACACCCTCCTGTATGCTTCACTCTGCACATACAATTGATAATGGCGACACCCTCCTGTACGCTTCACTCTGCACATACAATTGATAATGGCGACACCCACCTGTACGCTTCACTCTGCACATACAATTGATAATGGCGACACCCTCCTGTACGCTTCACTCTGCACATACAATTGATAATGACGACATCCTCCTGTACGATTTACTCTGCACATACCATTGATAAGGGTGTCACCCATTATACGCTTAACTCTGCACATATCATCAGCATCATCATCATCAACATCATCATCATCATGTCAATCAATTAACTCTGAAAAATATAACTTAAACTTTTTAATGCTAAATCGATCCCTCAATATGACCTTCTATGGAAAAACATATGTGCCTTTGCAATAGGGCTAATATTTACTATACTCCAAACACTTGGTATTTTGCCAGTCCCATAATACACAATAAAAGTATATGTAAAATTAATATGCTTGTGTTATTTCTAAACAGAAAACATATAATCAGCTGACCATATTTTTACCAGCTTTATTTATAGCGCGTTCAATTTCCAATATGGATACATTATTATTAAAATCTGAAATAAATATTTTGCTTTGACTATACGATACAAATATCATCATCACCATCATTTTAAACGCTTTTTAAAACTATTTTTTTCCAAAATGGTAAATTTTATAAAGATTTGTATTAACAGCGCAATCACTCTCAATAATTTCCATGGGAATGACTTTATTTTAAGTCGTTGTGAGCATTTGACACACCTTTTTTCCAGTTGTACACATCATCATTCTATAGAATAGTCACAATTTATCCTACCACCATGGTTTCCCAAATTTATGCTTCCGGTCCGAAAATGAACTGCTATAAGCAACAGTCTTATGCGGAATCTTTTCCAGCATTTCCGACAAAATAGTATCACATAGCAATAGGTAGGAACTATCAATACACTCTTGAGTACGATGACCTTGCTCAATGCCATTTACAGACTGAAAACAATGACCTACAGCATCATCATCATGTAAGATTTGCCTTGAATTTTATCATTCAAATATCTATTTTGTTCCGACTTTATCGATATGGATGCTGGCTCTGGTTCAGAATCAAAACACATGTCTGATGCACCAAATCAGAAGCAAATGATCGGGAATTGGTTGTTGAAAATCTCCTGTACCATCTCAGATTGACTTATCACTTTAAAGCCATGAATATATTGCAAGTCTGCATGACTAATTAATGATCTATACTTTAATTGCCAGAAACGCCAAGAAAATAGAAGCAAAATATGCAACAAATCATTTGGTCTTGATATCACAGAGTGATTTTTTGTTTGATAAGAAGTCTTTCAATATTGCGGAATACAAAGTTTATTGTTCAACAATTTCAATCAATGTGGAGCATCAACCATTGCAAATCAGGTGGTGAATCTGGGATTGCAGCGAAGAAAGGAGTGGGATATTGTGCAATGTGAAAACGTTGTGTTGGTCTGTAGCGATCGTCTGCAACTCATGCATATCAGGTTCTAAAAATTAAACATGCACTCAGATAGTTTGATACGGTAATATTTAATATGTTGGATTTCCAGAACTTATTTTATACAGTCTGCTTACATTGGAACTGTACTTAAAGCCATAATGTAGTATGGCTATACATGGTCAACTTAGTGTCCTAATGGTTAACGTTGTATAAATTATGACTTGTTTTAAGGTTCTTACAATATATGTATCGCAAAGCAACTGTTAGCTCAAAGATCTATTTGAAACTCTTAAAATTAAACTGCAAATAGAAATAAAAATGATACATTGGGCTACGAACTAATACTTGTGATTACTTACCTGTACCAACAAAGACGGTGATGACATCATGACTAATTGTGTGTAGAGCTTTGCCCTGTTTTACCGTTTCGCTTAGCATATTCGACTTTCCATCTGTCAAAACAATGACGACGTTATTTGCATGCGTTCTGTCGCCGTGTTCGGGTGTAAATAGTTGTGTACTTGCACTATGTAAGGCGAGATCAGTGCGTGTACCACCGGAATGATAAGGAACGCTTGCCAGGGCATTTGTAGTTTCCTGTTTTGTTGTCAGCTGGTTGAAGTACCAGTTATACGAGCGTATGTATAAAGTATATGTACATTTACATGTCAACACGAATGGTCACATTAGTATTTAACTTTACAAGTTTCACTTTCAAGAGCGTTTGCATGTGTTAGTCTATCTTGTTCTTAAGTCTATATGAAATTCAAAAACAATATGGTATAAAACAGAGCTGAGTTCATGTACGACTAACTAAGGTAAGTGGAAAAAATTACAATTACATATCAATCTCTTTATAACAATCAAAAGGCGAGGTTATATCTAGCAACACTACATAATCGAGTATCACTGAATAAATAAAGGCAACGTTTCACATCATTATGTATAATGGTCGTGTTTTAAATAAAAGCGTGTGTTTACATTTGGGGTCGTATTGAAAGTCATCATTGATGTTAACGTGCCCATAGGTCCAATAGGTAAACCCGCAACGACGTCTTTATAAATCCTAAGGCTGTATTGAAATTTGCAGATCCAACGCTTCCAGAAGAATCCACCCGAAAAGCAACGTCTCGGTTACAGTCTATGGATATAATCATAAAACGTCACAATTTCATATTCCGTTAAACATGGAAGTACATGCCAAGCCCAATAACCTAATTTTAATTGTTTTCCTGTTTAAGGGCACATTGACTAGGCTTATTAAACTTTTTGCTACTGAGCTTGTTTCTGTAGTTTTTCGCATAAATATTGTCAAAAAATAAACGATCGACAGGCAGCTCCACTCTTTCAAACAAAAATAAGTGGTTAGTTGGGGCCGTTTAACCTGACACTTACCACGCTATGTGGTAATGAGTGCAGCAGAAAACATGACAGCCTATCCGAAGAAGGTTTAAAGCAATAGAAAAACAAACGAAAAATATAAAATCATAATCAGTTTACATATTAAGTCTTATATTTTAAAGGAACCTTTATAAACAAATTATATGAACAGTTATTTGCAAAAGGCAAAAATGCAGAGGACACACATTATCCGAGATAGCTGCAAAAAAAGCCAGAATATGAGGTTGCTTATATGATTAAGTAAAATTTTGAATAAAAGCTGGATACTACTTGAATATATGGAAGTGGTCGGAATATGCCCCATTGTCGGATGTATTGATACCGGAGCAGGTCTGTGGGTTGTTCTTGGGGTTGGTGCTAGAGTTGGGTTCTCCGTCGTTGTTGTAGTTGTGGTCGTCATGGTAACGGGCATATTACAGAGATCTGTGTCACAACAGTCGATTGAGACGCCCCGGTCTTGTCTGCCATGAATTTCCGAGTCCTTTTCTTTTTTCCTCGTCAAACAATTCTCGTCGCTTCCCAAGTAGGGCTTGTGGGCCGAACCCGAAGTTGGACCCATCGCAAATCTGTGCCAATCATATTCAGAAATTTATTACTTAATTTATTGGAACTGGTTTTTTCCTAGGACATGGCCACGAGGGGTATTCTATAAGTTGTCAGCATCCGTCACAATCAGGCTACAATAGTTAGTTTTAACTAAACATGTAAGTTAATAATATAACAAGTTATAAAATATTTACTAGTCTTTAAAATTGATAAGAGTTGAACTGTAAACTGTGTGATTTCGTTAGACATATCTGTTTAAATGTTCAGTGATATTTCTAACAAAACGTGTAGGTTGTATGTTTCTATCGCCTGAGAGAAACTCATTTGTCTACACTTCTCAATGAATATTTTGTCTTTAAAGGCTTTAAAATCACTTTCCTTTCAACATGCATAACTATAAATAACCTTCACCAAACTAATTGATTCTTACCGATCTGTGCTCACACGTTATGATGTACTCACTGTGTCCGTCTCTCGCCATCAGTTGTTTAGTCATGCAGACCTGAGTATTACATCATAAATTTAAACTGAATCAGTGTATACGGACACACGCTTGCCACACAAACGAACTAGGTGAGCATAAAGAACAGAAATAATTATTCTATAGTATATGTTTCTGTTTGATAAACAAAAAATATTGAAATATATTTTGGTGTTCGCACATATTTCTGGACCAATGACAATCGAGGATTTGCCCCATTCGCTGTAGCTCCATATCATGTGAAGTGGATCTGATTCTGAATACAGACATTTCTATTCGTAGCGAGTATTTTGTCGGTTTAAATGAGTTGATACAATCGTGTATTTTTTTGGTTTGCTGTTCCCTCCAAACATACGCGAAGTAACTATGATTGAGAGCCAATGATGCCGTTGTCTGGTGGCATTTGAAGCTTGCGTGTCATAAACCAGAATTTTAAATCCTGTAATCAGCTATCGAATCGTATTGACAACTATTCAGTACACATTTAAAATATTTATGTGACAAAGTTTCAACGAAATTTAGTATTTGCGTTTAATCTTCTAGTCTTTTTTATTATTAGTATTTGCTTTCTCATAAACAACGAAGCAAGCACAATTTAGTACCAAAATGTTTTGTTGATATGCATTCACATGCGGAAAGAGCATAGCATCATTTTGGATGACAAAATTAACGATTTCATCCCAATAACTGTACTATGCAAACGCACCGTGGTAATTATATTAATCCAAAAAACTACAATCTGTTGATTATTTACGAAAAATACCATAAAAATCATCGTTGGTGCTTTTTGTCCCTTTTATTCAACCAACAATTTGTTTGATCTGCTATGTTGACATACAACGAGAAGTCGGGACAATTGCCATCGCACTACATTCATTTACTGATTTAATTAAGCTATAACGCTATACTGTCGCGCTAAATCACTTGACTGTATCAAAGGCGGATCTTTTGAATCAAGTGCGAACACCAAATAAGTAAGAGTTCATTTTGGCGTTCCACAGAAAATAGTGTTAGCTTTCTCGGCGTTCGGCTTCGCTCCGCTCGCTCCATTTTCACTAGATCACATAAAAAAAACTCGAGCATATACATAAAGACTGAAGACCCATCCAAACAACGGTAAGCATAAATTACGGTTAGAAATATAATATTTGGTTTGCAAGGGGTGATAACACCCTCAAGTCAGCTCTCCCAATGCGCATGTAAAAGTCGTGTTGCGATCATCCGGACTCATCACCGGGGTTGGGCACGAGTAACAATCGAGAGCAAAATACAAAATACCAAATATTGCATCGAATCCAACAACCATTGAAACACAGAAATACGTGTTTATATGTAAACAAGCAGATAACTGACCATTACATTGCAACTTCTTATCGTAATAAAAACCATTAACGCAATTTATGCATTTAAATTTAAATTGTTATGGAATTATATGAATAAAGTTGTTAGAAAATATACATTTCTGTATGTAGACTACATGTATTTTTACAAAGGGCTGTTTCATGGCGATTTTCAAAATAGCCGAACGTCGTCTGCTATTGTGTGAAATACGATATAAAAGGTTCAAAGAATAAATGAACGTATGGCAATTTCCACAAAATCGCACGCAGGTGTTGTTTGCAAACGTTGGGTCAGCACATAGATCTCTGTGAGACTGAGCAAGCAGAGCGCAAGCACTCGGGTCCCAGTCCTGACAACATCCGGCCAGGGCAATGGTTCCAACGACGGTCATGACTAGGAGTGGTTACAATGTAAGCATACATGAAACACGCCATTGGCAATTCTTATTTGTAGAACAATTGATAGATATTAGTGGTCAAACCATGGCCAGATCATTGGTTTGGCCATTGAAGGCCGCGACTGGGAGTTGTTACAATGTAAGAGAATGGGAAGACACTGTTTACTAATCAAGTTGAACAAGACAACAGTATAACCAGTATTTAACAGGTATTGGTTTTGCCAATCTGTAAGTGTGCGAATATGTCCGTACTTCACCTTCGGGTATCACTAATTCAGTATTGTTATCAATGCAATAATCACAAGTTTAAAACACATTGTGATGCTGAAGCAACAAAGAGGGTAGTTTGCAACTGGAAAACGAATGTTCGTCCATATTTAATCAATACATATTATGCATACATAATAAGATCCTCCGCGACATTTTTACATATCCTATACGCCTAGTATGTGAATAAGAACTAGAAGACCGCATTATATCTACTATCAGCCAAAAGATAAGCAAACCATTTAGACCTTCAGTGACCTAAATTTACAGTAACAGACTCAGTAGTAGAACATTAACAATATTCTAACAATAACTCTAAAATAATTTCTCAAATTATTTACTTATTCTTAAAATTACAATGCTACAGTGACATATATTTTAATCAGTACAAATGTATTTATGCCATTTTATCGTCCTTAGTGTGACTAAAATACGTAATTAAAACACATTGTATTATGGTTCACTCTTTTTTTATTTTCCACAAGCAATTATTGAAATTGCTGCGAACCGATAATATATAATAAAACTGATGATGCAATAGTAGTTCATTCTTAATGAAATTCATTAGCGAAGAGTTTCAAAAATAACTGTCTATGTCTATCAGAAAGCGTGAAAAAGTTACGTGCCCACTAACCCGACCTACCCTATTTCCATCCCAACCCGACACTCTGTTTTTATATTTGATCGAGATGTGGATTTTATATGTAATTTCCTAAATCAACAAATTTATTTAAATGCACATGTCAAAGTTTGACCGTTTTTAATTTAAAACTTTCTACAATAGTGATATGTCTGTTATAGGTCCTGGGACTTTGTAGAGAAACCCGGTTCTCGAAGAAAATAGAAAAAAAAATGTAATGGCTACCTTTTAACACTATTGTTTTTGGGATGTTAGTGGAAACGAAACAATACTATGGCCTAATGTAAATAAAGGTATACATCAAAGTAAACGAGGACTTGTTTAATACCCCGGATTAATTATGACTCATGCTGGTGTAGTTATTGAAACATGTTTTACTACATATCAAAATGTAAACTACAAGCACAGTAGTCTCTTGTTTCGAGGCAAAGGGTTCAATGCAAACATAATTGTACAATAGAAATAACAGGGACAATCCTAAATAATAAATAAGTCATTAGCCATTTGTGTTTCAATTCACATGTGTCCTCCATACTGATTTGCGTAAAGGACCTCTTCTTGGTTTTCCTCTTGGCATCTCTGAGTGAAGTCTATATCTACGTATTCAATTTGTTGGTCAGCGTCGCCAACTTTCTTAGTATTCTTTCCAATTGAAGCTTCGAGCGCGTCCTTGTCCAGTTCTATATACACCAATTGATTCTCCATCTACGAAAATATCGCTCATTGTAGGTTCAGATTTCAATAAAGATAATATAACTAAAGTAACAATAATACATTGAAAATTACAGGGACAATCCCAGTAGTCGAATTTCACATATAAACTCTATGAAAAAGTAAAACATATATGACAAGATTTCACTGAACTAGAGACGAAAACTTGAAACACCACAAACACTCTTACAGTAAACGTAAAACAAGTTGCCTATACCCACTCATTCAATGAGCAATTGAACTTACTTCTGATACTGAGTAAACACTGGTTTCAATAAACTGTCCGTACGAATGTATTGAGAGGTTAAACTTTGTTAAGTTATGTTCAATTATTGTTTCGCACTGACGATTCCAAATGGATTGAAAACCAAGAGGTCATGTCAATAAAGCGGAAGGGTGTGGTCGTCTGACAAGGTATGTTTCTCGTTTAGTGTCTGATAGGGCTTTACCTTATCTCTAAATAAGGCCACAATTAAAAGAATGCTCGGGTATACTTACAAAGTTATGGGCAGAATCTATAAGATAAATGTTCTTACGATATAACTTTGAAACGCAGTTTACGACGACCTTGGAAAAACGATCTTAAACCTTACTATCGTTATTTAAAAGGGGCCCAAAGAATCATTTTAATAATTAAAAGTAAAACAATAAACAAGTGTTATTGTTCTCTAAATGACACAACAAATAAAAAAAAGGGACAATCTTAGTAGCATAATATTTAACCAAGATACTGTTAAAAGGGACAAGGCTCAAGGCCGAACAAACACCAAACAAGAGAAAAAACGCTACAAGACAACATACACCAAACAAGAGACACAACGTTTCACGGCAAAGGATACCAAACAAGTGAGACAACGCTTCAAGACAACAAACACCAAACAAGAGACACAACGCAACAAGACAACAAACACCAAACAAGTGAGACAATGCTACAAGACAACAAACACCAAACAAGAGACACAACGCTACAAGACAACAAACACCAAACAAGAGACACAACGCTACAAGACAACATACACCAAACAATAGACACAACGTTTCACGGCAAAGGATACCAAACAAGTGAGACAACGCTTCAAGACAACAAACACCAAACAAGTGAGACAACGCTTCAAGACAACAAACACCAAACAAGTGACACAACGCAACAAGACAACAAACACCAAACAAGAGACACAACGCAACAAGTCAACAAACAGCAAACAAGTGAGACAACGCTTCAAGACAACAAACACCAAACAAGTGAGACAACGCTTCAAGACAACAAACACCAAACAAGAGAAACAACCCTACAATACAACAAACACCAAACAAGAGACACAACGCAACAAGACAACAAACACCAAACAAGAGACACAACGCTACAAGACAACAAACACCAAACAAGAGACGCAACGCAACAAGACAACAAACACCAAACAAGAGACACAACGCAACAAGACAACAAACACCAAACAAGAGACACAACGCTACAATACAACAAACACCAAACAAGAGACACAACGCAACAAGACAACAAACACCAAACAAGAGACACAACGCAACAAGACAACAAACACCAAACAGGAGACACAATGCAACAAGACAACAAACACCAAACAAGAGACACAACGCAACAAGACAACAAACACCAAACAAGAGACACAACGCTACAAGACAACAAACACCAAACAAGAGACACAACGCAACAAGACAACAAACACCAAACAAGAGACGCAACGCAACAAGACAACAAACACCAAACAAGAGACGCAACGCAACAAGACAACAAACACCAAACAAGAGACACAACGCTACAAGACAACAAACACCAAACAAGAGACACAACCCTACAAGACAACAAACACCAAACAAGAGACGCAACGCAACAATACAACAAACACCAAACAAGAGACACAACGCAACAAGACAACAAACACCAAACAAGAGACACAACGCAACAAGACAACAAACACCAAACAAGAGACACAGCGCTACAAGACAACAAACACCAAACAAGAGACGCAACGCAACAAGACAACAAACACCAAACAAGAGACACAATGCAACAAGACAACAAACACCAAACAAGAGACACAACGCAACAAGACAATATACATTATTTAAACATCAACATATAACCATTGGTAAATATTAGAGTAACCGACTGGTTTAACTACTGTTTGAGCTTTTAAACTTGGTATAAGTATATATACCTTGTAATCTTCTGGACTTGCTCTAATTTTGTTCACCTGGGTATACATGATTTCGTCATTTGCAAATTCAACTGCAATGTCTTCGTGTGCTTAAAAAATCAATTAACTAGTTAAGTGGAAATGCTAGAAACAAACATATTAAGTGTAAACGCCAGCAACTAACAAATTAAGTGAAATGCTAGCAACTATTAAGTTAAGTGTAAATTCTAGCAACGTACAAGTTAAGTGTAAATGCTATGAAAAGGCTGTTCACAATGGTTACTTATATCGTTTGAAAACAATCTCTATTGAATTAAACTCCGAACTATTTGGTAGGTAATCAATGAACATATATATATATATATATATATATATATATATATATATATATATAAATTGATCATATTATGAATCATAAAAATGTTTTAAGAATCTGTCATAAGAAAAACATTATCTCGGGCAATATCTCATATCCTATCAAAATATATCAGCTCACATATAAACATAAAACATGCAAAAGCAGTTTGTTTTATAGTAAAAAGTAAAAATGGAGATTCCAAATTACGTTCAAGATCTCAAATTTGATTGCCATTCGAAATAAACAGTTTTTAAAGCAGGCATATTTTTTTTTTTTAAACTTTCAATCAATTTTTAAAATGAATTAAATAATTTATGAAAACACTTACCGTTTGCTTGTAGACAGCTGTAAGGAGAAATGAATGAACTATACTAAAGTGTGCCAAAATTATTGCGATTGTGTAACATTGCTTCACGTGTAATTACAGTAATATAGATATGTTTTTAGAAAAAAAGTATTTCAAGAAAACGTAACGAATGTAAAAATAATTTAAGTAAATGCCATACGTAGACGCCTTTTGTCTGTTTAACATGAACTTAATAATTAAACTATTAATTTATCGTAATATGTTACCTTTCTCGGTCTGAGTTCTGCTTCTGTTCTAAAAATGATAATTTTTAGTTAATTAAAAATGAGGGTACCGAAGACTGTATTTTCTAAACGTTACGCATTTTATTCACTATCGCAATGGTCTACAGTGATATTCCAATCAATGTCTAAAAGGTAAAGGATCTCATTCGAGCAAATTTAGTGTTGAATGAAATTAGTTTGAAAAGCAAAGAAAGCGATCTTCCTCATTTGGCCAAAATAAATTAATCATATTAAACAAAGTGTTTCTGTTTTTCTTGTGTACCTTGTTTTTAATGTAGTTTCATTTAAATATACATGCATTCGGATCGTGGCTTTTAAGAGCAATGCTAAAGACTAAAGGATCCAAAACTTTATGCAATTAACTATTAAATGTTCATTATTCACTTACGTTTATACTGTCGATACCACATAAAAAGTCCAATTAATAATGCAAAAACAGCAACAGATATCAACACAGCAAGAACAATGCGATAAATTATTTTCAGTGAAGATCGATTCTGGTCTGTAATATTGATATGAGCATCTACGTCATCTGGAAATTGTTTTATGAAATATGAATAACATTGTCAAATGCGTGCTAGAAGAGAAATCATTCGGATATAAACATGCGTAAAAATATGAAAGCAGCTAGGGGTTGTAATGATAAGTGCGACCCTAGCGGTATTGATAAAATTATGATATTTGAGACCCTAGTAATGGCCTGGTGTTAGGAGTGTATGACTTGTTAATCCCAGCAATCCATTCCCTATTTAGCCTGACATACGCGCAACGGGAAACAACACATACAAACTGATCCTCTTTAAAACACACGGATCAGAGCCTCCCATTCTCACAACGGGAGACAACCATTAACTTTGATCATGTTTGAGGTTTCATGTAAGTATAACCGGTTAACGCGTACTAAAACTAACACCTTGTCCCATCATTTATCAATAAGAGAGATCAGCTTAACATGTAAACGTCGTTCCACCTACCTCTGTATACAGTGACTTGCCCTGTCAAGCTCTCTGCTACATGTCGGTTAGTGTAAGTTGCAAAACACTCAATTTTCATTCTCCCCCCTGGGAGGATGTTCAGCTCTTCAATCTTGATTGAGCATTTGACCTCCTTTAAACAACTTACATTTTTCTCTTCACCGTTTCGCATGTAGATCAGTTTTATATTCGATACGGGTAAGCTTTCGGCGTAACATATAACCACCTTGGGGCTATGTTGGGTAATTTTCTGATTGCTTGCCACGTTGAACGTGATGTTAGGTATAACTGAAGAAGAAATATAATGATGATATTTGTAGCAAAGATATGGTGAATAATCCAATTTTAATGTCCCATGCCTTTATGACATAAAACACACCCAACAAAATCGAACTTAAACCGTAAAAGGCCATACCTTCACCAACTAATTAAGATGCTTTACATTGTATAGGCATGATATTTGCAATGAGAACAGTACACAAAAATCAAGATAGTTACATGGTATTTGTTGGGACGTGTTAAGTTTCGACTCAAAGTATTGGCACTGAGGTGTACATTGCACGGTGCCTGGGTACATATGCCGGGAAGCATTGAGTTCAATCCAACTTTCCCGTGTAAGGCCATCAACTTTGTTTTCTGTTTCATCGAAAGAAAATGTGTTTCCGTCTGCTGTCCATTTGATGTTACACACTGGGTTAGAATCGATCAGTGTGCATTTGTACACTGTATTCCCCGGACGACTGAAGATTCCTTCTATATGTATATGCGAAGGAGGATCTAGAAAACAAGGAGGAATGTGACGTATCAATTCTACGAAGATAACAGTCTCGCATGATTAAAGCTGACTGAAAGGATAATTGCATCACTGTCAATGCTCCGAGCACCGCCGGTGTATGACAACTGTTCAGGGTACAATAATGCCAATGCCCGTTGGCCCCATATTATTTTGCATTCGGAGCTCCTCGGTCATTTTTCTCGAAAACAACCTCGGATATATTTGGACGGTTTACATACTCAGTAATCGGTATGTTTACGCCTTCTGCAAGTAGATCGTGTAGTAATTTAATTTAGCAGTTAAACGTAATGACTTAACCCTTGGGAATCTTAATTATGCTTGCAATACTGCACTTCACTGGCAATTAATATAAACTTAGATCAATAAAAAGAGGCTAAAACACAACATTTTATTAATGATATAAGTCAACACTTAACGAACTTATTTCAACTGATGTACCGGCATACATTCGAGGTTGTTTTCCAGAAAAATGGTCTAGGAGTTCCAAATGATTATTTTGGTATCATTTCGAAGAGTTCTGGCCATGAATGATTGCAAACTAGGTCATTCCATGTTCGAATTCAGTTTAGATAAAGAACAAACTAACATGCATAATATAATACAATGTAGTTTCAGTTAGTTTGTTTTGATAACAGTGATCAGTCAGCAATATTCTTTCAAATGACACTAAAAGACCATGTTATTATCAGGCATCAAAGATTATAAGTATCTTCCATGGCCGAGAGTGTAAGAACCTATCTTACACAAGCGGCTATGTTGGATGCTTTTTCTCCCACCTCAGATTAACAAAATTAAGTAAAAATGTTTTTTTTGCCGGAACTCTTTTGTGCTTAGTGAAAATAATTGCGTACGGATATGCATTAATTCGTGGTTGTCATGGATATTCGCGCAGTGATTCAGAGTATGTAAATGGTCTGATCGGTCTTTAAATAGTTCTAAGAAGAGTGAAGCATTATTTCTTGAAAGGTGCGTAAAAACTGTTTTCTAGTGACATTTGAAGCGAGAAATAATTAACTCGCGTTCTAAATATTGCCACCAGACAAGGTTTCCATGATGCGCTACAGACGACAGTCTTCAACAAGGGAGGTAATTACAATGTGGTGGCCATTAAAAGAAGTTCCATACGGGCATTTTATCTTCGCTCGTGGGCAAGATAAGAATTTCTAGCATGGCTAAATTAATGGATCTACTTATCTGAGGTGGGAGAAAAACATTCTCCCCAATAGCAAAAATATATTGTCAAGCTTTTTTGTAAATTGGATGATTTAAGCTTCATTCGGGTTTTACAAAATGAGCTATTAAGTAAAGTTCAATAATCTCGAAGGATCATGCGAATAAAAAATAAACAAATTGGTATAAATCAACAATTTAGTAGTTTGCTCACAAATGCCAACAAATTATATAAGTTTATAATTATTTCATCGTTTCATCGCATTATAAATGAACGAACGCTGAGCGAAAAAGGTCTTTAACAATTTTCATATCTTGACCAACGTTTTATTGGGTACTAAAATCATACTTACAAGAGATATTAAGCCAACGTTGTGGTGATCTGCCGGTGAAGTAAGAATTGTTATATTGACATTCTAAGTTTTTGTCATTCCATTCTCTTTTTACAAAAGGCAGCGTCGCCTGATAGGTACGACCATCATGTGAATGTGTTAGACCTTGGTCTATAGTGATGTTGTCGACCGTGAATGAAATCTCTGGAGGCGGCCTTCCTCCAGTCACCTTGCAAGTTATGTTGACAGGTGAGCCTTCGCGTAAATCTTGTATATGGTCGATTTCGACAGCACTTGCTTGATCTGAAATAGTTTTTTAATAATGCAAATAAACCAAAGAAGAAACACCATGACGGAAGAAGTAATGATACTTATGTATTCATTCACTTTAAACCATTATCCATACTGCTTTTTCATTTCTTTTCGGGGATTTTTATTTTAAAACGAAAAAAAAATCAACTCTTTTTCCAGTAAATCCGTACAAGCTATGTATTTGAATTCATGAACAGTATTTAAAGAATTGAAGAAAAAGTAAAATTGTTGCATTACCAACAACGTATAATTTATATTCTTCACTAAATAACGGCTGTTTCACCGCTGCATTCCGCACAGAACATCTTACGCTTGTCAAGTGATCCACGTCATAAGCCTTGCAGTCAGTTGCTGAAAACATTCCTGTTCCTGATTCCACTGTTCTGCATGTTCGTTTATTAAACAAAACCTTCACAGTCATGTCAGTTCCAGTCGCGTTACAATACACGGGGATAGTGCGGCCCCGCTTAGCAATGATGTACATGCCTTCGTCCTGTACAGTTGCAACAGGTCCAATGGCAGGCTTTGTTGGGGGTACTGAAATGAGCAAGAATAAGAAGATAGAACAATTTGTATTACTTGAATATGTCATGATATCAATTCATAACAAGTATTCATTGAATTGCAAAAACTTTTTATTTTTCAGATGAATATGAAACTGAACGTAGCACATACCTGTGACAGTTAGTTGAACTCTGTTCGTGTGTTTGTCATTTATACATTTAACGTGATAAAGCCCGTTCATTCCCTGGTCAAAGTTGTGAATTTCGAGGACAAACTCGTAGTTTGGTTCTTCTCGTTCGATCAGTTTTGTGTCAGTATCGACGTGTAACACTGAACTGGAACTAGACGTGCTTTTGTACCACTCACGTACATAAATGTCGGACCTGTCAATGACGTCAGGGGCGGGAAAATAACCCAACTCTACTGTGTTCCCGGCCAGTATTGGCAATTTGGAACGTAAATAGGCGTAACCACACGTATCAGTTAGGTCTGCATGAAGGCAAGAAACAAAGAAAGTTAACTAAAGGTTGCCGTTGAGTTTAAAAAATCGCTAGCGAAATGGTTTTTAAACCTATTGTCGCAAAATCATTTTTATTATGCTATCGTATTCTTAATTCCAAATTTGTACAATACCCACATACCTGGATAAAACAATTCCACACGTACACATACATATACAAGTATGGTTTCAAAACCATTCTAGTATTGACTAATTTTCAACTTTGAAACATAACTATATTTAACTGAGTTCAAGAAGGACGTGCTCTATCATGCAAGAGACATAAACGATATCACAGTTTGTTATCAAATGAATATGTGGACATTCGTACGACTAGGTTTGGAAACAGTGGCCATTTATATAACATCTAGAACGGGTTCATGTAGTAGGTCGCTCAGACTGGCGAAATGATAGGGACATGAAAATACAATGCTGAATGGCAAAACATATACCGGTATGTTCACAATAACAACATTAGTTTGTATGCATTTTTGTTTGATTCAAATTCAGTATCATTTTAGTGCACTGATAAATATCTATAAACCACTAGAAAGCATATTCTAAAAGATGAGTAACTTTTTCAAAAATATCTATGTATATGCTTGCTCTTTGCACACAAATTGTCTTCGCAATACAAACCTACAAGTGTTTACACAATACAAAACAACTGAACTGAATTTATTTATGCATCTGATGGCTAGTCTCATAAATCAAATTGAAACTAACGAATAGCTATGTTTGTTTTAAGACACACGGATAAAGACCTTTCATACTTAGAGAGTAAAACCACACGGTTAGGATATCAATAACAAGATTAAAACAGGGAGCTTTCATGCAAAGCGTTTCAAACATACAAAAAATATAAGTAACGAAGTTAAAAAAGAGAAAATAATACAAAACTACAGAGAAACGACAGCATGAGGATAAAGATTACTATATTTAAGTATGTTCATATCTCGTATAAATTTAAAAGGCGTATTAGAGACAACAGATAATGAAAATAGTTATTGAAAATATGTATAACATATTAATTACAATAATAATAAAGCTTCTTTATAAAAAAAACATGTTTTGTTTTTTTCATTTCATCAAAATATCTGTCTCAGTTTCGAATAAATGGAAGCGATTAGATCAAAATAACTTTATCTTACAACGATCGTGGAAAGGGTTGTATTAATTCATATGAAGGCACTTTTATTGGCATGGTGTTGCGCGTGCTTGTGGTTTTGTGTCATGGCTGGAACCGGAGTACTCGGAGAAAAAACACTTGCTTGGCTAGGGACACTTTGGGGAGAAGGCTTAACGGATAAAAAGCGGTTGCTAACGTTCGTCCGATTGTACAACGCGTTATAATATTAGCCGTGCGAGTAGATATGTTATACCTTTGACGAAGAGAACTGTTTCAGAAGATTGTTCTCCGTCGTAAATTGCCCGCAAGGCAAGGTTGTTCCAATCTTTAGCGAGTTTATTAGTGGTCAGGTAAAAACGACCTTCCTCTGCCTCATACTGTTTACTATATAGCGGGGGTCCATCAAACCATAAACCAAATACACTATATTCAAGGGCCACTTGTTTATCTCGGTGATAAACTGTCGGTGTGAACATTAAATTAACTCTTCTCCCTGCAATGGCGGGTTGAATTACTTCCAACTGTCCAGAAGTAGAACCATCCACTGAAAAGTTTGAAGTTAAGTAAAGTTTCCAAGTTTGATCAAACATCGATTTCCATTTTGTTAAGGAGTTATTATTTTCATGATTTGATTGATAACGGGGAAACAAGCAGAACATGTATTTCATGCGTACATTTATATTTAAATGTACAGTTATTGCGTGATAGTTTAAGTGATAAATTATTAAAGTATTCGGTAATGTACCTTGATTTACGTATTTTTTCCAATTAATTATGATATTCCAAAGTGATGAAAATAAGACCAATATTTATGCGAAAAGCTACAGATACAAGCTCGGTAGCAAAACGTTTAAACATAACCCCGGTTTAATGGCACTGGGTAAACGCCAAAGACATAGAACATAAAATCACAAACAAGAAACATGGAATCTTATCAAGTCTTATCAAATTGGGGAGCACAGCGTTCGACTGATACTGGAACCAAAGAAACTCTTGCTAAACCTTCACCGTGACAAGATCGTGGCCAAATATTAATGAAAAGTTGCTAATAGTAATGTATTACTCCTCTATATCCCATACGAGTCCAGGTTTGAGATATCAATAAAAGATAATCTTTAAATAAAACCTCATACTCACCTCTCCAACTCCGCTGATGTATCACCAATATCAAGCAAACCTTTAACATGGTCCTATGATCCATTATGAAATTATGTACCGAAAATCAAATATTCAAATATTTATATACATGTAGTTAATTGTTAATAATGACTTCACGTTGGTAAATAAGCTATTCTTTATTAGCATTCCATCGTGTTCAATTATAAATGAAGATTTGTTTACCTCCATTTGACCATCTACGAACGTCCGTATACGTGGTTTCAAGTGTTTCAAGCATTTCGTTTTGATAAATCTACGGATAAGCTTCCTGTATGCACTTGCTCGATAATTGATGAATCATGTCAACTCATGCTTCATGTGATCTACGCACTGTAATCAATTAAGACGTGTAAGAAGTATATAGTAATAATAACAATAACAACCTCTTTGTGTCAGAATAACACCAAATTTATCCTACTATTATGTCAAGAAATGCTTTTTAATTGCAAAAGAAGGTTCTCAGTTATAAATGAAAAGGTTTTGGTTGTATCACATAAAATATGTCTCAATATTTAACAAATGGCAATAAGATCAAGTGCTTTACTGTTAAATTTCATTGCATCAGCAATTTAAATGTTGATATATTATAAAGACAGCACTCTTCAAGGTAACGTGTTATTATTCAAAGACCAAAAAGAACAACATTTTTTCATTTCGTACTAATCTAACTTACTATTACAAAAACAACATTTTAGATGATTAAATCATCATTTGAGCATTTCCAAATATTGGATCAGTTCTAAATTTGAACCTCTTGAAGCACATGATAAAAATTTAAATTGTAGTGACTTTGACATGGCAGAAGATCGAAAATGTAAATAACACAGAGAACATTTCTAAAAAAAGACACTGTGGATTGAATTGTGGGACAATATAATTGAAGCAGTACCTGAAATGTGGCACTGGTCATTATATTAAGTGCAGGTGGTGGATTAAAGATGTTTCAGTTTCAAGACATTGTATTGCCTTGGCCACGATTCTATGGTTTATAGGTCCGTGCCTTGAAAAGGAATAACAATTAACATGACAGTCTCCATAGCTTCAATACCTGTAAGAAACAGGCCACTTCATTACTAATGGATTAAAGAAAATAAGTGCAATAAGTGCAGACAAACAACTAAGAAAATTAAAACAGTCATTTTAATTATAAAATGTTTTCTTTTCTGATTTTAGTGATGTTATTATAATATCATCACTAAAATCAGATAATTAAACCTTTTATAAGTCAAATGACTGTTTTAAATTTCTCAATACTGTATTAGTCCACCTAAATGGCCGTGAACAAGTCTTTTGACGATTTTTTTACTGTTGCAGACTCGTGACAGGTATACATACGAAATGTCAAAATAAAAAAAGTATCCCTGATCGCTCATTATTGTAGCTAAATACTGTATGTGAAAATACAGACTGTTTCTTAAACATTTACAAGTCCTACTTTTTATCTGTTTATAACACTTATGAGAATATGAATACTGAGAAATGCATTTTAGAATTTAAAACATAATAACTCACGAAAGCATGTTTAATAATTGTAAGTCGTGTGTCCGTGTATTTGAATATAAGTTTTGCACTCAAAATCTGATTTAGTTATTATTAAGCACTTAATTTTAAGTACAAAACAATGAACTGCTTTCGTTTTTCGATTTTTAGGAGCGGCAAATCCGAAGAACAAATGATCAATTTGTTGTGGCCTAAGATATTATTTCGGAAATCTCATAGAAAAACTCTTAAGGCAACCAATAACAATAAACAACATGACATTGCAACATGAGCTAACACAGATAAATTCATATGATTCATATTTATGTGCAATATCGAGGTGGACATGTATACTTAGTATATTTTTCCGTTATCCTCATTGTGGACAAATGAAAACATTTTTAAAGTGCATAATTAAGAAATATTACACACCACTGAGGGTCATATGACATTATTAGGACCGGCAAGTCAGCCCCCCGAAGGTGTATATGGATCGAAGCGGTAGACGAAGTGGTGTATAATATTTCTTATATTATATTGAACACTTTTTACCATTTAATAATTTTAAAGCGCCTTTGATATGTTTTATTGAACACATCATACTTGCGAAAAAATGTCGTTGTGAAAATTGCAAGCAATACTCACCTGTTTTACGATTTCGGCGTTTCATATTATATGACGTCTGCGGTCCATATTATATTTTTGGCGAGGTCCGGACCGGCCAAAAAACACAATACGAATCGCTGACGTCATAAAAACTGTTGGGTTTTTTATAAAAATACATTATAAAACAGTTAGTTCAAAATAACCTCTATAACGGGTGCTTGTATGACGTTATGAGTGATGTCATTGAAAAAGTTTTACATTAAGCTCGATTCGGGCCGCAACTTTACTCGGCAGCTGCATTTTGTTTCGACGCCATTTTTTGCAGTGTTCATTCGTTTTGAAAGTGTTGTTTTTTCGAAAATTGACTTGTTTACTCGGATTATTTACACACAATACCTATTGGGTAATCAATTAATTACCTATTCAGCCCTACTTTAACCATTATTTGTTTTGATAACTAATTTAAGCCTGAAAATTTTGTAAACATGTTCTTGATAAAAAAATGTACAGCATCTTCAGCATCAGAGAAAAAATTATTTGAAATTTCTTTCTTCATTGCATACGACGTAATGGAATCATGTCCATATAAGTCGTATGTTCTGAATAAAATCGACAGATATAACTAAAGTTCGGAGGAATTAGTCGTTTTAGACATAATTTAGTGCTTTTAATAGTCAAAACAACTGCAGAAAAAAACTATTTAGTAAACACATCAGCTTGCCAGGAAAAGACAACCCAGCAGAAAATATATAAGTTATATGTGGTTTATTTCATGTTTTGGTATTTGTATGCAGCTACATTATATATTCTAAAGTTATGTTTTTGTGCAAAAGTTTGCATCGTTGACCAACTTTCGGTCAGAAACCAGGTCGCTCAGGCTTCATTGTTATGATGCGGGCCCTGAAAGCGCATATGTAAAACAAAAACCGGGCATTAACGGCACGTGAATTTACTTAATAATGCACGTTTTCTACCGATAACGCACGGGTTTTTGCGTTTTAATACACCACGATAACGGACTGAAAACACACATTTTATTCAATAATACGTATTTATAATATTCTTGACCTTGAAAGGATAGAAAATAAACATATAAATAAGGAACTATTTTATCTGTGCATTCATTGTCGTATAAAATTAGGTTACGATAGCTGTTCTAATTTACCCACCGTTGAGAACGACGAGAGAAAGAAAAAAGAGAAAATGCTCTTGAATAATCAATTTAGCAGAAATGTAGATTTAAAAAATGTAAATATAAGTATTGAAATTCGACATGTTGCATTTTATTGGGGTATGAAATGCAATGGCGCAGTTCAAAATGTTGGTGGGGCCCTTTGGACTCCACCCATTTTGAACAGCCCCATTGCATACCATACCCCAATAAATGACGTCAGCGGTCCATATTATATTTTTGGCGACGTCATAAAATCTTTTTTTTAATAAAAAAAACATTGATAAACGGATCGATGAACTTTATTTATATACACAAAGAAGGGACACATTTATGTAAGTTATAATATTATAATATACATGATATAACATTTGTTCCCATTTTTTTGGTAAAATTTGAACAATCAATTGAATCGATGTAAACGTATCGGTTCAACAAAGCTAAATGTGTTTTAAATCTGATAGGCATGGTTCATTCATAATAAAACGCAAGCTGGCGATTTTTACATTATAAACAAGGTAAAGACATTTTCTGCTAATTCGTTGTACTTGCCTGTGCAATGATACATTGTTATTGTAATTTATTAAACAAAAGTGTGAACTTGTAACCATTTTACCCGTGAGTTACACTGATCGATTCAATGCCTTGTATTGGTTATAAAACAGACTTGCCGAAAGCCGTCGGTCCGACGGACATGACCGGCAAATTTTGATCCGTTCCAACGATTTCTGAACAAAAATCGGTCCGACTGTCCGGCTACTTTTTATTCCCGGCGAACGGGTTTTCGCATTAAATCCCGGTTACCGGGTTTTTGCATGAGGGCCTTAGAAAAACGTTACACGTGTTTTCATAAGTCGCTTTCGGCACAGTGCCCGAAGAATAACCAATCGGTACGTATGTTACATACTGTCAGTCATGTTTACTGTGATAATTAACAGTTTACGAATGCTAGTTAAAAAAGAGAATATTATCAATAGATGAATGCTCTGAAAGGAAAATGAATATGAAACGAAATGTCTTTAAAAAAATTGTTTGTGAAATTGCAAAGAAATAGGAAATTACTCGTTATTGACAAAGAAAAGCAAGCAATAACCTGCGATGATGATCGAGAAACTCAAACCTCCAGAAATATTAACATTCCATCCACAGAAAGCTATGGACACTTTGCTGGTAGGCAAGTATTACTCTTTAAAAAAATAGCTCTACTTTTATAAATTTAGAAAATAATTTATTCTGTACAAAAAACTTAATCCATAATAAGCTATCGAAGTGTATTCTAAATTCACCACTGTTGCATGTTGTGAAGGGCATTTTATTTGTGAATAAAAAAATGTTGATAAAAGTTTACTTGTACATCCACTATCCATGATAAATGTTGTACTTTTAGGCAGAGACTAGATGTGCCTGCGCATAAAATCGAACAGACTACACCAGAATCATTGGCACCACAGGAGGTTGTCACCATGTCCAACACTGAAAAAGTCTCCAGCGTGAGCAGGGATTCAAGCAGGATATAATCGACCTCACCTCAGAATTTTACCTGTCTGTCTGATACTGAGATAATACAGGATCCTATAAACCATGTGATTAAAAGTCCTTACATCAGGCACCGGAAATGGAGATTGAACACTCTTCGTGACAAACAGGACTTTAACCCCGATATTGATGAGGAGTGTTGGAATATCAAGATGAACTTTTGAATTTTGCCAGACTGATTATTTTCATAAGAGACAAACTATAAAGCCTTTATTTAAAAATAAGCTGCTATTGATGAATAAAGCAATTGTTATTACTTCGTTTTTGACAAAATTTGTTCATTTTGTTTCGGTCTGACAGATTTTCTTTCGGTCTGACAGATTTTTATGTCTTGTCAGACCGAATGTTTGCCACTTTTTTCAACTTTCGGGAAGTCTGATAAAATGTTCGTTTTGGATGCGGAAGGTTCCGGGTTCGATTCCCGTTCTCTTCATACTAAGTTCTATGCCTAGCGCTAGGTGTTTAGGCGGAAGTAACCTATATGTTTACATGCACGAGTGGACACATTGTGCAGCCAAATAACTATTCACTTATTTTAAGGCGCACAGATCACGCCATAACGAGCGACACACTGCCAGAGGACTTCGCAAAATATTTATAAACTGCAACTCCATTTCTACGTCCAGGCACAATATCTCTTAATTCAGGGTTGCCTTTTTGACAATAAATAGGATAATGTGTCAGTTGAGCACCGTACAACACGCCATTACATTTCTTACTTCCCGTATCTATATGCATATGTTGTGTTGGTTATTTATCTTTTTACAGATTTTGCTACTAGCTTTCTCCCCAAGGTCTGACACCTTGTTACATTTTTAATAAAGTCATTAAATAAATCAATCCAATAACCAAAAACAATGGTGTTGTTAATTGTCATTTTTTTGTTATTAGTTCGTTCATTGTTGTTTGAATAATAATTATATCGATGTTTGATGTGATTGCTATTTTCTGTAAACAATACACCAGTGATGGCACTTAGAATAATGGTCTAAGTTCCGTAAAGCTATCTTGCCAGGACGTTTAGCCTTGTTTAATATTGCGGAATATCTTAGTTCCATAAAAGTGTGAAAATGTTTTGCCTGAAAATTTAGCCTTGGTAGAATACTAGAGTGATAATTATGTTTTATAACGAGTCTTGTTATATTGCGAAATACTTCACGTTTACAAGAATTTGAAACAATGTGGATCATCAGCCATCGCAAATCAGCTGGTGAATCTGTGATTGCAGCGTAGAAAGGTCTTGGAAACTGTTCACAGTGAACATGTGATTTTTGTCTGTAGCGATCCTTTGCAACTCTTGCGTGTCAGCTCCTGAATATTGAAATATGCACTTAGATAGCCTCATATGGAATAAATCCATTTATTTCATAACTATTACATTTCCGTCTGATATATTGCATGATTTAAACATCTCATATGAAAATCTAAAAAAGTATTACACACTCTTTTCAGATGTGCAAGCGCAATACTACTTCAGCATCACTACGACTAACATGTGAAGTCAAATGTAAATGCTATTGTGAAAAAAATATTTGTATGAAAACAATCTATAAATATTTGAAATGCTTTAGTGGAAATAAACATTAGTTACTGTATCAAGACATTTACAAATTACTTGAACAATATGCAACAAAAGACATACTATGTAAGTCGGTTGATCTGTGATATTGTATCACTTTTCGTAGCTTGCGTGTATGCAAACAGGACTCGAAGCGATTATCGACAACTATAATATTTCTTACTGGTTATGTTTTAAAACTTTTAAAACTAATATAAAGTGGCACTCGTATTTAAAATCAATACATACACATGTATATCAAACGTTAATTTTGAGTGATAAAACTTGCTTACTAAATAATGCATTTAAGGAAAATATTAGTTACTGATAACAAGATTGAAGCCGTGTATTTAATAGCTGAAAACGCACAAATATTAAATAATCGGTAGGTCCCAAAATATTAACAGTGATCAACTTTCGTCTCATAAGGTAGAAATACCGTGTTTTCTGCACCTTTCTTTCAAATTAATCACGGTTATATTTATAAGAAACATTGATTTCTACTTTAAGCCATCATTTTCGGTAAATAAAAGCAATTTCGTTAACTGTGATAAATCTTATTTGGGAATAAGAGTGCATGCTTAAGTAGCTTGATCAAATTTACAGAATTTATTAAATACATTGTGCTTAAATTTGAACTCTTTAAAAGTGTAAAGCTATATTTGTCTAAATGTTAACCATTCGATATAAGTTTTTGTTTGCACTGCGTCGTGTCCTTACGTTCATCATTCTATATATGATGATTGTGCTAAGCGAGGAGGTTAACGTTCATCATTCTATATATGAGAAGAGGTTAACGTTCATCATTCTATATATGACGATTGTGCTAAGCGAGGAGGTTAACGTTCATCATTCTATATATGGGAGGAGGTTAACGTTCATCATTCTATATATGACGAGTGTGCTAAGCGAGGAGGTTAACGTTCATCATTCTATATATGAGAGGAGGTTAACGTTCATCATTCTATATATGACGAGTGTGCTAAGCGAGGAGGTTAACGTTCATCATTCTATATATGACGATTGTGCTAAGCGAGGAGGTTAACGTTCATCATTCTATATATGAGAGGAGGTTAACGTTCATCATTCTATATATGACGAGTGTGCTAAGCGAGGAGGTTAACGTTCATCATTCTATATATGACGAGTGTGCTAAGCGAGGAGGTTAACGTTCATCATTCTATATATGAGAGGAGGTTAACGTTCATCATTCTATATATGACGAGTGTGCTAAGCGAGGAGGTTAGCGTTCATCATTCTATATATGACGATGGTGCTAAGCGAGGAGGTTAACGTTCATCATTCTATACATGAGAGGAGGTTAACGATTTACATTTTATACAAAACGACTTTGCTTTGCCTCTGCTTCCTGTCAGAACGTTCAACAATGTATATATGACGATTTCTTTTTGACATTCATCGGGTAGTTAAGGGAAGCAACATAAAGTAAACAACAATGGTTTTACAAAATGAAATAAAACAACAAAAGGCAATAAAATAATACAAAACACAGTTAAAAGGAACAGAAGTTGTGTATTGAATGAGGCAAACACTGGTAATTGAAACAGGAAAACGTAAATCCTACCTTGACCAATAAAAACGGTGATGACATCATGAATTATTGTTTTTAATTCATTGGCTTGTTTTGCTGTTTCGGCTGAATTGATCGACTTGCCATCAGTTAGGACAATGACGACATCAGTTGCATTCTTTCTGTCGCCGTTTGAAGGTGTAAATACCTGGGTCTTGGCACTGTGTAGAGCCAAATCAGTGTGAGTGTTACCTGCTTCATAGGGAATGCTCGCCAGTTTGTCGGTTGTTGACTGTTTTGTTTCCGACTGGTCGAAGTACCATTGTATCTATTTAGATACATTTATATACATGTAAACAATCCGTCATATTATCCTTTTACAAGTTATTTTTTCACGGACGGTTTCGTTTACTTTTATAATGTGTGATGACTTTTATTTCACGTATTGTTCCTTCGTAAGGGTGACACAAAATAAGCGTGTTTGTTTTAACTAGAACCACTCTGAAGTCAATAAAATCGAGTGATATTTATTTATTAATTTGCATTCTGTATATTAAAATCAATATAATTGCAATTAACAAATAGTCATAATTCAAATCAAACAAAAGGTCAATTTACTAAATAAGTAATTGTTCCATAGTGGAGTGGGTTCTTGTTGTTTGTTTGTACTTTAATTCTTATATCAGAACGATCACAAGTAGTACCGTGCAATAAGTATCGTGCGGGTAAATTTTAACAAAAAATTCAATATACGCCCTCTACAAATTCAACGGAAATGTTTACAATATGCAAGTACATTATAAAGCAAGTATAACACTCAAACCTCGCTGCGTGCTCGATGTACCCGGTTAGTGGGTAAAGTAATGATTAAATATTAATATCCATCATATATATAGAGATATGTCCAGCAAAACTTCATTAACCTCTTTTAACACCATGTACAAACTATTTTCCTTTTAAAGAAATTACGTGTGCTTACATTTGAGGTCGTACTGAAGGTCATCAATGATGTTAACGTTCCCATGGGTCCAATAGGCAAGCCCGCAAGGACGTCTTTTATAAATCCTAACGACGTATTGAAATTTGAACGTCCAACGCTCCCAGAAGAATCCAGTAGAAAAGCAACATCTCGGTAGCAGGCTATGAATAAAATGTTACATTACTAGTTTGTCGTCTACATTAACGTTCAAACATAAAATGGCATGATTTTATATTCCAAACTGATCAGTACTAGACACATAAAAAAGAGACACGTACCGCTATACGACCACACACACATAACGTAACTATGAAAACAAATGTAGGGACGCTTAACCTCACACGTTATGCCGCAAAATTCATCAATACGTGCATAATTAAACATATCAACCTAATCGAAGCGAGCTGTATAGGCCATAAAATATCAAACAAAAATAATATACAATCAAAATAAGTTAAACCACTAAGCTATATATTGCATCATATGTTCTTTGATGAACCAAATACCAAACGGGATACACAGACAATACACAGTCTAACTGGGAGAGCTCAGAGATGCTTACGTATGCGGATACTTATGATATATGATGGAATATTTTGAAAATACTGGTAATTACTGGAATGAGGTGTAGTGGTTGGACTGGGGCCGTTTGTAGAATGAGTGGATGACCGCGTGTTTATAAAGGTTGTCTGGAGTATTGGTGTTGAAGTTGGTTTCGCCGACGTCGATGTAGATGTGGTAGTCGTCTTGGTCGTCGTAGTTGTCGTGGCAACGGGCATATTACAGAGATCTATACCACAACAGTCTATAGTGACGCTCCGGTCTTGTCTGCCATGAATCTCCAAGTCTTTTTCTGTCTCCTCGTCAAACATTGCTCGTCGCTTTCCAATTACGGATGGGTCGAATCCGGAGTTTGTCTCATCGCAAGTCTGTGCCATTCATGTTCAGAAAGATAGTAGTGTTTTCAATATTTGGTTTCAACCCTGTTAACATAATCGAGGGTTAATCTATAAGTTATAAACTTTGGCCCAATCGAGCTAAAATGAATAATTGTTTACTAACTTGCTGTTTGTTTTTCATAACTAAACGCGTTGTGAAAATATTTACTAAACTTAGATAGTTGAACATTATTTCGAACTTTTCATCACACATTTTTTAAATGTTCAGTCATAGTTTTAACAACACGTGTAACTTTTATTAATTCTACAGAAAGAGAGAGAGAAAAAAGCATTTTGTATTTGTCTTTACGTTTTAATGGACAATTTGTCTTTATGGATTTTAAATCAGTTTCCATTTAACATGCATACATATAAACAACATTTAACCAAATGTCAAATGAATTCATTCTTACCGATCTGTGACCACACTGCATGATGTACTCATTGTGTCCATCGCTCGCCTTATGTTGTTTAGTCATGCAGACCTTAGTATAAAACTTTAAACTTAAGCGTTATCAGTGTATACAAGCTCAAAAACTTCGATATGAATAAAGAACAGAAAAAACTCATTGGTAAATTGTCCTAAGGACTTTCATATACGCCCAACTTTATGGGAATTTTACCTATTACATATCCTATATTGTAATCATTTAATAAGTTATGACTGGGGTGCAAATGCAGCAGTCCTTTTCAAATACAATTTTGCAGGTGCTGTATGCACCAGTCCTTTTCAAAATACATTTTGGCAGGTGCTGTATGCACCAGTCCTTTGCAAAATACATTTGGCAGGTGCTGTATGCACCAGTCCTTTGCAAAATACATTTTGGCAGGTGCTGTATGCACCAGTCCTTTTAAAAATACATTTTGGCAGGTGCTGTATACACCAGTCCTTTTTCAATCCAATGCGCTGTTAGTCTTTTGTCCCATTGGACTCTTGTTGTGAGGCGCAAATATAAAAGTCATTGCATTTCATTTATAGTTATTGTTCGATACACGAAGACATTTTATAGAGACTGAACGCCCCGAACTCGTTTGGTATGCAATATTCAGGCGCGGACTGTTAGACTGTTAGGGCAATATTTGGTATACAGTTTCGCAAAACAGCTTGGTAGTGTATATGGGATTTTAGAAGAACAAAGTATTCTGTATGCAAGGGAGGATAACACCCCTTATTTTACCTCTCCCAATGCGCATGTCAAAGTCGTACTGCAATTATCCGGACTCCTAACCGGGGTAAGGCACGAATAACAATCTAGAGGCTCTAGTAGAGCTAGAAAATACAAATGGCACAATAGTGCATCAAATTCAGCAAACTGTAATACAATGAAATACGTGTGTGTTTGCAAACGTGCAGATAATGATCAATACGATACAAAATTGGAATCGTAATAACATTTAGTGTACACATGTATCAAAATGTGAATAGTTTTGTCTATTGAATACGATCTATGTGATGATTAAATGTTCTTGGCTAAACATCAATGCATGTGTGTGCACTCAAAGTGGTACATCACATAAAGGTTTTAGTGTTCTGGGTTTATAATAGCAAGAAATGAAACTGTGTTCTTTGGAAATAAATGTTTAAGCTGTGTCAGGGTGTATCATCAGGAAGAATTGAATAAAATTTGTGACTTTTAGGGCAGTTTATAATGACCTTATACCGAAGTTGTGATTTTGACAGCTGGATCCCTTGTCTATATATATTTCAATATCCCCATACCACCAAAAACCTTTGTCATGTACCCCTTATGTGTACACTTCTAGTATATTTAATGCACAGAGTGCGTAGAAAGGCTTGTTTACAATTCCTTTCACATGCATTATTGCATAAAATGTGTGTTTTCGGTCCGTTATGGTGGTGGGTTAAACCGTAAAAACCCGGGCATTATCGGTAGAAAACGTGCATTATTCAGTAAATTCACGTGCCGCTAATGACTGGTTTTTTATATGCGCTATCAGGGTGTGCATTATAACAATGGACGCTGAGCAACCTGGTTTCTGACCGAAAGTGCGTCAACGATGCCAACATATTTCAGCATATATAGCTGTATACAAATATTAAAGAAATGAAATAAACCACATTTAACTTATATATTTTCTTCGAAGTTGTTTTTTCTTGGCAAGCTGAGTTGTGTTTACTAGATAGTACTTTCTGCAGTTGTTTTGATTATTTATTTGCTTTAAAAGCACTTAATTAAGAGTAAAACGTTCAACTCCTCCCAGCTTTAGTTATATCTGTCGATTTTATTCAGAACAAACAACTTCTATGGACATGATTCAATTATGTCGTATGCATTGAACAAAGATATTTCAAATATTTTTTCTCTGATGCTGAAGATGCTGTACAGTTTACCCAGAACATATCAACATTTTTTCCGGTTGCCAAAAACATTTAAATGTAAAAATAGGAATATATCGGTAATTAATAGGTAGTGCGTAAATAATCCAAGTAATCTAGTAAATTAAAAAAAAAAATTCCAATCGACTGAATACTGAAAAAATCGAAACAAAAATGCACCTGTTATGGAGGTTATTTTGAACTAACTGATTTTGCATTTTTTGTGGCATTTTACAGCTTTTTTAAACATACAACTTAATCATGGTGTGTAGTTTATGCACTCGAGCTGTAAACCATTTTGCGGGCCTTTGCAGATGGTAACGTCCGAAAAATAGGTGTATTAACCCTACAGTAAAATATATTTTAAGTGTCTCCAAACTGTTACTGTGCCTGTCATTTCCTAAGAATAAATAATGTAAAGTAACGATTTTCTAATACGTTTAGTTACTTCCATAACAGTGACTGGCAAACATATATGTACTAGGATATAGGAACATTGCCTTCATCTTGCAATATATATTGCTAGTGTTAAGTTAATTGTATGAAACCCGATATTGGCTGAAGACGTTTTGACTATTTGTGGTAGGTAAAGCAAGACAGGGTTTATAAGACCACGCATTTCTATTTTGTGCGTAATTATCTATAATTATATATTCCCCTCGGCTTCTTTTCAGTACTTGTTTTAAGATTATTCGGCTTGCTTTCAAATTCTTATTAACGTTGCAATCTTATGAACGTTTTTTAAATAAAGTGGGTTTTTATTTCGCTTTATTTTAAACCGCATGGCACCAAAGGTCCTATTTGAAAAACCCGGGGCATTGAAAATTTTAGCAGATCTGACGATACCTGATTTCGATTGACGATAAAATGACTGTGTGAAGAACTTTGACACGGTTTACAAAATAGCCGAATGTCGGATCTAGTAGTGAAATAAGAAAACAAAGTTCAAAATAGAATTCACTTACGGCAATTCCCACAAAAGCGTTTGCACGTGGTGTTTGCAAAGGTTGGGTCATTACATAGATATCTGTGAGACTGAGCCAGAAGGGTACAAAATGCAGGGTCCCAGTCTTGACAACATCCGACCAGGGCAATGGTGCCAAAGAAGGTCACGACTAAGAGGGTTATGAATGTAAGTACATTGTAAGAAAGCCTTTATCAATTGAAATTCGTCGAACAGTTGTTAAATATTTAATTTCAAGACCAATAGTTGGTTCATCCGAAGGCCTAGATAGAGCATTTTACAAACGTCAAGCCACGACTAGGGATGGAAATAATGACAAATTATATCTAAAATACACTGATAACGCACTTTAACCAATGCTTTTACTTGTTTCTAGTTTAATATAATCATCATTTAAACCAAAGGCTAGCTTCCTTACACATTTCTTCAACTTGCTGAATAACATTTTGTATTATATAACGACTCGTGACAAATCATATATTTGAAGAACTTTATTTATACCAATATGTCAACATCAGTCATTCAATGATGTCAATTTAATAACATCTACTTGTTTACTAACTATACATTTATCACTCATTTAGGATTATTTACAATAAAATAATTAAAAGCTGAACATTTATATTTTCAATGTGGAGAGAATGTTTAAAATGTTTAAAATGGACAAGTGTCTGAATTCTTTTTTTTTTTATTTGAAAGAAAATATCTACATACAGAATAGTATCCTGTGCGACATGTTTACATATCCTTTACGCCTTGTATGTAATTTGGAACTAGAAGACCGCATTATATCTATTATCAGCCAAAGGTCATGATAAGCAAGCAATTTAGACTTTCAGTTCACGATTTACATTGAACTGAAGTGGCAGCCTAGGAAGTAGAACATATCTAGTGTACTTTTATACTTGAAATGATTTTAAATTATCGCCGGGAAACAAATACATATTCATTAATTTATGAAATACTTTTTTATCAGCACCTTGGCTTGTGGTTCTTTTTGTCATCCAAAGTGACTTACGTGTATAGACTTGAACACATTGCTCCGAGTACACTTGTTTATTCTTTTAGACGCGCTATAAAGTTATAGAGAATAATTGTTTGTTTCAGTGTAAGATTGTAAATCGTAACATGTTTCACCGAATGAGCACCAACAGCTATCTTTAACTAGTGGCATAGTTCACTTATAAGTGTATAGGTATCAGTAATATCCGTAATATTCACTTAAGTGTTAACTAGTTAAAATAAATTGCTCATCTTTTCACTGAAACCAAAACAATATTTTTTTATTATATGTCTGAACATGGTGTTAAAATGCATTGGATTACATTTTATGAGACAAAACCCCCACAAGGTATAAACCCGCGGTTAGGTCATTTCGGAAACGACGTCGTTGAAATTGTGACCCAGCCTTGTGTGCGCTGAAGTTTGATTTGAATAGCAGAACGGTCTTAAATGTATCACAGTGAAAAATGTCAATTTGATATTTTCACTGTTTGAATCAGTGCATTACCATTTTATTTCACCGAGAAATTTCTATGAACCACCGGAAAGCATTTACAGTGTGCGTATACCACGTGACGAATTACGTCATATATGCTACGTCAGAAGGCAAGAATTTGCTTAAAATAAAGACTTAAATCAAAGATAACTTTTCTTTTACTACACCATTTTAAATAAAACAAAGGGCAGTCTATGCCGCTTAAAGAGCCCCGCCTTCATGTTATTACAGAAGTTTGATATGGTGATTGGTTTCATCAAACACTTCGACAAACATGTTTCCAAAATAATGTTTTGACAGTGCTCCTCAGACGGCCGTATTGTGAAAAGGTTTGTCGAAGTGTTTTAAGAAACTAAACTCTCAATCAAACTCTGGTAAAAGACCGAAGGCGGGGCGTAGACTGCGCTAAGTTTCATCTAAAATGGTAAAGAAATAGTGAAGTTATCTTTGTTTAAAGTCTTCATCCGAAGAAAAATATTGCCTTCCGACGTGATTTACTAAACTGAAATAAATGCAGAGCACTGATTGCCAGTTACTAGTATTAGAATAAAATCAATTATGAAATAGTAGTTTAATCCTTATGACTTTCATCATTGAAGCCTTGGCAAAATAAGTAACATATGACATACTGTTTACATTTATACATCAAAGTAAGAAGAATTGGTGGCTATATAAATACAAGATATGTATATGAAATACAAATAAATGAAAGTAAAATGTAATAACATTTCATATTGACTTATCTTTTACATTAAAACATGGAAACAATGCCTAATGAATGTTCATAAACAATGACACAGTGCAGTGATTGCCCACTCCGCAATGGCAAACTTAGTCAGAGTAAGCGCTCTTTGACTTTCTGGGCTAGCGCGCCTTGACTGTCTGTACGTAGCTTGGTCATATTGTTAACCTGCAATCAAGCAATCCTGGTTCGATCCCCGGCTACGGCGACTAATTTTTCAATGCGAGTTTTCTATGTGTTCTTCAAGGGGCGCGCCTCCTTCTCATGCGTCTATATATAAACGTACTGAAAATATGACGTTGTATTCGGGATTCGAATCCGTGTTGCTTGTCAATCACTAGACCAATGCAGCAGTGTCATTTTCACTTCTAAACTGGACTTATACAGTATAGGACAGAATACTTTTAGGAAGTCTATGGCACTGGCACCGGATTTTCAAACTCAATCATTTTTTAAAAAATCAAAAAAAATCTTTAGGAGTCCAAAACATTGATAATGAGTTACTTATGTATTTTGTAGTAAATGAGTTTTCATATTTATTCTAGAACTAGAAACGAAGAGTTTTGTCTGTTTATATTCCGCATAGTAAAAAATAAAAAAGAAGTGTGTCGATTAAGTGTAAATGTTAAGTCTTAGATATGAAAGTTGGCATTCCGGTGATGTGAACACTTCGGGTAAATTTACATTTTTGTGTTGCTTTAATTAAAACATTTCAATGAATCCTTATTAATCTTATAATTAATTGCATTTATAATATTGTATCATTTCTGTTTGTTTTGTTATGTTTTGGGCCATTTTTTTATTTCTAAAATGCATATTTATCTATGTTATACATAATAACCATAATACACTCAATTGTTAAATTCAAACAACTTACTACGAACACGTCATATCCTTTTCTGGTTATGTATATATATATAAGAGAACATAAACGAACATTTACATAAAATAAATGAGTGCTGTGTAAACCGTACCCTCAAACACAGTGGTTTCACCCTATATATTATCTATTGACAAGGAATAGAATACGGTTTGCACAATTCTGACACGGGTTCACAAAGCAAAAATACGAATGTAAAAGTAACTCTATCAACCAAAATGCAAATATAACACGATGTAATTCATTGAAATAACATAAAACATTCACTTTGCATGTGCATTTCTAATCATTGAACTTTACACAAAAGATTATACACCGAATTTTCACAAAGCACTTTTAATTTGTCATAATCGCCATTTTACGTGGCGGCAGTCATCAGCCAATGAAAGTGCTTGATGTGCTCAGAAATCAAAATGGCCAAAAAGTCCCGAAACAAATCTTGGTGGGTGACTTTCGCCAATTGAAGTGGTGAATTTCATTCATAAACAAAGTTTAAAGTGGTTGGAGTTAAACTTATAAATCTTCATTGAACTGGATATGTATTTGCGTACAACCTTGCACACAACATGATTTTTGTAAGGTAAATTCCGATTTTGGAGTTTGCGAACGCGTGTCCAAATGCAACAATATTTATTTTGTTGATGGATAACTCAATACTGTGTTGATTTTGGTTTTTCAAAAGTCTTTGTTTTATATATTTGTCATTTTATTTATAAAAACAACTTCACTTTAAATGTTATACATTGTTTTTTCTTTTTTTTTTTGGAACACAAAATGTGTGTTCAACCCCTTGTCAACAGAATATTTATAGGGTAAAAATATCGAGGGAAACCGCTGTGCCCTTTACCACAACACGAGCAATGGCTTATGAAAGATAAACAGATATTAATAACTTAGTCCTTTTTTGCGTTTCTCTGCTTTACCTCTACCGACCACCTTATGTTAACAGCGATTATCATAGACCGTTTGAAGAAAATGAAGTTTTAAATTTGATAAAATGTCTTTAATAGCATTTAATAGGAATGATAATAAAGTAAAATGAATCATATAAAACAAATATAGCAATTTTCAGCATCGATGCTAATTTTTGGAAAATCAAGATTAATAGTTTTGAGTCTTGAGTCTCCAAATCAGTCTCAAACCTATTGAATATGAAGCCAGTTGAGTATGCATTAGGCCAAAAAAAAATGTTTGTTTAGGGTAACATTCCCGAAATTTCTAGGTAGGGTAGGTAGGGATATTTTTTTTTTCAAAATCTGTCGTAAGTTCAGAGTGTTTTCTTGCACATGGCAGTCTTTTCTACATTACTGTCATTGCCTGACTTTGTTTTATCATATAAACAATAATTCCGCCCTTCGTAACTCTCTATTCGCTAACGAATATTTTTTTTGCTCAGAAACTGAAAAAAAATAGTTAAGGTCTGCGCATTTTTATAGGTAGGGTCGGGTTACCCGAAACAGACATATCTTTTTTTTAGGCCTTAACTGTTTTTGTCAGTGAAACATGTTTTACTATATAGTGACGAAAGTATAAGTTATGTGTAACCCCTGTGTTGCATTGCTTCCCTTTGTTTTGATAAAGCCGATACGTTTTACACGCAGATATACTTCAAAATGACTAGTGGATAATACAGATGTTTCTTTAATCTCTTTGGTTAAAAATAAATAGCAGACTAGCAATAATACGGTGTTTCGGTCAAATCAAACGTCTCATTGATTGATTCCGTCATTATTCGAGGCGCTTATAAAAAAAATTCAAATCTAGTGGAATACAATAAGGAATGCAAATTGGTAAAATGGAAAATTCTGTACATTTTGTAGTGTTGTTTGTCAGTCGGGATATGTTTAGTGTCTAATGACTTTTTTCAATCAGAGTTTTTGTTAAGAAATTAGTCAGTTTGTAAACCGAAGTTACCTTATTTAACACATTTAGAAGAAGAAACCCTGCATATTTTGGTGAAACCGCTAGGAGAAAGAAACAATATAATACAATAGACACTATTATGATCAGCCTAGTATCAAAACTTGTTCAAAATGACCACATTTAGAGGCATATTTTTTACATGATTATGTAATGGAAACTAGAAGGACAAAGACAAAAAACAAATAAGTCATGGGTCATTTTTGTTTCAATTTAAATATGTCTTCCGCACTGATTTACGTATTCGACCACTTCTTCGTCTTCCTCTTGGCGTTTCTGATAGTCGTGTTCAGTTTGTTGGTCCACATCGCCAACTTTCGTAGTTTTCCTTCCAGTTGAAGCTTCGAGTGCGTGTTTGTCCAGTTCAACGTGCACCAACTCATTCTCCGTCTACGAAACAAAGAAATTATATCTCAGGGTAAGTTTCACTAATAAATATTTTTCAGGTTTCAATTATGTAAATGAACCTAAAGTTTCTAACAAAACTGCCCAAACCAACTCATTCATGATCATTGGAACACCGTTGAAGGGTGATAAAACAAATTAATAAACACATAAAAACAAGCACCACTCTGTTAATACTAAGTTGACACTAGCTTATATAAACTGTATTGTGACGTTCTATTTTTACTTCATTATACTTCAATTCTCATTTTCACTAACCGTTCCAATGCGATTACCAAAAAATGGACTGATACTGTAGTGTAAATAAAAATGTGTGTGTTTGGTCTTGCGACCTTGTGTGTGTCTCGTTTATTGTCTGTTGGACTATTATCTGATCTCTAAATATGACCATACAGTCAAACCCTGTTGGCTCGAACTCCCAGGGACCGGCAAAATTACCTCGAGCCTCGAAAAGTTCGAGCCAAGCGGCATTGTTGACCATCCGTATAAAGAAATCGGTCCTTTACAACTAGTTCGAGCCAACGAGGAATTCGAGCCAAGCGAGTTCGAACCAACTTGGTTCGACTGTAGTTAAATCTGTAATGATTGGCAACTTGGCCTCTCTCTCTCTCTCTCTCTCTCTCTCTCTCTCTCTCTCTCTAGTTTCCAGGTACATTAACTAATCAAACCAGATTCAAATCATTGTTAAACGTCCTACACAAGACCCTTACCTCAAATACATGTTAAAGCCTTATAAGGTAGGCCAATATCAAATATATCACATGGACACATTTTTTAAATCAAATGATTTTGCTACATAATTCATATGCAAAGATATGATATCTGGTTCTAAAATGAAGGTCTGAGGTCAATGCAATTATAAAAAAAAAAAACATATTAGTGACATATTTTTTGTTGTTTTTATGCCCCCACAAAGTGGCGGCATATAGGGTTGCCCTTGTCCGTACGTACGTCTGTCTGTCTGTACGTACGTACGTCCCGAAGATTGTTTCCGATCTAATTCTTGAAAACCGTTTGTCCAATCCTCACCAAACTTTAAACACATGTTTGTGACCATAATATCTTGATCAAGTTCGATATTCATGGAAATCGCTTTAGTCATTTAGGAGTTACGGCCCTTTTTTGCCAAAAATACTTCAAAAATATATGTTTCCAATCTAATTCTTGAAAAGTATGTGTCCAATCCTCACCAAACTTTACATACATGATTGTGACCATAATATCTTGATCAAGTTCGATAGCCATGGAAATCGCTTTTGTCATTTAGGAGTTACGGCCCTTTATTTGCAAAAAAAGACTTGAAAAATGTGACAAAAAATCGAAGTGGGGGCATCCGTGTCCTATGGACACATTTCTAGTTTATTAATAAAACACTTAAATCTGCAGTGATAAGTCCGGTTGCCTAATATACAGCCAAGATCCTGCGTAAAGGGACCAGAGTCAAAGCCGAGCAAATAACATAAAACGACACATAATGCTACAACATAACAAACATTACAGACCTATTAACACAAAGGCGAACCCCGTTGGCTCGAACTCCCAGGGACCGACAAAATACCTCTGAGCCTCGGAAAACTCGAGCCAAGCGGGAATGTTCTCATTCAGTATAAAGAAAGCGGTCCTTTACATCTAGCTCAAGCAAACGTGGAATTCGAGCAAAGAGAGTTGGAGGCAACGTGGTTGGACTGTTTATGCTTTGGTAAATGTTAGGGTTAGCGCCTTGGCAAGGTCAGGGAAAAGTAAGAGCTTACTGAGGGTTTTAACTAGTTCGTGAGCGCTCAACTTAACACTTGATTAATGTACACGCATGAATACATATTTACCTTGTAGTCAACTGTTTTCGATCTGTTTTTCTTCACATTGGCGTATTCAACTACAATGTCTTCGTGTGCTGAAACAACAAATTAAGTTTAATTGCATCAACTAATATTTTCAGTTTAAATACACCAATTAATAAACAAGTTTAAATACATTAACTAACGAACATGTTTAAAGACGTCAACAAATAAGTCAAGTTTAGATACATTAACTAAATAATTAAGTTTTAAATACATCAACTAAATAATTAAGTCTAAATACATCATCTAATTAAAGTAGTTTAAAACTTACTTACAATCTTATTTACGTATTACCATACTCTAAGAACTATGGATTGTTATATCAGATATATTTAATCGCTTTAGAAAGCTTTGTTTGTGTACTTCCTATATTCATTGTACATTGTATGTTATATGTCATGAATATTTTATGATGTTGTTTGCAATAAACGTATCGTATCGTATCGTATCGTAAATGCATCAACTAAGTTAATCAACTTTAGATGCAACAACTAACAATTTATGTAAAAATGCATCAACGAATGAGTAAATTTTCAGTTAAGTTTAAATGCAACAACTAACAAGTTAAGTTTAAAAGCAACCACTAACAAGTTAAGTTTAAATGCAACCACTAACAAGTTAAGTTTAAATGCAACAACTAACAAGTTAAGTTTAAATGCAACCACTAACAAGTTAAGTTGAAATGCAACCACTAACAAGTTAAGTTTAAAAGCAACCACTAACAAGTTAAGTTTAAATGCAACCACTAACAAGTTAAGTTTAAATGCAACCACTAACAAGTTAAGTTTAAAAGCAACAACTAACAAGTTAAGTTTAAATGCAACAACAAACAAGTTAAGTTTAAATGCAACAACGAACAAGTTAAGTTTAAATGCAACAACTAACAAAGTAAGTTTAAATGCACAACAAACAAGTTAAGTTTAAATGCAACAAATAACAAGTTAAGTTTAAATGCAACAACTAACAAAGTAAGTTTAAATGCAACAACAAACAAGTTAAGTTTAAATTCAACAACAAACAAGTTAAGTTTAAATGCAACCACTAACAAGTTAAGTTTAAATGCAACAACTAACAAGTTAAGTTTAAATGCAACAACTAACAAAGTAAGTTTAAATGCAACAACAAACAAGTTAAGTTTAAATGCATCAACTAACAAGTTAAGTTTAAATGCAACAACTAACAAGTTAAGTTTAAATGCAACAACTAACAAGTTAAGTTTATATGCAACAACTAACAAAGTAAGTTTAAATGCAACAACAAACAAGTTAAGTTTAAAAGCAACAACTAACAAGTTAAGTTTAGATGCAACAACTAACAAAGTAAGTTTAGATGCAACAACCAATTAGTTGAGTTTAAATACTTCAACAGGATGTTCCAAGTGTTTATATCAAACGTTAAATCAGCGAAATTATAGCATTATAACTTTCAATTGTTTGGTTTGTATAAAATTTCAATTATTAAAGGCATTTGCCATAGGGTGGATGAGTGTATCTTATGAATGCATCTTGTATTTTATCTCAAGAATGCAGATCAAACTCAACTTTTTAAGATCTCAGTTTTGAATTAATTTCGATACAAATAGTATTTTAAAGGTTTAAACTTCAAATTCAATTTTAAAATCATTTGCATAATTAAAGAAAGCTCTTACCGTTTTCTGGTGGACAGCTGTTAAAACAGAAGAATGAAATAAATGTGTGCCCATGTTTGTCAACATGGGTGATACTGTGTGTCATTGCTTTACGTGTAATAACAGTACTATAGATAAATTTTATGTATTTCAAAAGAGAACACTATTCAGAAGATATATGTAATATTATATTAAGTACAATACCAAACCTATTATTTGCCAGTTCATTACTCAATGTATAAATTGTAACTTACTCTTCTCGTGCTACAATCTGCCTCTGTCCTACAAAATAACCATTTTAACCATTACTGGTATAATGTCATGATTATTTCTCTTTAAAGCTGCACTCTCACAGATTGAAGGTTTTGACATTTTTTTTATGTTTTGTCTTGAAAAGAGCAAATTTTTGGGTAATTATCTGCAAACCAGTGATATAATACTGCTGACAAAAGATCAGATCGCTGATTTTCATAGTTCCGTTCGAAAAATAATGTATTATGAACGGTTTAAGAGAAATGCATAAAACATCAAATTTTAAACTTAAATATATAAATCTGCGATCTAAATTTTTGTCAGCAGTCTTATATAACTGGTTTTCATGCATTTTCGCAAAAAAAATGGCTCGTTCCAAAACAAAA
This sequence comes from Mya arenaria, assembly GCF_026914265.1. Taxonomy (NCBI): domain Eukaryota; kingdom Metazoa; phylum Mollusca; class Bivalvia; order Myida; family Myidae; genus Mya; species Mya arenaria. Next base: position 13,988,928 of record NC_069126.1, on the reverse strand, counting down.
TTTAAAAAAGTTGTCAAAACGTTCAATTTGTGAAAGTGCAGCTTTAAATACATGCTTGAAATACACTTCTACACAACAGTCTAAGTGAACCTCGGAGCAATGCTTAATATTAAAGGATCATATTCGTGCATAGTTGGTGCTGAATAGATTTGGTTTGAAAGAGAAATGAAGCGATCCTCCTGCTATATCCTCGGGTCGAAACTGTTTACACATAATGTTTCTTTTTTTATTGTTGTTGCAAATGTAAAATACCGACAATTATGCAATGCGACTGTAAATTTGCATCTATAGTTTTATCTAAGGTATACATAAATCTATAAATCTGTCGCGTAGACAAAGAAATATGATAAAGACCGAGGAATCTGGAACTTCAAGCAAAAACCGTTACATGTTTATTGGCCACTTACGTTTATGTTGTCGATACAAAATAACAAGTACAACTACTACAGCAACACAAGCTACAACTATCATAATGATAAGAGCACTGCGATAAACTGCCTCCTCTGGACTCTTGTTCTGATCAGTGGCATCGGTTTGAGCATCTGAATCATCTGAAGCACCTGAAATATATGTATCAGTTATTATTTAAATTGTCAAATATATTCTGGAAGAGAAATCCGTCGGGAGCAAAAAAAGTGTATCAAAATATGAAAACAGCCATTCACGGTTTCATTTTAACTGTATTCTGGTAATACTGAGTGCGACCCTAGTTGAAGTAATGATAAGTGCGACCCTAGCGGTAGTAATGATAAGTGCGACCCTAGCGGTAGTAATGATAAGTGCGACCATATCAATAGCAATGATAAGTGCGACCAAGTGGTAGTAATGATAAGAGCGACCCTAGTGGAAATTATGATATGTGCGACCCTAGTGGTAATGATGGTAATTACGACCCTAGTGGTAATGATGGTAAGTGCGACGCTAGTGGAAGTGATGATTTTTGCGTCCCTAGTGGTTATGATGATAAGTGCGACCCTAGTGGAAGTAATGATAAGTGCGACCCTACCGGAAATAATAACAAGTGCGATCCTAGTGGTAGTAATAACAAGTGCAACCCTAGTGGTATTAATGATAAGTGTGACCCTATCGATAGGAATTAAAAGTGCGCCCCTATCGGTAGTAATGATAAGAGCGACCCTAGTGGTAATGGTGATAAATGTGACCCTATCGTTAGTAATGATAAGTGCGATCCTAGTGGTAGTAATGATAAGTTCGACATTAGAAGTAGTAATGATAAGTGCGGCCCTAGTGGTAGTAATGATAAGTGCGACCCTAGTGGTAGTAATGATAAGAGCGACCATAGTGGTAGTAATGCTAAGAGCGACCCTAGTGGTAATGGTGATAAATGCGACCCTATCGTTAGCAATGATAAGAGCGACCCTAGTGGTAGTAATGATAAGTTTGACTTTAGAGGTAGTAATGATAAGTGCGGCCCTAGTGGTAGTAGAGATAAGAGCGACCATAGTGGTAGTAATGATAAGTTCGACCTTAGTGGTAGTAATGATAAGTGCGACCCTAGCGGTAGTAATGATAAGAGCGACCCTAGTGGTAGTAATGATAACTTAAACCTTAGTGGTAGTAATGATAAGTGCGACCCTAGTGGTAGTAATGTTAAGTTCGGCCTTAGTGGTAGAAATGGTAAAAGCGACCCTAGTATTAAGAATAATCAATGCGACCCTAGTTACAGAAATGATAAGTGCGACCCTATCGAAAATAATGTTAAGTGCGACCCTAATGGTAGTAATGAAAACTGCTACCCTAGGGGAAGTAATGATAAATAAGAAACTATCGATAGTAATGATAAGTGCGACTCTAGTGGTAGTAATTACAAGTGCGACCCTAGTGGCAGTAATGACAAGTGCAGCCCTAGCGGTAGTAATGATAAGTGCGACCTTACTGGTAGAAATGATAAAAGCGAACCTAGTGGTAGTAATGATAAGTGCGACCCTATCAATAGTTATGTTAAGTGCGACCCTAGTGGAAGTAATGAAAAGTGCTACCCTAGGGGAAGTAAATATAAATGCAAAACTATCGGTAGTAATGATAAGTGCGACCATAGCGGTAGCAATGATAAGTGCGACCCTAGTGGTAGTAATGAAAAGTGCGACACTAGCGTTAGAAATGATAAGTGCGACCCTATCGGTAGTAATGATAAGAGCGACCCTAGTGGTAATGGTGATAAATGCGACCCTATCGTTAGTAATGATAAATGCGATCCTAGTGGTTATAATGATAAGTTCGACCTTAGAGGTAGTAATGATAAGTGCGACCCTAGTGAAAGTAATGATAAGAGCGACCCTAGTGGCAGAAATGATAAGTGCGATCCAAGCGGTATTAATGGTAAGTGCGACCCTAGTGCTAGTATTGGTAAGTGTGACTCTAGCGGTTGTAATGATAAATGCGGCCCTACAGGTAGTAATGATAAGTGCACTCCTAGCGGTAGTAATGGCAAATGCGACCCTAATGGTAGCAATGACAAATGTGACCATAACGGTAGTAATGATAAGCGGTAGTAATTATAAGCGTCACCCTAGTGGTAGTAATGACAAGTGCGACCCTAGTGGTAGTAATGATAAGAGCGACCCTGGTGGTAGTAATGACAAGTGCGACCCTAGTGGTAGTAATGATAAGTTCGACCCTAGTGGTAGTAATGATAAGTGCGACCCTAGTGAAAGTAGTGATGAGGTCGACCTTAGTGGTAGTAATGATAAGTGTGACCCTAGTGGTAGTAATGATAAGTGCGACCCTCTTGAAAGTAGTGATAAGGTCGACCTTAGTGGTAGTAATGATAAGTGCGACCCTAGTGGTAGTAATGATAAGTGCGACCCTAGTGGTAGTAATGATAAGTGCGACCCTATTGGTAATAATGATAAGTGCGACCCTTGTGGTAGTAATGATAAGTGTCACCCTAGTGGTATTAATGATAAGTGCGGCCCTAGTGGTAATAATGACAAGTGCAGCCCTAGTGGTAGTAATGATAAGTGTGACCCTAGTGGTAGCAATGATAAGTGCGGCCCTAGTGAAAGTAGTGATAAGGTCGACCTTAGTGGTAGTAATGATATGTGCGACCCTAGTGGTAGTAATGATAAGTGTCACCCTAGTGGTATTAATGATAAGTACGGCCCTAGTGGTAATAATGACAAGTGCAGCCCTAGTGGTAGTAATGATAAGTGTGACCCTAGTGGTAGTAATGATAAGAGCGACCCTAGTGAAAGTAGTGATAAGGTCGACCTTAGTGGTAGTGATGATAAGTGCGACCCTAGTGGTAGTAATAATAAGTGTCACCCTAGTGGTATTAATGATAAGTGCGGCCCTAGTGGTAATAATGACAAGTGCAGCCCTAGTGGTAGTAATGATAATTGTGACCCTAGTGGTAGTTATGATAAGTGCGGCCCTAGCGGTAGTAATGATAAGTGCGGCCCTAGCGGTGTTAATGATTAGTGCGACCCTAGCGGTAGTAATGACAAGTGCTACTCTAACGATATAAATGATAAGTGCGACTCTAGCGGTATTAATAATTATTGAGACCCTAGTGGTAGTAATGATAAATAAGACCCTAGCACCGGCTGTATTGCCGGTATAAGAAATGTCCTTCTCCAAATACTTTTGAAATAACAGTTGTTTTTGCCACAAAAATCCAGTCAGCAGTTTTCTGAAAGAAGACCTACTCAACTAAAAATCCGGTTGTCCGGTTAGCGCAGTGGTTAGGGCACTCGCTTCTCACCGAGGCGACCCGGGTTTGATTCCCGGCCTGGGCGCATGTGAGTTTGGTCAGTGGTCACCAAGCCGGACAAGTGGGTTTTCGCCGGGTACTCCGGTTTCCCCCACAAAACAAGACCGCACTCTCGCGCAACATCGTGCCAAAGAGAGTGACCTAGTATAAACTACCATAGCTTTCTTCACAATCGTTGTAAAATGTTTAATGTTTAAACTAACTAAAATTTTCAAAAAATACTATTATAGAAAATACAATATCAAAGCAGTTATAAATGAAATGCAATTTACAAGGACAAGTCCTGTAACCTAACATGAAGTAGCATCCTTTGTGAAGGCATACGGACCAGATGCTGGCATACAACAACGGGAAACAAACTATTTTCTTTGATTCTGCTTGCAGTTTTTCTCGTTTAAAGCTGCACTCTCACAGATTGGAACCAGCCAATTTATGCGAAAATACATGAAAACCACTGATTTATGACTGTTAAAAAAATCAGATCGCAGATTTTCATATGCATATTCAAAAAAAATTGTTTTATGCATTTTTTCTTAAACCGTCTGTAACGATTTCAGCCACAAAACATTAATTTTCGAACTGAATCATAAAAGTTTGTGCTACAAACCTTACATCATCACACGAAATACGCGGACTAAACACGGAAATGCAAATTAAGTAGTAATAATAAAGAAGTTAAAAAACAACGTCGCCAAACATAAATAATGTTTTGTGGTATTAAAATTATACATACAATAGATATTAAGCAATCGCTCGGGTGATCTGCCTGTGAAGAAAGAATTGTTGTATTGACATCTAATGTATTTGCCATTCCATTCTCTCTTCACAAAATGCAGCGTTGCCTTTCGGCCGTCATGGGAATGCGTTAGACCTTGGTCTACAGTAACGTTGTTCACCGTGAATGCAATCTCTGGTGCCGGCCTGCCTCCAGTCACCTTGCAAGTTATGTTGACAGGTGAGCCTTCGCGTAAATCTTGTGTATGGTAAATTTCTATAGCACTTGCCTTATCTACAATGGTTTGTTAATACTGCACATGAATCAACACAGACAGTAACAGGACAGACGAATCAATAAACGTTATGTATTCATAAACTGTAAAACCATTAAACTTTGCTTTTTAATAAAAATATATATCTTATTTAAAAATAAATCATTGTTAAATCCAGAAAAATCTTGCAACGCTAGCTTTTGATGGTATGAACAGTTTGTTAAGAATTGTACAAATAATAATAATGTTGCATTACCAACAACGTAAAGTTGATATTCTTCACTAAATAACGGATCTTTCACCGCTGCAGTCAACACAGAACATCTGACGCTTGTCAAGTGATCACCGTCATAAGCAATGCAGTCAATGGCTGAAAACATTCCTGTTTCTGATTCTTCTGTTTTGCATGTTCGTCCATTAACCAAAACTTCCACGGTCAGGTCAGTTCCAGTCATGTTACAATAAACGGGGATGGTGTGGCCACTCTTAACCACAATGTACAAACCTCCAACCTGTAGAGTTGTAACGGGTCCTATTGCAGGTTTTGTTTGGGCTGCTGAATAAAAAAACAAAAACAAGAAGCTTGAAAAAGTATTTATATTTGAGATCAGATATGAACATTATATATGCGTTTTTATTGAAAAACATTAAAGGAGCCGACACGGTTTTGATATAAGTGATATACAACCGAACGAAGTTTTATAAGTTTTGTAGGTTTTGTATGGAAAGCCAGGTCCCGCAGGACGCCGTCCGCATTTCCGCACTTCCGCACTTCCGCGTTTCCGCGTTTCCGCATTTCCGCAGTTCCGCAAGTCCGCACTTAGCTAGCCCGAAGTTACTAAACTCTAAAACAGTTAACCGTGCCGCAGTTACAAGATCCGCACATATCAAACTCGCTAGTTGCGCCGCACTTATGAATCCCGCAGTTAGCAATACCGCTGTTCGCTAACTGCGGACTTGCGGCATTGCAACGCCATAGGTCGCGCAAGTCCGAACTTAGCAAATCGCGCAGTTACAGTGTATTTGTTTCCGCAAGTCCGCAGTTAGCAAACGCCATATACCATCGCGCAACTAGAGCTACAATTTTCCGATATTCATAAGCAGTTTAACATCAGCGGTACTTGGTTCCCGCAGTTACTAAAAATAATAACGGAAACATAACCAGTGATTGATTTGAGCATGCGCAAAAAGTTCTTTTGTTTCAATCCTATGGCAGACCGGTAATTGAACTAATTGTTTAATTAATATTATATGGCCTATACTATTGGTCCATGATAATGTAAATATTGTCCGGGTGGTATAAATCCAGGATATAAATTGCTTCTCAGGAAATGTTTACTCCGGCGATGATGTTTAATTTGATTTATTAATTTTCAGACAGTTTTGCACAGGATGTGGGAAGATCGTTGACAAAGAATGGTCATTTTGTGGGTTTTGTGGTTGCCGGAAAGCTGACCAGGTCCAGGAGGCGAAGAAGCCCGGTAAGGCAGACATATGATTATAACGTTTCAGTGTATAGTTAAAACGTATGAACTGAGAATTTTTTAACAGGTCCTTGTTATAAACATTTATAAACTAGCCGCTAGAGGGCCTAAACTAGACAAAATAATGCACCATTCATTTGTAACTACGCCCCCCCCACCAGGGGGGAATAGCTGGGACTTTGACTTTCGGTCCAGCCAAGCCCGGGCAAAATCTTCGCCCTGCAGGGACGATCAGCTGGTAAAACCCCCGCCAAATGCCCCAGCACCAAAGGAACCCTAGATAATGCCAATTTCCGACTATATTTGGCGTGAAGACAAAACCACCACAGTCACCCGGCACTGCGGGGCCACCTGGAAGGTAAAAACATGGCCCATTTCCCCGGCTATCCCCGGTACCCCCGGACCTGGGGGAGGTCGGCCATGGTTACAATTGGCGGTGCTGTTACAAATTAATTCTTTGTTAAAAATTATAATTTTTATAGATCCAAGGGTATAGTTGCCTCTTTTAGAACTTTGATAAAAATCAACTATTAGTGGAAAAACTTCCTCTTTGGAATCATTATAAGTATTTTGTTAAAATCACACCTGGGGATGTGAAAGGATTAAGCTATAATGGAGCCACTATAGGGCGCGGGTAGACCTTGAGGAAACTTAAACAACTACAACCACAATGTTTTGCTACAAATACTTGCTTTTCTGAAAAGTATACTAGAAATCAAACACACACATGCACATGGTTAAAAGCTGCATTCTCACGGATTGAAAGTTTTGACACCTTTTTTTATTTTTTGTCTTGGAAGGAGCCAATTTAGGCAAAAATTCATGTTAATCAGTTGAAGACTTTCCACAAAAATCAGATTGCAGATGTACATATTTTAGTTTAAAAAAAAGATGTTTTATGCATTTGTCTTTAACAGTTATAACCGTTATTAATGCTTTTAGCCAAAAAACATTAGTTTTTGTACATAAAAATGAAAATTTGTGATCTGATCTTTTGTCAGCAGTCTTATACAAAAGGTTTGCTAATATTGATGCAAAAATGGCTCATTCCAAGACAATGAAGAAATGTCAAAAAGCTAAATCTGTGCGAGTTCAGCTTTATTAATGATTATTATTGCAATCACTGATCCTGCATGCATTTTGATGAATCAGCTTAATAATAAGCTTGCTTATATTGACACAGCACTGCGCTCTTAAAACCTTAAATGATTATTAATCTTTTTATCATAGCAAAGTATGAATGCCAGTTATGGAATGCATTATGACTAAGTCAAACACCTTGCAGCATTGGTCTCCAATTGCATACATAAGCAATATTAAATAAAAAAATATGTGTATTTTTCATGCAATGTTTTTTTAAATACTGATATGATAAAACTTTTGGTGTGAACATTGGAAAAGTTTGAAGCATAGTTAAAAATGTTTCAAACAAAAATCTAATCCTTTGGAACATGGAATTTGTTTCTGAAATCTATACCGGTACAGTCCGAAAGATACACATTGTAAACAAATGGACCAATCAAAACTTTCCTTGTTATAAGAGAGAGAGTGTCAAAAGATGTCGTCCTTGAGTTTTATTGAAGAGCATAACCTGGCAAAAATGGTGCTGGTAAATATCTTAATATTTTTTGTTCCTGTTTGATGTATGATAATCAAGAATGGCTTTGAAAGAGCAAGGTTTGAATTTTTAAGCCAAAAAGTTTTGACAGGCAAATTTTTATTATGACTGACCAAAAATATGAGGCTGTCTGAATGATTGACACTTTTTCTTCACTTTCATCATGTCTGTGTTATATTGTTATTATCTGCTTATTTTCAGATGCTTCCACTGTAGAGCAAAGCCTGGAAAGATTAAAGGACAGATTTGGGAAAAGGAAAGCAGCCATGAAGGTGGTAAGTAAGGATATTGTTTTGTTTCATTGTTCAATAAATATTTAACTTATTAGCTGGATAATAGGATCATGCATTAGTATTCTATATAGTAGACTAGTTCTTGTAGATCTATGGAAATGAGCATTAGAAGTAGCTTGAAGATCTGCAAAGTCATTTATGATTAGTACTGTACTGTACAAGATCATGGTTAGGCCTAAAAAAAATGTTTGGTTAGGGTTACATCCTTTTAAAAAGGTAGGGTAGGTAGGCATTTTTTAATTAGGCTTAATATGAGAATGTCATTTTCATCATTGGAGAATGGTGTTAAAATTATCATCTGTATAAGCAATTAAGGTTTTCAACTACAAAGTGAAGGCAATTTTTTTTTTAGTTTTTCATTTTTTTTCAAACTGACTATAAAAAAAGGTAGGGTCGCGGCCTATTCCGTAGGTAGTTTCGGGTAATCCGAAACAAATGGGTTTTTTTAACCTTGCAGGAAATTCCTTCTTGAAAATGTTTTTCCTAACATCTGTTAACAATCCTAAAAGTTTACAGACAGACAGACAGACAGACAGACAGACAACAGCTTTAATACCTGGGTATGCCAGTGATTCATAAATGCAGAAGTTTGCATGTTGAAATACTGAAATAGCATATAGTAATAATACAGGTTTGGTCCCAAATATGGAAATGAATGATAAAACTTATGACTGTAGTCAGATTTTACTGTTTTGAGATTGTAATTTTTAGCTCTACTGGCCAAAGGCCAGAAGAGCTTATGCGATGGTAATGTGTACTTAGTATGTGCGTGCATGCGTCTGTAAACAATTGCTTGTGAACACGATACAGTCTTCAGTTTTGATTGTATCTCGATGAAACTTGTACAGTATCTACATATCTATTAGAGCTCGGTCCCTTTCGAAAACCATCCAGATCCGCCCATGCATGCCTAGATTATGGCCCTTGATAATATAAAAAAATGCTAATATGTAAACACTAGCTTGTGAACACGATACAGTCTTCATTTTTGATTGTATCTCGATGAAACTTGTACAGTATCTACATATCCATTAGAGCTCAGTTCCTTTCGAAATCCAGCCATATCCGACCATGCATGCCTAGATTATGGGCCTTGAAAGTATTTAAAAATCAGTTTGTCTGTAAACAATTGCTTGTGAACATGATAGAGTCTTCAGTTTTGATTGTATCTCGATGAAACTTGTACAGTATTTAGATATCCATTAGATTCCTTTTGAAAACCAGCCAGATCTTCCCATGCATGCCTGGATTATGGGTCTTGAAAGTATAAAAAATGCTATTTTAAGCTAAGTCTATTTTTAGCCAAGTCTACATGAGTGAAGTCTATTTTTAGCCAAGTTTACATGTAAAGTCACAATTGCTTGTGAAGGTTTGTTCAAAGTATGCCCCTGGGGTCATTACTGCCCCCCACACCCACGGAGATTGTCCTGCAAGGGATAAGTGCGGCAAATGCAAATGCTTTATTAAGTGGACCACTACCATGGTTGTTCAAATTATGCCCCTTGGGTCAAAACTGGCACTGCCCCGGGGGTCACAAGTTTTCTAGAGACTTATTTAAGAGATATTTTAAAAATCTTCTTGTTTCAAATCACAAGGCCCATTCCTTTGATATTTGTTGTGGAGCATCATATGATGCAATTGAAAACATTTGAAATAATGCCCCTTGGGCAAAAGCTGGCCCCGCCCCTTTTGACTTACTTATTAATTTTTAAAGCTACAGTTATGACATTTTGACCATGTGAACAGTTTTGCAAACAAGCATTAATGTTGTCCTCGGATGTCCTTGACTTTGACCTTTGACCGACTTTTTATTTTTAAAGCTACAGAAATGAAATTTTGACGATGAGTACAGTTTTGAAAGCAAATATTTTTTACCCTCAGATTACCTTTACTTGGCACATATTAAAATAGTTCATGCAACTAATCTGCTTACAACACTTCCTGTCCTCAGATGTTGAACGTGCAGCGTTTTCAGCTAACCCAAACACTAAAAGTGAACTATATATTTGTTGCCTATTACTCAAACGTACATGCTCTGGATTGAAAATGACCACAAGAGCCATGCAAGTAGAGCAAAGGCCCTTTTGGGCCTGTTGTTGTACTTTAAATTCTTAAGGCTTATAGCAAAGAAGAGTACTTCATGATATTTTGTATCTGTCTCTCCATTGGCCGGAAATGAATGTTTGATTTTTGTCTAGGTTATTGTGTGAAATAAGGCCATACTGAATTATTTGTATTGAGTATTTACAGATAAATTATCGTTGAGTTTTAAATGTGACTTAAAAAAATAGATACACAGCAGCTTGAAGTTGATATAGAAAACATAATCCTAAACTGCATGATTATTAAGTTTTCTCCCTTAACCTGATATATTTCCATTATGGGTTTTTGCTTGCACCATATCAGATAGATGGTAATGGTAAGAATTGTAGTATCTACGGGCCTAACATTAATATACAGAAATTTTATTTTTCTTCCAAAATTAAGGCAACATTCTGGATAGTTGGACATGGATTCAGACTAAATTAATGTATAAATAGATGGAAATGGTGGAAAGCTAAGTGCCCAATGCCCATCAACCATTCACTTTCACTGCATATTTATGTAGTTATCCCCTGAACTGGATATCATGTATCATTTACTTTCCACAAGCACATGATTGTGTTTTCTCTTTTTATCTAGATCATGATTGTTTTTAAGCATTCTTCATTTGAAGTGATGCTCTTGTTTGGTAAGAAATAGATAAAAAAAAAAAGGAATATCCATTATACTATTTGGGGAACATACCCTTAATAAATTTATATGTGAAACACATGGCTTTTTTCTGGCCTTTTGTGGAAAAAGACCCTTGAAATTTTGGAAATTTTGGAAATTTTGCATCGTGAAAATGCTGAAATTGGGAAATTTTACAATAAAAAGAAAAAGCTGTCTAGTCTCCTGCGAATTAGGAAATGATTTAATATTAGTTTATTTTCCCTTTCCTTTAAAAGACCCCAAAAAATATCAATCCTTGGGTTGTAAATATCTATTGTAATAAATCATTACAGATATTTCATACTGATAATATTTCATACTGATCTCTGAATGTGATGATTTAATGATTTCCGAGTTTAATCATAAATTATTTTTTTACATCACACAATTTATTAGGATGTTGAAAATGAACCAGTGCAGGAAAAAAAAAATATATATTTTTTTTAATTTTTGATTGGGATTTTAATCTGAACATTGGGAAAAATATCTTATATTTTGCCTTGGGAATGGGTCCGATAGTCGGAACCGTGGTTACTTAAGAAAAAGCCATGAAACATTTTTTTTTTCTTTTTTGTATTTATCACATCATTAAGTACAAATCAACCACCATTTGAATTGAAAACTTATAGATGCAGAATGTGCAGTTCGTGTTTGGGGATAAAAACAGGGTGACCAGAAACTCTTTCAACAAACAATTGGCTGAAGGTGAGTCTTGAATTGGATCCAAAATCCCTCACAATTTGTAATTGTAATTGTAAGTTGTTGTTGTGGTCCAAGAGGTAATGTATAGTTGCGTATTCATAACCATTCCAGAAATAATTTTTAATGGCATCCTCAATTCCTGAAAATATAAAAAAAAAATCATAATAAATCTCTGAGTTTGTACATTCGGTACATAGAAAGTTTGAAAGTGTATCCCGAAAAGGCGAAATCCTTTTTTTTTTAAATGATGTTTTTTGTGTAGTTTACACAGTTACCAAGGGTAGATGCAGAATTTGAAGTTAGAGGCGGGATGCCTTAGGGGCATTATCTTGACTTCTGCCCTTCCTCACAATCAAACTTTATTTGGTTGACAGTATTGGCAGGGGTACTCCCCCCCCCCCTACACACAACAAAAAATGAACTCTTGGACAGATGAAAGATAAACATGAAGCAAACAAATCAGAGAGAATTGAAAAGGATTTTGGAAATAAATAATTATTTTTGTCTATTAAGTCAATGGAATAAATGCACCAGTCAATTGTAACCACAGCCCCCCAGCGGGGACTTTGACTTTCGGTCCAGCCAACCCCGGCTAAAATCCGAACAGATGGTAAAATCCCCGCCATATGCCCCAGCACTCCAGGTAAGGTCCATTCCCCGCTATATTTCAAGCAAAGACAAAACCACTGCATTTACCAGGCACTGCGGGGCCACCTGAAAGGTAAATACACGGACTATTTCCCCGGCTATCCCCGGACCTGGGGGGGGGGGCGTGGTTACAATTGACTGGTGCATAATGTTTACAAATTTCAAATAAATGGATGCTTTGTGCAAATAATGTCAACTTGATAACTAGTGCTGGCTTCCATATTAAACTTTAAAAGTCGCTATTTTATTTTTTTGACATTTACTTTTTGATGAAGTTCTTTAGCTATATACCTGGTAGGCAAATTTTATATGATTGGGAACTTTAATATTCACAAAATAACACTTTGTAAAGTTATTTATTTATAATGTTTACCTGGTGGCGGCATACTTATTCCTTCTTGTGACAACCTGGGACGATAAACAAATCTACAGTGATCTTATCCTCACACGATGCTTCTGCTAATATCTCTTTTGTTTATGTTCAAAATGCGCATGCGCAGTGAGACACATCCGTTAGATTGCCGCCAAAGCAACAACTTCGAGTTTTGTTCAACGCGCCGCATCTCGTTACTGCGGGTTTACAACAATGATGACAAATGCAGTGTTTTAAGCGCGGAGACTCTGTTTTCATAATTGTGAGTAAGTCTGCTAAGTGCGGACTTGCGGGATTGTTTCATCCAGATCCGTTACACTCTGTAACTGCGAGTTTTGCTAAGTGCGGACTTGCGGGACCTATGGCGTTGCAATCCCGCAAGTCCGCACTTAGCAAACAGCGGTATTGCTAACTGCGGGATTCGTAAGTGCGGTGCAACTAGCAAGTTTGCTATGTGCGGGATTGCGGAACTTGTAACTGCGGCACGGTAAACTGTTTTAGTAACTGCGGGCTTGCTAAGTGCGGACTTGCGGAACTGCGGAAACGCGGAGGTGCGAACCTGCGGGAAATTGCTATGAAAATACCATCGGGACTTATGGCTTTCCATAGTTTTGAGTTTAAAAGTCGTTTGCCATTTTTTTTTCTTTTTAACACCTTTTATCGAATAAATCTCTTTCATTGTACTTTCATACATGTAATTCTAATCTTGTACAATGTATACATACCTGGATGACGTAGTTCACAAAAACAATTCCTACTTCGAAACAGTACAATATTTTACTGATTTCAAGTAGTGCGTCTTTATCATTCAAGATACAGGAACATATATGACAATTTGTTTATGCATTTTTGTGTGAACGGTTGTTAACGGTGATCATATATAAAACATGTTAGGTGGGTTAACATTAAAAGTCGCCAGGAATAACGGAATTGATAGCAACCGGAAAGAATGATGTTGAATATTAAAAATAAACCGAACTGATCACAATTTTATAAGCATTCAGTCCACTTTCAGTGCGAAATCACTGTATGATGTCGTGCATGTAATTTGTTTAAGAAAGGCTCATTTTTTAATAATCTAAGAACGAACAAAAATAAAATACCTTTCAAATGAAGAATGATTGGTGGAGTGGAGTAATAAATACTAACACGAACACGAAACTGCGTTCCGTTCCAACTTCTTTCCAAGGCATAAAGTGTAATTTCATAACACCCTCCGCTGTTTGTCGTCTCGTATCTATCAGTTTGCATATTGATCCAAGATTTGTTGGTCATATATTGTAAAATTGGACTATAATTGCTCCAGCGATAATGAAAAAATCTCAATATAATATCTCTTCCAGCAATGGCAGGTTGAACTATTTCCAAGTTTCCCGCATATCGATGACCAGATGGCTGACCTTAACATATACGTACAAATATATTTAAGATGACCATATTGCTGACCGAAACATACATATACAGGTATATCATTAGATTACCACATTGCTGGCCGAAACATGCATGTACAGATATATCATTAGATTACCACATTGCTGGCCGAAACATATATGTACAGGTATATCATTGGATTACCACATTGCTGGCCGAAACATGCATGTGCAGGTATATCATTAGATTACCACATTGCTGGCCGAAACATGCATGTACAGGTATATCATTAGATTACCACATTGCTGGCCGAAACATGCATGTACAGGTATATCATTAGATTACCACATTGCTGGCCGAAACATGCATGTACAGGTATATTATTAGATGACCATATTGCTGGCCGAAACATACCTATACAGGTATTTCATAAGATGACCATATTGCTGACCCAAACATACATGTACAGGTATATCATTAGATTACCATATTGCTGACCCAAACATACATGTACAGGTATATCATTAGATTACCATATTGCTGACCGAAACATGCCTGTACAGGTATATCATAAGATGACCATATTGCTGACCCAAACATGCCTGTACAGGTATATCATAAGATGACCATATTGCTGACCCAAACATACATGTACAGGTATATCATAAGATGACCATATTGCTGACTCAAACATACATGTACAGGTATATCATTAGATTACCATATTGCTGACCCAAACATACATGTACAGGTATATCATTAGATTACCATATTGCTGACTCAAACATACATGTACAGGTATATCATTAGATTACCATATTGCTGACCCAAACATACATGTACAGGTATATCATTAGATTACCATATTGCTGACTCAAACATACATGTACAGGTATATCATAAGATGACCATATTGCTGACCCAAACATGCATGTACAGGTATATCATAAGATGACCATATTGCTGACCCAAACATGCCTGTACAGGTATATCATAAGATGACCATATTGCTGACCCAAACATACATGTACAGGTATATCATAAGATGACCATATTGCTGACTCAAACATACATGTACAGGTATATCATTAGATGACCATATTGCTGACCCAAACATACATGTACAGGTATATCATTAGATTACCATATTGCTGACTCAAACATACATGTACAGGTATATCATTAGATTACCATATTGCTGACCCAAACATACATGTACAGGTATATCATTAGATTACCATATTGCTGACCCAAACATACATGTACAGGTATATCATTAGATTACCATATTGCTGACCCAAACATACATGTACAGGTATATCATTAGATTACCATATTGCTGACCGAAACATGCATGTACAGGTATATCATTAGATTACCATATTGCTGACTCAAACATACATGTACAGGTATATCATTAGATTACCATATTGCTGACCCAAACATACATGTACAGGTATATCATTAGATTACCATATTGCTGACTCAAACATACATGTACAGGTATATCATTAGATTACCATATTGCTGACCCAAACATACATGTACAGGTATATCATTAGATTACCATATTGCTGACCCAAACATACATGTACAGGTATATCATTAGATTACCATATTGCTGACCCAAACATACATGTACAGGTATATCATTAGATTACCATATTGCTGACCCAAACATACATGTACAGGTATATCATTAGATTACCATATTGCTGACCCAAACATACATGTACAGGTATATCATTAGATTACCATATTGCTGACCGAAACATGCATGTGAGGGTATATCATTAGATGACCATATTGCTGACCCAAACATGCATGTAAAGGTTTATCATTAGATGACCACATTGCTGACCGAAACATGCATGTATAGGTTAAGCATTAACTGAGCATATTGCTTACTTAAACAAGCACGTACAAATATATCTTTCGCTGAAAATATGACTGACCCAAACATAGTTGTACAGGCATATCATAATTACCTTTAAATAACAAGAAAACTTAAAATCAGGCAAAACTTTCGCATTAATTATAACCTGATACTTCAAACTATGGCGTTCTAATTTTTGATATGATATAACAAATGTTGTAACCTTATATTTGTGTCATATTTACAATAACAACATCTACCTACGTACATTTCACAGCCACACAAATACACCATATCACACAAATAAGCGAAACACTTTTACTTCCATCCATTAATATTGTTTTTGGATTAGTATACTTGCTCACTCTAACAATAATCTTTGAATATGTTAGTTACTATTAAATAGGATGTAACTTAATGGATCCGTCATTAACATTGCGATTTTGATATTATATGAAGTGCTTTTATTTCCGTTTTCTGTTGGAAAGAAAGATTAAAAAAAATCTAGCATCCGATTATTAAACGGAAATTTAAGTTTGTTTCAAAACAATTCACGTCATACATATAAGTGTTTATGCAATCATTTAGATTTGACTAATACGAAATTTATAATTCATACAGTTCAAGGTTTGTGTGACTATAATATGAAGCCAACGTAAGAAAACACTTAGCAATCAAATCTAAGAACTTTAATGTGAAGTGCTGGAAATTTTCCAATCGGTGCACCTCGGTCAATGTCTCCCGAGGCTCGTCGTTTGGTGGAAATGACCGAGGTGTTCCGATCTGAAAGGTAAGCCACTGATCAGTTGGAAACGGGACGTGGTGTAGTGCTATATAGGTGTTAACTAAATTTATAAGATAATTATAATATATTTTCAGTAAAAGGTTATTTTTATTCCTAAGAAATAATAAACCTTCTCTAAATGGTTTAGAACAATTTGTCTACATGAATCACATTAACACACTTTGCAGCTGTATTAAGACACTTATTTTGATTGATTTTGGATATAAAAAATAATGAAAGGTAAACATTTTTAAAGGAGGCAGAGTCAAAAAATAGGGGACTGATACACTTCCACTTCTTGATTTTGTTTCGTTTTGAAAGTTCAAAGTCATCGAAAAGGCAGCGTTATTTTATGCTAGATCGTTGGGAGGAGTGACCCCATGGATGAATCTGAAGAAAAAAATAATTAGGTTAAGGGTCACTAAATGTATTTCAGGCCATATGACAACAAAGCTGGAGGTCATTCCTTTCAAATGACTGTGAATGTAATTGTTGACCACTTTCCCTGTTCACAATGATTTGAGTTTTCCACAATTGGATAAAGCCGTTGTACAATACATAAGGGTTGAATTGTGGCAAACACGGTATTTCATTGTTTTAATCCTTTATTAATTTAATCAAGGGGACATAAACGGATGATTGTATATAACTTTTTATATAGTATATAAGACACGGTATTTCATTGTTTTAATCCTTTATTAATTTAATCAAAGGGACATAAACGGATGATTGAGTATAAGTTTCTATATAGTATATATGACACGGTATTTCATTGTTTTAATCCTTTATTAATTTAATCAAGGGGACCATGATAAACGAACGATTGAGTATAAGTTTTTATATAGTATATGGTTACGATGAATTTCATAACTAAAGTATCAGGTATGATATATCTTCTGAATGCTTGTCTCTGACCTATGATGGCGCATGATGATTGTAAAATATTGGTTTTGTGTACGCAAATGCCTGTTTAATACTGTTTGATGGCTGGAGCGAGAAAGAGGAACATGCAAAAATGAAACAAAGTTGTAACGCACTATAAAACTGGATAGTTGTTAGTAAGAATTTGCCTGCATAGACCTCATATCGGCACAGTCACCAAGCATTTAATTTTGTCGCATTGCACGGTTTTTCAAAACAGAAAATAGGGATAAAACGATGATCGAGTATTGTCGAAAATCGATTATTTGTGTCCGAGGTCGGCGATAATCGATTTTATCATTCCATAATCGATTATCGCTAATGTACGGCAAAGGGAAGTAACCGTGTTGTGTATGTACTGATTTTCTTTAAAACGGGAAACGGTACGGACTTATACGGGGTTATACGGCAATTTATTCTCAATTGTTTTAGCATTAAGTTATCTCCTAAAAACATTTAACTAAATTAAATTGTAACCTGGAATGTATAACAAAACAGCATATTAAACATAACTGATTGTAATATGTTTATTCATTTAAAGACATGTATGTACAAACCAATATAGTTTTGAATATATTTGTAATATATTCACTTGTTCCGTTTCGATTATATAATCGATGATTGATCGAAATGGCTCGTCCGATTATTTTCGATGATCGATTATGACTTTGGTCCGATTTTCAATCCATAGAAATTAGTGCAGTTTGATATTGTCCGATTTAAAAATGTCCGAAATACTCATCAAGATTATGTAAACATATCACCACGTGGTATTTACACCGTGTCCATGTACAAGGACAAGTACACGTAGTGTCTTACAACCACTCTTTTAATACCGTTCACCTTGCACAAGCCTTTCTTTACCTGTATTAAGGGAGGTTGCAGGAAATGACGTTATGTGGGGTGCAACTACAGTCCAAATAATTGTACGTTGACGGATTTTTTTTAGATTTTTGATATGGCAAATCCTTCACGTACAAATTGTTTAGTATCAAAAGTGGGTAGTTGTTCCGATCAGGATTCCGGGTTAAAGCATATAGCGTCTATAAAATATCATAAAAACAAGAAATATTACCAGATAATGTTATTTTATATTAGTTTCGTACACAAAAAAATAAATATCCAACTTATAATAATGAGTTTGACGGCTTTTTTTTCATTTCATTCTGTCAAAACATAACGATATATACATGAAGGGCACCTGCAAGGCTTTAGGGCACAGTTTTAAATCGCTCGGAACATTTCGGCCATGGCCGAGTTGTTACGATTGTATAACGAGGTCTATCTCGAAGCTTTGTCGGAGGAGGCCGAGCTATTACGATTGTATCGAGTTGTTCCCCTTCGCATAATTGTTGTCTGTGTCAGTCAACTTTCGTTTCATTGGAAAGGTAAACAACTTGTTTTAATGCACTAAATGCTTGTTTAGTGCAAAATAACATTTCACTTACATGGTAAAATATGAATATAGCTCTTTATGATCAATTTCAACCATAAAATACTTCACTTAAAACAATTTCAATATTTTTAAAACACCCCCGTTTTTTGCACATTCCCGTTTAGACGTTAGGGATTGGAAGAATCCCGTATAACACGTCTATTATTTTAGACTAGGTGCAACTAGTGGACACAAATTAAGATGAGAGTCCAATTTCTGTAAAATAAAAATAAAACGAACAAGTTGTGGTTTGAATGTGAAAGGGGATAGCTGGTGTCCTCCCACAATAAAGGTTCGGCTGTAGTGCCTGTTTTACGTGCATCACATGTTTCATGTGTGCTGGATACTCAATATTTTAAAATATTACCAATAGTGACCAGTAAACGAAACTGCGATTTGTTATAATTCTATGAAAAATTGACAACTTCAAGAAAAAATAGACAGGCATATACATATTGAGGATAACAAAACAAACAATAACCGCCGCAATGCGACGAAACCAGGTTTTCAATGATTAACAGAAAAATTTCAGCCATCATTGTGAGATTAGTTTCAACTGTATTTATTTTTCTAATTTTAGTAACTCTTATCTTGACCTTGACCCCAGAGGTCCCAAATACAATACAATGAAAGGTCTCCATAAACTCTTCCTAAATACCAAGTTTAGTCACAATATGTCAACCCTAACTGAAGTAATTCAGTTTCAACCGTTTTTACATTCATAGTAACAGTGACCTTGACCTTGACCCCAGGGTTTAAAACGCAATTAGATGAAAGTTATCGATTAATTATTCCTAAATACCAAGTTTAGTCACGATATGTCAACCCTAACTGAATTAATTCAGTTCAACCTTTTTTACATTCATAGTAACAGTGACCTTGACCTTGACCCCAGGGTTTAAAACGCAATCCTATGAAAGGTGTCGATTAATTATTCCTAAATACTAAGTTTAGTCACGATATGTTAACCCTAACTGAAGTAATTCGGTTTCAGCCGTTTTTACATTCATAGTATAAACAGTGACCTTGACCTTGACCCCAGGGTTAAAAACGCAATCCCATAAAAGATATCGATAAATTATTCCTAAACACTAAATTAAGTCAAGATATGTCAACCCTAACTAAATGATTTAGTTTCAACTGTTGTTTTTTTCTCTATTTTAGTAACAGTGACCTTGACCTTGACGCCCAGAGGCCCCATACGCAATCCCATTCTAGAATTATTGAACAAACTAGCCTAGTTAATTACAACTAAACAAACAAACTTAAACTAAAAATAGCTGTACAATAGTTCAAGTTTGAAGGGCTTGCTGAATTGAGATTTTTTGTGATAAAAAAATTTACCAAAAATTACAATGTTTAGGTTAAACCCCTCAAATGTAACTACAACCCTCATGGTTGTAATTTTTGTCGAACATATCGTATGGTAGCAGCTCCTTATGAAGCCTACATAAATACTCATCTAACTACGCGTCAGGCGACACATTAGATAAGGGGTTACTTTTGTCGGCGTCGACGTTTAAAAGTCGAAAGTATGTTTATATACGTTTTAAATAATATCTTTTAAAAGAAAGGTACTTTTAACAACATTTTGTCATAATTATATTTTGGCCATTGATAACTTTTATAATGTATTTCTAATATTTATTTGTCATAAAAACAAAGTATTATTATTTCCCTTTATACAAAAATAGCTTTACCTCTCCATAGCATGTGTGAAGATTTATTAAAAACTGCACAACTGTTTCGACAACTTTTTTTAGTTTTTGTCTTGGAACGAGCCAATTTTGAAAAAAGAAATCCATTGAAACCAGTTATATAAGACTGCTGACATAAATAGATCGCAGATTTTTATATTTAAGTTCAAATCTTGATGTTTTATGCTTTTTTCTTAAACCGTTAGCCATAAAACATTAATTTTCGAACGGAAATATGAAAATCTGCGATCTGATCTTTTGTCAGCAATCTTATATCATTGGTTTGCAGATATTAAATCAAAATTTTGCTCTTTCCAAAACAAAAAATAAAAAAGTTGTAAAAATGGTAAATCTGTGAGAATGCAGCTAATAGTAGAATCTAGAAGCGTACTGTAGATGATTCGTTCAGTAAAATGATGACGTTTAATTCAGAAACAGGCTAATGTTAACTATTGTTCACAGGGGCAGATCCAGGAATTGAAGTTATTTTTACTTAGAGGGGGCCGTTCGAAGAGGGGTTTGGGGGCACTTCCCAAATAAGAAAGTTGTAACCGTTTCTAGTCCGAAATGGTGCAATTTAAGAGTATTTGATTACTGATTTGCTCCGATATTGATATGTAGTGTACATGTATGATTTGAGGGTGAGCTCGGAGGTGGAGGCTTATTAGCAGACTTCGTAGTGCTTTACGGAATTCATTCGTATATGTTCGGCCTTATCCATGCGTCTTGTTTGTCCATCTAGTTGTGTTTCACTGGCACCGGATTTTTAAACTCAGTCATTTTTTTTTAAATTTAGAAAATCTTATAACGCTAAACTAAACAATATCGAAAATGTGATACAATATGATGAAAAATATTTATTTTAAATAAACATGCACTTTGTACTGTATAGTACAAAGTGCATATTTAGAAATAAAACATTTTTCAATATTTTTTTCACATTTTCGGTATTATAATAGTTAGTTTAGAATTATAATTAAAAAAAAATGACTGAGTTTGAAAATCCGGTGCCAGTGTTGTGTTTCACTTAAGTATTCCTTCAGCAAGCGTCTTGCGGAAAAGTCTCCAGCCAATACAAATGCTTGTTTACTCCTCAAAATAATTTAAGGAACACAAAATAAAATATCAATTATAATTTCATCAATTTAACTGTTACAAACAAAACAATCATTATATGAACTACATGATACTATTATCTGTAGTTAACAATTGTAAAAGTACGTAATAGCAAAAAACAATGGTAAACACATGTGAGATCAAAAGGTGTGGTCACTACTGAAATTTGAATGTTTGCATATCGGTTGGTGGGGCATAAAATTTTACAACCAGCAATGTTACATGTCGAAAGTCAACCCACCAAGTAAATTTAATATCGCGTGTGACCACCTCTAGGGTCAATCACAGCCCTATACATGGAATTGAAGCTGCGAATCAGTTTCCTGATTACAGGATAGATGAGGAATTCTTGCCAACTCCTCAATGAGCGCTTGTTCTTGGTCCTCCCGGGTCTGTGGTTGAGCTGGACGCACACTGATCCGTCGTTGGAGTATGTCCCATACATGCTCTATTGGATTAAGATCAGGAGAGCGGGCAGGCCAGTCTATACGCTCTATTCCTTCGCGTTCAATGTAGTCATTGACAACACGATCCCGGTGCTGACGGGCGTTATCGTCCATAAGTCCTGACCCACAGCACAAGCATATGGTCGCACCAATACATCAAGGATCTCATCTCAATAGCGAACACCGGTCAAAGAACCGTTTTGGATGACGTACTAGTCAGTAGAACCATCATAGGAGACCCCACCCCAAACAAGAACTGACGGGCCACCGAACCTATCGTGTTCCTGGATGCAACAGTCCTTGAATCGCACATTTTTCTGCCGCCACACACGTCTCCTGCCGTCATTGAAGGCAACACAAAATTTTGACTCATCAGTAAACAGGACTGACCGGAGTCTAGCTAGTGGAATGTTATGGTGGTCTTGAGAAAAAGCCAACCTTAACCTCCTGTGACCTTGTTTCAATGGAGGGTGGACAGCTGGCCTCCGAGCACAAATATTGGCAGCGTGAAGTCTGTTTCTTACAGTTTGTTCACCAATTCGAATCCCACACGGAAGTTTGCATTCAACGTTTAAGCGGATTCGAACCTCCTACGTTTAGCCATATTAGCCATATCAACAATATCACGGTCACAACGGTCCGTTGTTTTCCTCGGACGAACTCTTCCTGCTCGTTCAACAACAGAGCCAGTATCCAGGTTCCTCTGCCACACACGATCGACCACAGTATGGCTAACGTTAAACTGACGTCCAACGTGACGTTGAGTCTGACAGCATTCCAACCATTCGTTCCATATCACCAAGCGGTAAATTTCTCCTTAAATAGAGGCATAATTGCCGTATAATAACTGTTCAAGTCTAAAACTATCCAAACTTTACACAAAAATGTGTCTAATCAGTAACACTACAAAACCGACTGTTTGAAAGAATGGTAAGAAACACTCAATATCGCAGGGTGACCCAAACAGAATAAAAATCCTCAATTTACCCGTGCAGTTACGCACGATTAACTGTGTCCTACATGTATCCAATACGCCCATGTATACTTGTACTTAAGTGGATAAATTATCAATACGTGTACTGTTTCAAAACATTATCCCCCGCCGTTGTTTTTAGTATATTTTGTTTTTCTCGCAACCTGACTGGTACGTCGAATCTGACCAAAATTGTACACAACCACTGGTCATGAGTAGGAATATTGGAAATACAAGTTGTTTGATCGGTATTCTAAATATTCTTGGATATTTGAACATATTATAAAAGGATATTTGTCAAAGTAATTCATATTGAGTGTAGTGTAGGTAATATATATATATTGTGGTGACGTCATAACATTGTTTTACTGCTTTTGAAAAGAAAACACATCCTATAAATATATTATCACATTTGTGTCCATTGTTTGTTTTTTAAAATTATTAAAACTGTTGCACATAATGATAATGCTTGGTAGAGTGCGCTAAGTATCAATCTGTGCAACTTGTTTAACACTTGCATTTAACATTTATATCTTATCCTCTATTTAGCATTGTCATAATATGAACCCGAAACTTCATGATGGAATACTAGCACAAATTGCAATTGGTTCGAGTTCTTGGATCAAATTCAGTTATTTGTACCAAGTAATAAGGTAATCCAGCAATGCAAAAGAAAGTTATAGCGCGGACGTGAGCATGTGTACTCTGACCTTTAAATGTCTCATGTGACCTTCAGCTTTGAGGTATGGAACCAGATCAAGGTCACTGCAAATCGTCTCAATGAGGACAACATTTGTACCAAGAAATATGGCAATCCATCAATGCATAAGTAAGTTATAGCGAGGACACAAGCATGTGTACTATGATCTTTAAATGTCTCGTGTGACCTTGACCTTTGAGGTATGGACCCGGATCAAAGTCACTGCACATCGTCTCAATGAGGAAAACATTTGTACCAAGTAATATTGTTATCCAGCAATGCATAAGTAAGTTATAGCGCGGACACGAGCAAATGTACTATGACCTTTAAATGTCTCGTGTGACCTTGACCTTTGAGATATGGAACCGGGTCAAGGTCACTGCACATCGTCTCAATACGGACAACATTTGTACCAAGTAATATGTTAATCCATCAATGCATACGTAATTTATAGCGCAGACACGAGTATGTGCACTCTGACCTTTAAATGTCATATGTGATCTTGACCTTTGAGGTATGGACCCGGGTCAAGGTCACTGCACATCTTCTCAATAAGGACATACATTTGTACCAAGTAATATGGTAATCCATTAACGCATAAGTAAGTTATATCGCGGACACAAGCATGTGTACTCTGACCTTTAAATGTCAGATGTGATCTTGACCTTTGAGGTATGGACCCGGGTCAAGGTCACTGAACATCATCTCAATAAGGACAACATTTGTACCAAGTAATATGGTAATCCATCAATGCATAAGTAAGTTATAGCCCGGACACGAAATGTTAAAGACAGATGAACAGGCGGACAGACAGACAGACTGACAGACGGACGAAGTGCATTCCTATAATCCCCTTCCCACTCCGTGGCGGGGATTAATTATGTATAAAATAGTGGTCCTTAAATAATTTTGAGGGGCATATTATCAATAGCGGATCAATGTCTTAGCGGCGCTCTGAATGGTGTGACCTTCTGTCTACCTGTCCTTTTAGAAAACTTATTAAAATTATAGAATCAAGCGGCATATTGAACATGTTTCATTTTATGAGTTTACATACCCTGACTGGTTGAGAATTGGTTGTAGCTTCGACAGAAGCCTTCAAAGACTCTTTTCTAACTACCGCGACAGGCGACACATTAGATAAGGGATTACTTTGTCGTCGTCAACTGTAATATAAACATTTACAATTATAAACTATTTAGTCATATCCTTAATTTAAGTTAAATCCTTAACGCACTTACTTACATAGTTATATTTTGGGTAATGTAAACTGTTTGATGCAGTTCTATTTTTAAATGTACACAAAAATCTTTAAAAAAATGGGTCGGAGACCTGGTTCGAACACGTGTCGCGAAAATTGCAATCTCGTGTTGTATCCAATGTGCTACGAACGCTTACTTCAATCGAGTGGTATATTTAAGCTATACACCTAACTTGGTAATATCACGTGATAACATCGACTAGCCAATCACGCATAACAATGGTATATGATTATATCTATATAAACAACAACATGACTTTACTTATGTAATACGCAAACATATTTCAAAGGTTTTGTTATTGCATCCATTACATCCATAACTTAAAAGGGTTGATTTTTTACATAATGAGTGCACCGTTTTGAATCATTTCACTCATCAAAGAGTTTTTCTTATATCATGAAAAAAGAAATAAGTAGTTAATAATGACGTCATATACAAATACAATGGATCCAACCAGCAAAACATGCAATCACTATTTCTTTTATTCAATATTTTAATGATTTATCGTACATTAAAACGTAGTTTTGGCTACAGTATATCTTGTCTTCCATTTAAATGTACTTATCACTGCATCAATTAAATTGATCCATCTTTTGTCAACATTTGGTGAAACATATAAGGGTTGACTTCGTCTCTTACAGAAGGACAATGGACAATTTGGACGTACCACCATGACGGCCAACCTAAAACATAAATTTAACATCTTAAATCGAACAGATGGATGGATAGATATTCATTGCATAAAAGAAATATTATTTGGAATAAAAGTTCAGTGTTAAATGCATTATCGTCAACGTTGAGAGAGTAATTCAAACTACTTATTAAATCAATTAAGCATGTTATGAGAATAATTCACGTTAACAACAGCAAATATAAAATTCACGTTAACAACAGCCTCTCTTGAAATATCGATTATCATTAAAAGAACTAAAATAAATTTTACAAACAATTCGTTTAATGAATGAAATAAGTAAAATCAACATTTAACACATGTTTAAGTTCTGAAATGTTTCTAATTACTAAGGAATGCATACAAAACAAAGACTCACGGCGCACACAGCGTTGCATCGTTCTACAAAATCCTGTAGATTCGAAATTTTGGCCAAGGATTCCATCGTTGAAATACAAGTAAATCTAATATAGTTCACACTTTTAGAAGCAGAAAATAGTATAGTCTTTTATAGGCTAAGAAATATTTTCCCATCTTTTCTCTCAAAAAGGTTATTTAGAAATAACTGTCACTTTCTTGCTTGTTTACATCGGTTTTGAACCGTGGTGACACATGTGAGAACCCCGTTGAAGTCACGTGATTCCTCACCCTGTAAGTGTTCGCCTCTCCCCGAGAGGTTGTAGGTCCGGATATCAACACTGGAACGTTTCTGTGACCTCTCAAAAGGTTTCAACTAAAAACAACGGTCTCGAGTGAAATACTAAAACATATAGTTGTCTTCAAAATAAAACTTCGATAATTTTAAATTGGACAATAATAAACTACATTTTTTATATTTCTCTGATAACCTTTAAGGCCACACTTAATTATGTTTGGGGCCACGGATCTTTGAAAAAAACGAAGATAGCGAGCGAAAATATGAAGAAACTTTTTCATAAAAACCGAAGGGAGAGAAGAGCGGAAAAAAAAATCATCATTGATATAAAAAAGAAATTGTTTTCAACATATTTCCCTTTAATCCGTTTGAACACAATCTTGAACTAAATCTCTACTGGACAATGGATTTATTTTCTAATTACTCAATCATTTTGAGTGAGCACAGAAATAGATTAACTAAATTTATAAGAAAATTATGATATATTTTCAGTAAAACGTTATTTTTATTCATAAGAAATAATAATCCTTCTCTTTGGAAATGGTTTAGAACAATGTGTCTACCTGAATCACATTAACACACTTTTCCGCTGTATTTAGACACTTATTTTGATTGATTTTGGATATTTCAAAAAAAAAATGAAAGGTAAACATTTTTAAATTAGGCAGAGTAAAAAATAGGGGTTGATATACATTTCCACTTCTTGATTAAGTTTCGTTATGAAACCAAGTGCGTAGCTTCCTATACGCGAGTACGCGGCTAAATCAACATTATTCTGACAAAATAATCAGCCAAAGTTGCAGTATGCTACAACTGTCCATTTTCCAGTACTAAATAAAGCACCTCAGAACGTCAAGAATGCACCAGATTGCACTATGGTTTTCAAAATTTTCAGGGTGGCATGCACAATTATGAATACACATGAATGGAGGGCTAGCTACACCGCCAGTGTCTCGCCGTAATGGCAAGGGAAATATTTTTCGGTCTATCCATAGCAGTGTTCCTTTTAAAACTGATCGCTATTTGATTGCTAATTCATCGCTATTTCATCGATATTTGATCGCATTCAAGGTTTATAGGTATATGGACAAACTTGAACGTTACGATTGGGAGATTACGATACGTCAACCTTTCGAAGGTTTACGTTTAAACTTTTTGCTACTGAGCATGTTTCTGTAGCTTTTTGCATATATATTACTATAAACTTACGTGTTATATACACTTTAATCGAGTTGCTCCTCTTTAAATCATCCATTATAACATTACCATAAGATGCATAAGTGATAAACGAATTTAACTTGTATGAATTTACTGATGTAAATCATATTTGTTTAGAAAATGCATTCACAATTTTTGACCAATTTACCTGTCCAATATTGATCAGTAAACGAAGCTGCGATTTGTTAGAATTTTATGAAAAAATGACAACTTCAAAAACAAATAGACAGGCATATATATTTTAATGATAACAATACAAACAAGAAACGCCGCAATGCAACGAAACCAGGTTTTCAATGATTGACAGAAAAACTTCAGCCATCATTGTGAGATAAGTTTCAACTGTATGTGTTTCTAATTTTAGTAACTCTTATTTTGACCTTGACCCCAGAGGTCCCAAATACAATTCAAAGGTATCCATAAACTCTTCCTAAATACCAAGTTTAGTCACGATATGTAAACCCTTACTGAAGTTATTCGGTTTCAACCGTTTTTATATTCATAGTAACAGTGACCTTGACCTTGACCCCAGGGTTATATACGCAATCCCATGAATGGTATCGATTAATTATTCCTGAACACTAAGTTAAGTCAAGATATGTCAACCCTTACTAAAATGATTTAGTTTTTTTTTATATTTTACGTAACAATGACCATGACCTTGACGCCCAGATGACCCAAACGCAATCCCATTCTAATATAATTGAACTAGCCTAGTTAATTACACCTTAACAAACACACTTAAACTAAAAATAGCTGTACAATACTTGACATTAAAGTCTGAAGGGCTTGCTGAATTGAGATTCTTTGGGATAAAAAGTTTTACCAAAAATTACAAAATATAGGTTAAACCCCTCAAATGTAACTACAACCCTCATGGTTGTATTTTTTTGTCGATCATATCGTATGGTAGCAGCTCCTTATGAAGCCTACATAAATACTCATCTAACTACGCGTCAGGCGACACATTACATAAGGGGTTACTTTTGTCGTCGTCGACAGTTCAAAGGCGAAAGTATGTATATATACGTTTTAATTATATCTTTTAAAAGAAAATATCTTGTAACAAACATTTTGTCATAATTATATTTTGGCCTTGATAACTTTTATAATGTATTTCTAATATTTATTTGTCATAAAAACAAACTTTTATTATTTCCCTTTATAAAAAATAGCTCTAGCTCTCGATAGCATGTGTAAAGATTTATTTAAAGCTGCATTCTCACAGACTTTTTGACAACTTTTTTATTTCTTGTCTTGGAACGAGCCAATTTTTGAAAAAAAAAATCCATGGAAACCAGTTATATAAGACTGCTGACAAAAAAATAGATCGCAGATTTTTATATTTAAGTTAATTTTTTTATGTTTTATGCATTTTTCTTAAACGGTAAGTAACGGTTTAAGCTATAAAACATTAATTATCCATGCGTCTTGTTTGTCCATCTAGTTGTGTTTCACTGGCACCGGATTTTTCACTCAATCCTTTTTTTAAAAATTAGGAAAAAACTCTAAACTAAACAATATAATACCGAAAATGTGATAAAATATTGAAAAATATGTTTTTAATAAATATGCACTTTGTATATACAGTACAAAGGGCATATTTATGATTAAAATGGTTTTCAATATGTTTTCACATTTTCGGTATTATAATTTTGAGTTTAGAATAATAAGATTTTTTTTTAAATGGCTGAGTTTGAAAATCCGGTGCCAGTGTTGTGTTTCACTTAATAATTCCTTCAGCAAGCGTCTTGCGGAAAAGTCTCCAGCCAATACTTGTATACTCCTCAAAATAATTTAAGGACCACAAAATTAAAGCGGGCTTTAATTTCACCAATTTAATTAATACAAACAGAACAATTTATTATATGAACTACCTGATATCTGTAGTTAACAATTGTAAAAGTACGTAATAGCGAAAAACAATAGTAAACACATGTGAGATCAAAAGGTGTGGTCACTACTGTAATTTGAAGGTTTGAATATCGGTGGGTGGGGCATAAAATTTTACAAACAGCAATGTTACATGTTGAAAGTCACACCCCAAGTAAAGTTAATATCAAGTGTGAACACCTCTAGCGACAATCACACCCCTACACCTGGAATTTGAATCAGTTTCCTGATTGCAAGATGAGGAATTCTTGCCCACTCCTCAATGAGCGCTTGTGCTAGGTCCTCCCTGGTCTGTGGATGAGCTGGCCGCGCACTGATCCGTCGTTGGAGTATGTCCCATAAATGCCCTATTGGATTAAGATCAGGAGAGCGGGCAGGCCAGTCCATACGTTCAATTCCCTCGCGTTCAATGTAGTCATTGACAACACGAGCCCGGTTCGGACGGGCGTTATCGTCCATAAGCACAAAGTCCTGGCCCACAGCACCAGCACAAGGTCGCACAAATACATCAAGGATCTCATCTCGATAGCGAACACCGGTCAAAAACCGTTTTGGATGACGTACAAGTCAGTAGAACCATCATAGGAGACCCCACCCCAAACCGTTGAAGTACTGACGGGCCACCGAACCTATCGTGTTCCTGGATGCAACAGTCCTTGAATCTTTCTGCCGCCACACACGTCTCCTGCCGTTATTGAAAGCAACATAAAACTTCAACTCATCAGTAAATAGGACTGACCGGAGTCTAGCTAGTGGAATGTTATGGTGGTCTTGAGAAAAAGCCCACCTTAACCTCCTTTGGCCTGCTTTCAATGGAGGACGGACAGTTGGTCTCCGAGCACGAATATTGGAAGCATGAAGTCTGTTTCTTACAGTTTGTTCACAGATTCGAATCCCAGATGCCACACGGAAGTTTGCATTCAACGTTTTAGCGGATTCGAACCTCCCATGTTTAGCCATATTAACAATACATCGGTCATCACGGTCCGTTGTTTTCCTCGGACGACCTCTTTCTGCTCGTTCAACAACAGAGCCAGTATCCAGGTTCCTCTGCCTCACACGACCGACCACAGTATGGCTAACGTTAAGCTGACGTCCAACGTGACGTTGAGTCTAACCGGCCAACAGCATTCCAACCATTCGTTCCATATCACCAAGCGGTAAATGTCTCCTTAGAGGCATAATTGCAGTATAATAACTGTTGAAGTCTAAAACTATCCAAACTTTACACAAAAATGTGTTTAATCAGTAACACTACAAAACCGACTGTTTTAAAGAATGGTAAGAAACACTCAATATCGCAGGGTGACCTAAACAAAATAAAAATCCTCAATTTACCCGTGCAGTTACGCACAATTAACTGTGTCCTACATGTATCCAACACACCCATGTATACTTGTACGTAAGTGGATAAATTATTAATACGTGTACTGTTTCAAAACAAGGCAGTCCAAAGGACGGCTATATCCCCCGCCGTTGTTTTTAGTATATTTTGTTTTTCTCGAAACCTGACTGGTAGGTCGCATCTGACCAAAATTGTACACAACCATTGGTCAAGAATGGGATTATAGGAAATACAAGTTGTTTGATCGGTAACCTAAATATTCTTGGATATTTGAACATATTATAAAAGGACATTTGTTAAAGTTATTGATATTGTGTGTAGTGTAGGTACGATCAATGTCAAGGTTATTTTGGCTAAAAAAAGAATGAAAATGAGTCCTTGATTTATAACATCGATGAAATAGCAAGCCTTAAGTATTTTCGATAAAGTGATACATATATATATATATATATATATATATATATATATATATATATATATATATATATATATATATATATATATATTGTGGTGACGTCATAACCTTGTTTTACTGCTTTTGAAGAAAAAACACATATCATAAATATATTATCACATTCGTGTCCATTGCTTTCTTAATATCAAACTTGTTGCACATAATGATAATGATTGGTAGAGTGCGCTAAGTATCATTCTGTGCAACTTGTTTAGCACTTTCATTTAACATTTATATCTTATCCTCTATTTAGCATTGTCATAATATGGACCCGAAACTTCATGATGGATTACTGGCACAAATTGCAATTGGTTATAGTTCTTTGATCAAATTCAATTATTGTTGCTAAATGTACATGAAATGTATAAGGTCAATAAATCCAGTAAGAATTGACATATCTACACTGCTAAATATAAAAAGCCCGGACACAAGCATGTGTACTACGACCTTTAAATGTCAGATGTGACCTTGACCTTTGAGGTATGGACCCGGCATCAAGGCAAAAGTAAGTTCTAGTGCGGACATGAGCATGTGTACTCTAACCTTTAAATGTCTCATGTGACCTTGACATTTGAGGTATGGAACCAGGTCAAGGTCACTGCACATCGTCTCAATGAGGACAACACTATTGTAATCCATCAATGCATAAGTAAGTTATAGCGCGGACACGAGCATGAGTATTATGACCTTTAAATGTCTCGTATGACCTTGACCTTTTAGGTATGGACCCGGGTCAAGGTCACTGCATATCGTCACAATAAGGAAAACATTTGTACCAAGTAATATGGTAATCCCTCAATGCATAAATAAGTTATAGTGCGGACACGATCATGTGTACTCTGACCTTTAAATGTCGCGTCTGACCTTGACCTTTGAGGTATGGACCCGGGTCAAAGTCACTGCACATCGTCTAAATGAGGACAGCATTTGTACGAAGTAATATGGTAATCCATCAATGCATAAGTAAGTTTTAGCCCGGACACGAAATGTTACAGCCAGACGGACGGACGGACAGACGGACGGACGGACGAAGTGCATTCCTATAATCCCCTTCCCACTCCGTGGCGGGGGATTAATAATGGTATAAAATAGTGGTCCTTAAACTATTTTGAGTGGTATATTATCGGATCAATGTCTTAGAGGCGCTCTGAATGGTATGACATTCTGTCTACCAGTCCTTTTAGAAAACTAGTTAAAATTATAGAATCAAGCGTCATATTGACCATGTTTCATTTAGTGAATGAAAATACCCTGGCTGAATGCGAATTGGTTGTAGCTTCAAGAGAAGCCTTCAAAGACTCTTTTCTAACTACCGCGACAGGCGACACATTAGATAAGGGATTACTTTGTCGTCGTCAACTGCATCGTAAACATTTACATTTATAAACTATTTAGTCATATCCTTAATTTAAAATAAATCCTTAACACACTTACTTACATAGTTATATTTTGGGTAATGTAAACTGTTTGAGGCAGTTCTTATTTTAAATGTACACAAAAATCTTATTATAATTACTTCCCTTTTTATAAGTACAGCATTACTTCCCTTAACAAAATTTAAAGTCATTCAGTGAAATGTTATCAATTCGTTTAGAGACAGGCAAAGGATTCGTTCTCGATCTATTTATTACGCGCAAATTTTTGGATCTACTTATTTGAGGTGGAAGAAAAAAAATTCCAGCATGGCCAAATAGTTGGTTTATTTCATGCTTTTCGATGAAATATAGGGTACGTTTAATCACCACTCATTTTTCTATGACACTCGTGAAATAAAATACGATCTTACTCTGAAATAAACAAATATCCTCTATTCACTTATCTGGGTTGGGAGAAATATTGGATCTGTCACTAATTCGTCATATAAAACTGAACGAGGATATTTCAGGAAACCTTTTCTCCAGTAAGCGAGCATGCGAGCCATCCAAATTCTTTTATCATTTTCAGGGTTTTTGGCCATGGGATGGAAACGGTCTTTTATATTCCACAATCATTTATTTAACCATCTTTGATCCAACAGGCTTCAACACTTAACAATCTTTTATAACACCCCTAGTTTAATATTTAAGATATGTTGTGTTCATAGTGTTGTTTGTGGAGTTTTGTTTTGTTGTTTCTGGTTATTTGTCTTCTGTTATGTGCTGTTGACCCTGTGCCATTGAACGGGGTTTATGTTTAGAATATCGACTACTGGGCGTGTTTCAGTTGCTTCTCTTGACCAAAACATGTATCAGCTTACAGTAAAGCCTTCAAAAACACTTATCTAACTAGCGCTTTCAAGCAGGCGACACATTAGATAAGGGATCATGTTGTCGTCGTCATCCGGTCAAAATAACTGTCGATTTATAAACAAATTAAAGATATCTTACAAAATGGTAAAAATCATTTGAACACTTTAAGAAGGATTGTTATTCTGCATAAACTTTACTAATTGATTTAATTTACATTTCTAAATTTCAAAATATCCAATTATTATTACGTCCCTTTGATATTTCTTATTTCTTCCTTTGCAGTCTTCATCGTCTTATACAAACATGTAGTCGATGTGTATAATGTCAAATTTATTAAAAACTCATCAGTACACTACATTTGTAATTTCGAGATAAAATAGCCATTATATGTATTACTTCAAACGCGCCAACATGTATCATATTTAGTCAAGGAAGTAGTCTCATTTCCCATGGTTTCAAGCAGAATTAAATGCAATTTTCCCGTTAAGACGGGTTTCTACTTCTGTATATCTAGCTGTTACCTGTTTTCGCGTCATCTTGGAAGCGACACTATCACTATCAATATTTTGACATCCTCATTCATAGCAATCTTCACAGAATTTAGGTTTCGAAATCTCATCATTGGCCTCTTTCCCATTTTACTCTTTGCAAGTCACACCGAAGATGCAACGGAGTCAATAATACAATGTACAGTAAAAATCAGCAAGGACAAGTTTTACAAGGACAAGCGAAGCATTAAATAAAAACATAAACCCGGTTTATGAGCACAGGGTAAGGTTCCAAGCTACCGTCAGCGAAACAAGACTTCACACGGGGTTTAAAGAAGCCATAATGGAGAAATACATGCAGGGGCAGACATTTTGGGCTTGAGCCTTATTTTTTATAAACTCCTAGGTTCTGTGTGGACGAATAGTAATATCAACTGTTGTGTTGACGTTTTTGTTAATTACCTGCTTTATTCTAAGCCTTCAGAGAA
This sequence comes from Mya arenaria, assembly GCF_026914265.1. Classification (NCBI taxonomy): domain Eukaryota; kingdom Metazoa; phylum Mollusca; class Bivalvia; order Myida; family Myidae; genus Mya; species Mya arenaria. The sequence continues at coordinate 13,954,314 of NC_069126.1, read as the reverse complement.
ACATGTCCGACTACGCTTTAGTCAGGCGACACATCGGATAAGGTATTACTTTTGGCGACGTAAAAGAACAGGATAAAAATTATACACAATCTTTAAAATACTTATATCTAGAATACTTCATCAGGCAATTGATTGAACATATAAAACATTTCAAAGGACAAGTTAAGTGTCTTATTTAGAAGGCAACATGAATATGTTAATTCCCTTCAGTTCTATAAAACTGTCTCTATTCCCGCCTTAGTCTTTTTTGACTGAACTTCTTGTATATAATGATCAAGCATTAAAGCCCATTAAAAGTTATGGAGTTTGAAATTATGTTATTTATTACAAGTTTACAAATAAACTCGGCCATGAAAAGGTCTGTTTTGCAATGTTCCAAAAAAGCATTTTTCAATTGTTTGTTTCTCTTTAGTTTTTACTTTTTCTACACTCAAATCCCTGCCAAATGATATTAAACAAGAGATGTTTGTCAAACATTATGCCCCCCCCCCCCCCCACCTGAGCGCCATGTTGTCAGGATTATATGGACAATTGAATGAAATATGCATGGACCGAAATGACAGCTGATTGGTTGCTGTTTTAAGATTATGACCATTAAAGTGTGAGGATAAAGTGTGTGATGACCGTCATGACCTTTGACTCTATGAGCTCAAAATCCAGAGTCATCAGCTGGTCACCAGAAACCTAAATGTCAAATTTGAGGGCCATGGGTGCAGGCATTGTCAAGTTATCACAAGACAAGTTTTTTTCGTTCAAGGTCACTTTGACCTTGACCTTTGACCCGATGACCCCTTTAATCATAAGGGGTCATCTACAAGTCAGATGCAACTCCAAGTCAAGTTTGAAGGCCATGGGTTCAGGCATTGTTGAGTTATCACTCGGACAACCTTTTACCATTCAAGATCACTGTGACCTTGACCTTTGGCTCTATGAATCCTAAAATCAATAAGGGTGATCTACTGGTCAGGCTTAACATCCATGTCAAGTTTAATGATCATAGGGTCAGGCATTG